>NC_139715.1:4911807-5469307 GCF_964188405.1 Protomyctophum parallelum
TTGGCAGAGGATGGATTATGTCAACAGGCACAGAATATGCCACTTGTGGTAACTCACCAGTGGAGTGAGCTAGTGTTGAAGTTTCGGTACTTGAATTTGGCACCTAAAACCTCAACTGGCAGCGGTGGGATTCAAACCCACGCCTCCAGGGGAGACTGCGACCTGAACGCAGCGCCTTAGACCGCTCGGCCACGCTACCACAATCTCTGAAGAAGTACTTAATAGTTAATAGTTTGTTGATGACTTTCAATACAAGCCATGTTTCCAACTCATCCTACTTTTCTATGGTTTGTGAAGTGAGTCGTAAATCATGATTTAAATAGCTTGTTCATGGTCTAATACATGTGTATAAGACATATTTATGAAGCAGTGTTGGCAGCGGTGGCATTTGAGGCGACAACTCCATAAAGACATAAACTACATGTATTTGCCATCAATAGGAAACATCATGAAATCGGAAACATAGCAGATTGATGTTGTGGTTAGTAAGTTCTGAGAACTAGAATACATGATTTGCCAATAGAGATAGCAGAGGATGGTTTCGATCCATCGACCTCTGGGTTATGGGCCCAGCACGCTTACGCTGCGCCACTCTGCTCTGAGCTATTATGCAAGATGGAAATGGAACCTACAATCTCTATAGATTAGGTATTTATGCAGTGACAATTGTTAGCCAAATGTACAGAATGTATAGTCAAGTGAAACCTGAGGGTAGACATCTATTACGAGCAAAGTTATATTACGGTGAATTCATCTCCAGAGATTAGTGACTTTCTTTCTCGCCCCCCTAGTGGCCAAAAAGTCTGGGAACTCAGATTAGTACCTTTCTCACTTAGCTCTTGGGCATCTGCAGAAGTCCCAGACGTGTGAAACCAAAGTTTGCACATTTGTGGCAGTGGTGGGATTTGAACCCACGCCTCCAGAGAGACTGGAGCCTAAATCCATCGCCTTAGACCACTCGGCCACACTACCTGGTAATACTGTACTCAGCTGATGCCTACTCTTTGCTCTTAACTCAAAGCAGGCAAAGCAGACGGCCACAATTGAGGAGGTTGTCAGGAAATGTGATTTGTGTTCCCAGAGTTAAACTCTTCAGAAGGAATGGTAGGTCGTCTATAGCCTTGGCAGAGGATGGATTATGTCAACAGGCACAGAATATGCCACTTGTGGTAACTCACCAGTGGAGTGAGCTAGTGTTGAAGTTTCGGTACTTAATTTGGCACCTAAAACCTCAACTGGCAGCGGTGGGATTCGAACCCACGCCTCCAGGGGAGACTGCGACCTGAACGCAGCGCCTTAGACCGCTCGGCCACGCTACCACAATCTCTGAAGAAGTACTTAATAGTTAATAGTTTGTTGATGACTTTCAATACAAGCCATGTTTCCAACTCATCCTACTTTTCTATGGTTTGTGAAGTGAGTCGTAAATCATGATTTAAATAGCTTGTTCATGGTCTAATACATGTGTATAAGGCATATTTATAAAGCAGTGTTGGCAGCGGTGGCATTTGAGGCGACAACTCCATAAAGACATAAACTACATGTATTTGCCATCAATAGGAAACATCATGAAATCGGAAACATAGCAGATTGATGTTGTGGTTAGTAAGTTCTGAGAACTAGAATACATGATTTGCCAATAGAGATAGCAGAGGATGGTTTCGATCCATCGACCTCTGGGTTATGGGCCCAGCACGCATCCGCTGCGCCACTCTGCTCTGAGCTATTATGCAAGATGGAAATGGAACCTACAATCTCTATAGATTAGGTATTTATGCAGTGACAATTGTTAGCCAAATGTACAGAATGTATAGTCAAGTGAAACCTGAGGGTAGACATCTATTACGAGCAAAGTGATATTACGGTGAATTCATCTCCAGAGATTAGTGACTTTCTTTCTCGCCCCCCTAGTGGCCAAAAAGTCTGGGAACTCAGATTAGTTCCTTTCTCACTTAGCTCTTGGGCATCTGCAGAAGTCCCAGACGTGTGAAACCAAAGTTTGCACATTTGTGGCAGTGGTGGGATTTGAACCCACGCCTCCAGAGAGACTGGAGCCTAAATCCACCGCCTTAGACCACTCGGCCACACTACCTGGTAATACTGTACTCAGCTGATGCCTACTCTTTGCTCTTAACTCAAAGCAGGCAAAGCAGACGGCCACAATTGAGGAGGTTGTCAGGAAATGTGATTTGTGTTCCCAGAGTTAAACTCTTCAGAAGGAATGATAGGTCGTCTATAGCCTTGGCAGAGGATGGATTATGTCAACAGGCACAGAATATGCCACTTGTGGTAACTCACCAGTGGAGTGAGCTAGTGTTGAAGTTTCGGTACTTGAATTTGGCACCTAAAACCTCAACTGGCAGCAGTGGGATTTGAACCCACACCTCCAGGGGAGACTGCGACCTGAACACAGCGCCTTAGACCGCTCGGCCACGCTACGACAATCTCAGAAGAAGTACTTAATAGTTAATAGTTTGTTGATGACTTTCAATACAAGCCATGTTTCCAACTCATCCTACTTTTCTATGGTTTGTGAAGTGAGTCGTAAATCATGATTTAAATAGCTTGTTCATGGTCTAATACATGTGTATAAGGCATATTTATAAAGCAGTGTTGGCAGCGGTGGCATTTGAGGCGACAACTCCATAAAGACATAAACTACATGTATTTGCCATCAATAGGAAACATCATGAAATCGGAAACATAGCAGATTGATGTTGTGGTTAGTAAGTTCTGAGAACTAGAATACATGATTTGCCAATAGAGATAGCAGAGGATGGTTTCGATCCATCGACCTCTGGGTTATGGGCCCAGCACGCATCCGCTGCGCCACTCTGCTCTGAGCTATTATGCAAGATGGAAATGGAACCTACAATCTCTATAGATTAGGTATTTATGCAGTGACAATTGTTAGCCAAATGTACAGAATGTATAGTCAAGTGAAACCTGAGGGTAGACATCTATTACGAGCAAAGTGATATTACGGTGAATTCATCTCCAGAGATTAGTGACTTTCTTTCTCGCCCCCCTAGTGGCCAAAAAGTCTGGGAACTCAGATTATTTCCTTTCTCACTTAGCTCTTGGGCATCTGCAGAAGTCCCAGACATGTGAAACCAAAGTTTGCACATTTGTGGCAGTGGTGGGATTTGAACCCACGCCTCCAGAGAGACTGGAGCCTAAATCCACCGCCTTAGACCACTCGGCCACACTATCTGGTAATACTGTACTCAGCTGATGCCTACTCTTTGCTCTTAACTCAAAGCAGGCAAAGCAGACGGCCACAATTGAGGAGGTTGTCAGGAAATGTGATTTGTGTTCCCAGAGTTAAACTCTTCAGAAGGAATGATAGGTCGTCTATAGCCTTGGCAGAGGATGGATTATGTCAACAGGCACAGAATATGCCACTTGTGGTAACTCACCAGTGGAGTGAGCTAGTGTTGAAGTTTCGGTACTTAATTTGGCACCTAAAACCTCAACTGGCAGCGGTGGGATTCGAACCCACGCCTCCAGGGGAGACTGCGACCTGAACGCAGCGCCTTAGACCGCTCGGCCACGCTACCACAATCTCTGAAGAAGTACTTAATAGTTAATAGTTTGTTGATGACTTTCAATACAAGCCATGTTTCCAACTCATCCTACTTTTCTATGGTTTGTGAAGTGAGTCGTAAATCATGATTTAAATAGCTTGTTCATGGTCTAATACATGTGTATAAGGCATATTTATAAAGCAGTGTTGGCAGCGGTGGCATTTGAGGCGACAACTCCATAAAGACATAAACTACATGTATTTGCCATCAATAGGAAACATCATGAAATCGGAAACATAGCAGATTGATGTTGTGGTTAGTAAGTTCTGAGAACTAGAATACATGATTTGCCAATAGAGATAGCAGAGGATGGTTTCGATCCATCGACCTCTGGGTTATGGGCCCAGCACGCATCCGCTGCGCCACTCTGCTCTGAGCTATTATGCAAGATGGAAATGGAACCTACAATCTCTATAGATTAGGTATTTATGCAGTGACAATTGTTAGCCAAATGTACAGAATGTATAGTCAAGTGAAACCTGAGGGTAGACATCTATTACGAGCAAAGTGATATTACGGTGAATTCATCTCCAGAGATTAGTGACTTTCTTTCTCGCCCCCCTAGTGGCCAAAAAGTCTGGGAACTCAGATTAGTTCCTTTCTCACTTAGCTCTTGGGCATCTGCAGAAGTCCCAGACGTGTGAAACCAAAGTTTGCACATTTGTGGCAGTGGTGGGATTTGAACCCACGCCTCCAGAGAGACTGGAGCCTAAATCCACCGCCTTAGACCACTCGGCCACACTACCTGGTAATACTGTACTCAGCTGATGCCTACTCTTTGCTCTTAACTCAAAGCAGGCAAAGCAGACGGCCACAATTGAGGAGGTTGTCAGGAAATGTGATTTGTGTTCCCAGAGTTAAACTCTTCAGAAGGAATGATAGGTCGTCTATAGCCTTGGCAGAGGATGGATTATGTCAACAGGCACAGAATATGCCACTTGTGGTAACTCACCAGTGGAGTGAGCTAGTGTTGAAGTTTCGGTACTTGAATTTGGCACCTAAAACCTCAACTGGCAGCAGTGGGATTTGAACCCACACCTCCAGGGGAGACTGCGACCTGAACACAGCGCCTTAGACCGCTCGGCCACGCTACGACAATCTCTGAAGAAGTACTTAATAGTTAATAGTTTGTTGATGACTTTCAATACAAGCCATGTTTCCAACTCATCCTACTTTTCTATGGTTTGTGAAGTGAGTCGTAAATCATGATTTAAATAGCTTGTTCATGGTCTAATACATGTGTATAAGGCATATTTATAAAGCAGTGTTGGCAGCGGTGGCATTTGAGGCGACAACTCCATAAAGACATAAACTACATGTATTTGCCATCAATAGGAAACATCATGAAATCGGAAACATAGCAGATTGATGTTGTGGTTAGTAAGTTCTGAGAACTAGAATACATGATTTGCCAATAGAGATAGCAGAGGATGGTTTCGATCCATCGACCTCTGGGTTATGGGCCCAGCACGCATCCGCTGCGCCACTCTGCTCTGAGCTATTATGCAAGATGGAAATGGAACCTACAATCTCTATAGATTAGGTATTTATGCAGTGACAATTGTTAGCCAAATGTACAGAATGTATAGTCAAGTGAAACCTGAGGGTAGACATCTATTACGAGCAAAGTGATATTACGGTGAATTCATCTCCAGAGATTAGTGACTTTCTTTCTCGCCCCCCTAGTGGCCAAAAAGTCTGGGAACTCAGATTAGTTCCTTTCTCACTTAGCTCTTGGGCATCTGCAGAAGTCCCAGACGTGTGAAACCAAAGTTTGCACATTTGTGGCAGTGGTGGGATTTGAACCCACGCCTCCAGAGAGACTGGAGCCTAAATCCATCGCCTTAGACAACTCGGCCACACTACCTGGTAATGCTGTACTCAGCTGATGCCTACTCTTTGCTCTTAACTCAAAGCAGGCAAAGCAGACGGCCACAATTGAGGAGGTTGTCAGGAAATGTGATTGGTGTTCCCAGAGTTAAACTCTTCAGAAGGAATGGTAGGTCGTCTATAGCCTTGGCAGAGGATGGATTATGTCAACAGGCACAGAATATGCCACTTGTGGTAACTCACCAGTGGAGTGAGCTAGTGTTGAAGTTTCGGTACTTGAATTTGGCACCTAAAACCTCAACTGGCAGCGGTGGGATTCGAACCCACGCCTCCAGGGGAGACTGCGACCTGAACGCAGTGCCTTAGACCGCTCGGCCACGCTACCACAATCTCTGAAGAAGTACATAATAGTTAATAGTCTGTTGATGACTTTCAATACAAGCCATGTTTCCAACTCATCCTACTTTTCTATGGTTTGTGAAGTGAGTCGTAAATCATGATTTAAATAGCTTGTTCATGGTCTAATACATGTGTATAAGGCATATTTATAAAGCAGTGTTGGCAGCGGTGGCATTTGAGGCGACAACTCCATAAAGACATAAACTACATGTATTTGCCATCAATAGGAAACATCATGAAATCGGAAACATAGCAGATTGATGTTGTGGTTAGTAAGTTCTGAGAACTAGAATACATGATTTGCCAATAGAGATAGCAGAGGATGGTTTCGATCCATCGACCTCTGGGTTATGGGCCCAGCACGCTTCCGCTGCGCCACTCTGCTCTGAGCTATTATGCAAGATGGAAATGGAACCTACAATCTCTATAGATTAGGTATTTATGCAGTGACAATTGTTAGCCAAATGTACAGAATGTATAGTCAAGTGAAACCTGAGGGTAGACATCTATTACGAGCAAAGTGATATTACGGTGAATTCATCTCCAGAGATTAGTGACTTTCTTTCTCGCCCCCCTAGTGGCCAAAAAGTCTGGGAACTCAGATTATTTCCTTTCTCACTTAGCTCTTGGGCATCTGCAGAAGTCCCAGACATGTGAAACCAAAGTTTGCACATTTGTGGCAGTGGTGGGATTTGAACCCACGCCTCCAGAGAGACTGGAGCCTAAATCCATCGCCTTAGACCACTCGGCCACACTACCTGGTAATACTGTACTCAGCTGATGCCTACTCTTTGCTCTTAACTCAAAGCAGGCAAAGCAGACGGCCACAATTGAGGAGGTTGTCAGGAAATGTGATTGGTGTTCCCAGAGTTAAACTCTTCAGAAGGAATGGTAGGTCGTCTATAGCCTTGGCAGAGGATGGATTATGTCAACAGGCACAGAATATGCCACTTGTGGTAACTCACCAGTGGAGTGAGCTAGTGTTGAAGTTTCGGTACTTGAATTTGGCACCTAAAACCTCAACTGGCAGCGGTGGGATTCGAACCCACGCCTCCAGGGGAGACTGCGACCTGAACGCAGTGCCTTAGACCGCTCGGCCACGCTACCACAATCTCTGAAGAAGTACATAATAGTTAATAGTCTGTTGATGACTTTCAATACAAGCCATGTTTCCAACTCATCCTACTTTTCTATGGTTTGTGAAGTGAGTCGTAAATCATGATTTAAATAGCTTGTTCATGGTCTAATACATGTGTATAAGGCATATTTATAAAGCAGTGTTGGCAGCGGTGGCATTTGAGGCGACAACTCCATAAAGACATAAACTACATGTATTTGCCATCAATAGGAAACATCATGAAATCGGAAACATAGCAGATTGATGTTGTGGTTAGTAAGTTCTGAGAACTAGAATACATGATTTGCCAATAGAGATAGCAGAGGATGGTTTCGATCCATCGACCTCTGGGTTATGGGCCCAGCACGCTTCCGCTGCGCCACTCTGCTCTGAGCTATTATGCAAGATGGAAATGGAACCTACAATCTCTATAGATTAGGTATTTATGCAGTGACAATTGTTAGCCAAATGTACAGAATGTATAGTCAAGTGAAACCTGAGGGTAGACATCTATTACGAGCAAAGTGATATTACGGTGAATTCATCTCCAAAGATTAGTGACTTTCTTTCTCGCCCCCCTAGTGGCCAAAAAGTCTGGGAACTCAGATTATTTCCTTTCTCACTTAGCTCTTGGGCATCTGCAGAAGTCCCAGACATGTGAAACCAAAGTTTGCACATTTGTGGCAGTGGTGGGATTTGAACCCACGCCTCCAGAGAGACTGGAGCCTAAATCCATCGCCTTAGACCACTCGGCCACACTACCTGGTAATACTGTACTCAGCTGATGCCTACTCTTTGCTCTTAACTCAAAGCAGGCAAAGCAGACGGCCACAATTGAGGAGGTTGTCAGGAAATGTGATTGGTGTTCCCAGAGTTAAACTCTTCAGAAGGAATGGTAGGTCGTCTACAGCCTTGGCAGAGGATGGATTATGTCAACAGGCACAGAATATGCCACTTGTGGTAACTCACCAGTGGAGTGAGCTAGTGTTGAAGTTTCGGTACTTGAATTTGGCACCACCTCAACTGGCAGCGGTGGGATTCGAACCCACGCCTCCAGGGGAGACTGCGACCTGAAGGCAGCGCCTTAGACCGCTCGGCCACGCTACCACAATCTCTGAAGAAGTACTTAATAGTTAATAGTTTGTTGATGACTTTCAATACAAGCCATGTTTCCAACTCATCCTACTTTTCTATGGTTTGTGAAGTGAGTCGTAAATCATGATTTAAATAGCTTGTTCATGGTCTAATACATGTGTATAAGGTATATTTATAAAGCAGTGTTGGCAGCGGTGGCATTTGAGGCGACAACTCCATAAAGACATAAAGTACATGTATTTGCCATCAATAGGAAACATCATGAAATCGGAAACATAGCAGATTGATGTTGTGGTTAGTAAGTTCTGAGAACTAGAATACATAATTTGCCAATAGAGATAGCAGAGGATGGTTTCGATCCATCGACCTCTGGGTTATGGGCCCAGCACGCTTCCGCTGCGCCACTCTGCTCTGAGCTATTATGCAAGATGGAATTGGAACCTACAATCTCTATAGATTAGGTATTTATGCAGTGACAATTGTTAGCCAAATGTACAGAATGTATAGTCAAGTGAAACCTGAGGGTAGACATCTATTACGAGCAAAGTGATATTACGGTGAATTCATCTCCAGAGATTAGTGACTTTCTTTCTCGCCCCCCTAGTGGCCAAAAAGTCTGGGAACTCAGATTAGTTCCTTTCTCACTTAGCTCTTGGGCATCTGCAGAAGTCCCAGACGTGTGAAACCAAAGTTTGCACATTTGTGGCAGTGGTGGGATTTGAACCCACGCCTCCAGAGAGACTGGAGCCTAAATCCACCGCCTTAGACCACTCGGCCACACTACCTGGTAATACTGTACTCAGCTGATGCCTACTCTTTGCTCTTAACTCAAAGCAGGCAAAGCAGACGGCCACAATTGAGGAGGTTGTCAGGAAATGTGATTTGTGTTCCCAGAGTTAAACTCTTCAGAAGGAATGATAGGTCGTCTATAGCCTTGGCAGAGGATGGATTATGTCAACAGGCACAGAATATGCCACTTGTGGTAACTCACCAGTGGAGTGAGCTAGTGTTGAAGTTTCGGTACTTGAATTTGGCACCTAAAACCTCAACTGGCAGCAGTGGGATTTGAACCCACACCTCCAGGGGAGACTGCGACCTGAACACAGCGCCTTAGACCGCTCGGCCACGCTACGACAATCTCTGAAGAAGTACTTAATAGTTAATAGTTTGTTGATGACTTTCAATACAAGCCATGTTTCCAACTCATCCTACTTTTCTATGGTTTGTGAAGTGAGTCGTAAATCATGATTTAAATAGCTTGTTCATGGTCTAATACATGTGTATAAGGCATATTTATAAAGCAGTGTTGGCAGCGGTGGCATTTGAGGCGACAACTCCATAAAGACATAAACTACATGTATTTGCCATCAATAGGAAACATCATGAAATCGGAAACATAGCAGATTGATGTTGTGGTTAGTAAGTTCTGAGAACTAGAATACATGATTTGCCAATAGAGATAGCAGAGGATGGTTTCGATCCATCGACCTCTGGGTTATGGGCCCAGCACGCATCCGCTGCGCCACTCTGCTCTGAGCTATTATGCAAGATGGAAATGGAACCTACAATCTCTATAGATTAGGTATTTATGCAGTGACAATTGTTAGCCAAATGTACAGAATGTATAGTCAAGTGAAACCTGAGGGTAGACATCTATTACGAGCAAAGTGATATTACGGTGAATTCATCTCCAGAGATTAGTGACTTTCTTTCTCGCCCCCCTAGTGGCCAAAAAGTCTGGGAACTCAGATTAGTTCCTTTCTCACTTAGCTCTTGGGCATCTGCAGAAGTCCCAGACGTGTGAAACCAAAGTTTGCACATTTGTGGCAGTGGTGGGATTTGAACCCACGCCTCCAGAGAGACTGGAGCCTAAATCCATCGCCTTAGACAACTCGGCCACACTACCTGGTAATGCTGTACTCAGCTGATGCCTACTCTTTGCTCTTAACTCAAAGCAGGCAAAGCAGACGGCCACAATTGAGGAGGTTGTCAGGAAATGTGATTGGTGTTCCCAGAGTTAAACTCTTCAGAAGGAATGGTAGGTCGTCTATAGCCTTGGCAGAGGATGGATTATGTCAACAGGCACAGAATATGCCACTTGTGGTAACTCACCAGTGGAGTGAGCTAGTGTTGAAGTTTCGGTACTTGAATTTGGCACCTAAAACCTCAACTGGCAGCGGTGGGATTCGAACCCACGCCTCCAGGGGAGACTGCGACCTGAACGCAGCGCCTTAGACCGCTCGGCCACGCTACCACAATCTCTGAAGAAGTACTTAATAGTTAATAGTCTGTTGATGACTTTCAATACAAGCCATGTTTCCAACTCATCCTACTTTTCTATGGTTTGTGAAGTGAGTCGTAAATCATGATTTAAATAGCTTGTTCATGGTCTAATACATGTGTATAAGGCATATTTATAAAGCAGTGTTGGCAGCGGTGGCATTTGAGGCGACAACTCCATAAACTACATGTATTTGCCATCAATAGGAAACATCATGAAATCGGAAACATAGCAGATTGATGTTGTGGTTAGTAAGTTCTGAGAACTAGAATACATGATTTGCCAATAGAGATAGCAGAGGATGGTTTCGATCCATCGACCTCTGGGTTATGGGCCCAGCACGCTTCCGCTGCGCCACTCTGCTCTGAGCTATTATGCAAGATGGAAATGGAACCTACAATCTCTATAGATTAGGTATTTATGCAGTGACAATTGTTAGCCAAATGTACAGAATGTATAGTCAAGTGAAACCTGAGGGTAGACATCTATTACGAGCAAAGTGATATTACGGTGAATTCATCTCCAGAGATTAGTGACTTTCTTTCTCGCCCCCCTAGTGGCCAAAAAGTCTGGGAACTCAGATTATTTCCTTTCTCACTTAGCTCTTGGGCATCTGCAGAAGTCCCAGACATGTGAAACCAAAGTTTGCACATTTGTGGCAGTGGTGGGATTTGAACCCACGCCTCCAGAGAGACTGGAGCCTAAATCCATCGACTTAGACCACTCGGCCACACTACCTGGTAATACTGTACTCAGCTGATGCCTACTCTTTGCTCTTAACTCAAAGCAGGCAAAGCAGACGGCCACAATTGAGGAGGTTGTCAGGAAATGTGATTGGTGTTCCCAGAGTTAAACTCTTCAGAAGGAATGGTAGGTCGTCTACAGCCTTGGCAGAGGATGGATTATGTCAACAGGCACAGAATATGCCACTTGTGGTAACTCACCAGTGGAGTGAGCTAGTGTTGAAGTTTCGGTACTTGAATTTGGCACCTAAAACCTCAACTGGCAGCGGTGGGATTCGAACCCACGCCTCCAGGGGAGACTGCGACCTGAACGCAGCGCCTTAGCCTGCTCGGCCACGCTACCACAATCTCTGAAGAAGTACTTAATAGTTAATAGTTTGTTGATGACTTTCAATACAAGCCATGTTTCCAACTCATCCTACTTTTCTATGGTTTGTGAAGTGAGTCGTAAATCATGATTTAAATAGCTTGTTCATGGTCTAATACATGTGTATAAGGTATATTTATAAAGCAGTGTTGGCAGCGGTGGCATTTGAGGCGACAACTCCATAAAGACATAAACTACATGTATTTGCCATCAATAGGAAACATCATGAAATCGGAAACATAGCAGATTGATGTTGTGGTTAGTAAGTTCTGAGAACTAGAATACATGATTTGCCAATAGAGATAGCAGAGGATGGTTTCGATCCATCGACCTCTGGGTTATGGGCCCAGCACGCTTCCGCTGCGCCACTCTGCTCTGAGCTATTATGCAAGATGGAAATGGAACCTACAATCTCTATAGATTAGGTATTTATGCAGTGACAATTGTTAGCCAAATGTACAGAATGTATAGTCAAGTGAAACCTGAGGGTAGACATCTATTACGAGCAAAGTGATATTACGGTGAATTCATCTCCAGAGATTAGTGACTTTCTTTCTCGCCCCCCTAGTGGCCAAAAAGTCTGGGAACTCAGATTATTTCCTTTCTCACTTAGCTCTTGGGCATCTGCAGAAGTCCCAGACATGTGAAACCAAAGTTTGCACATTTGTGGCAGTGGTGGGATTTGAACCCACGCCTCCAGAGAGACTGGAGCCTAAATCCATCGCCTTAGACCACTCGGCCACACTACCTGGTAATACTGTACTCAGCTGATGCCTACTCTTTGCTCTTAACTCAAAGCAGGCAAAGCAGACGGCCACAATTGAGGAGGTTGTCAGGAAATGTGATTGGTGTTCCCAGAGTTAAACTCTTCAGAAGGAATGGTAGGTCGTCTACAGCCTTGGCAGAGGATGGATTATGTCAACAGGCACAGAATATGCCACTTGTGGTAACTCACCAGTGGAGTGAGCTAGTGTTGAAGTTTCGGTACTTGAATTTGGCACCTAAAACCTCAACTGGCAGCGGTGGGATTCGAACCCACGCCTCCAGGGGAGACTGCGACCTGAAGGCAGCGCCTTAGACCGCTCGGCCACGCTACCACAATCTCTGAAGAAGTACTTAATAGTTAATAGTTTGTTGATGACTTTCAATACAAGCCATGTTTCCAACTCATCCTACTTTTCTATGGTTTGTGAAGTGAGTCGTAAATCATGATTTAAATAGCTTGTTCATGGTCTAATACATGTGTATAAGGTATATTTATAAAGCAGTGTTGGCAGCGGTGGCATTTGAGGCGACAACTCCATAAAGACATAAAGTACATGTATTTGCCATCAATAGGAAACATCATGAAATCGGAAACATAGCAGATTGATGTTGTGGTTAGTAAGTTCTGAGAACTAGAATACATAATTTGCCAATAGAGATAGCAGAGGATGGTTTCGATCCATCGACCTCTGGGTTATGGGCCCAGCACGCTTCCGCTGCGCCACTCTGCTCTGAGCTATTATGCAAGATGGAATTGGAACCTACAATCTCTATAGATTAGGTATTTATGCAGTGACAATTGTTAGCCAAATGTACAGAATGTATAGTCAAGTGAAACCTGAGGGTAGACATCTATTACGAGCAAAGTGATATTACGGTGAATTCATCTCCAGAGATTAGTGACTTTCTTTCTCGCCCCCCTAGTGGCCAAAAAGTCTGGGAACTCAGATTAGTTCCTTTCTCACTTAGCTCTTGGGCATCTGCAGAAGTCCCAGACGTGTGAAACCAAAGTTTGCACATTTGTGGCAGTGGTGGGATTTGAACCCACGCCTCCAGAGAGACTGGAGCCTAAATCCACCGCCTTAGACCACTCGGCCACACTACCTGGTAATACTGTACTCAGCTGATGCCTACTCTTTGCTCTTAACTCAAAGCAGGCAAAGCAGACGGCCACAATTGAGGAGGTTGTCAGGAAATGTGATTTGTGTTCCCAGAGTTAAACTCTTCAGAAGGAATGATAGGTCGTCTATAGCCTTGGCAGAGGATGGATTATGTCAACAGGCACAGAATATGCCACTTGTGGTAACTCACCAGTGGAGTGAGCTAGTGTTGAAGTTTCGGTACTTGAATTTGGCACCTAAAACCTCAACTGGCAGCAGTGGGATTTGAACCCACACCTCCAGGGGAGACTGCGACCTGAACACAGCGCCTTAGACCGCTCGGCCACGCTACGACAATCTCTGAAGAAGTACTTAATAGTTAATAGTTTGTTGATGACTTTCAATACAAGCCATGTTTCCAACTCATCCTACTTTTCTATGGTTTGTGAAGTGAGTCGTAAATCATGATTTAAATAGCTTGTTCATGGTCTAATACATGTGTATAAGGCATATTTATAAAGCAGTGTTGGCAGCGGTGGCATTTGAGGCGACAACTCCATAAAGACATAAACTACATGTATTTGCCATCAATAGGAAACATCATGAAATCGGAAACATAGCAGATTGATGTTGTGGTTAGTAAGTTCTGAGAACTAGAATACATGATTTGCCAATAGAGATAGCAGAGGATGGTTTCGATCCATCGACCTCTGGGTTATGGGCCCAGCACGCATCCGCTGCGCCACTCTGCTCTGAGCTATTATGCAAGATGGAAATGGAACCTACAATCTCTATAGATTAGGTATTTATGCAGTGACAATTGTTAGCCAAATGTACAGAATGTATAGTCAAGTGAAACCTGAGGGTAGACATCTATTACGAGCAAAGTGATATTACGGTGAATTCATCTCCAGAGATTAGTGACTTTCTTTCTCGCCCCCCTAGTGGCCAAAAAGTCTGGGAACTCAGATTAGTTCCTTTCTCACTTAGCTCTTGGGCATCTGCAGAAGTCCCAGACGTGTGAAACCAAAGTTTGCACATTTGTGGCAGTGGTGGGATTTGAACCCACGCCTCCAGAGAGACTGGAGCCTAAATCCATCGCCTTAGACAACTCGGCCACACTACCTGGTAATGCTGTACTCAGCTGATGCCTACTCTTTGCTCTTAACTCAAAGCAGGCAAAGCAGACGGCCACAATTGAGGAGGTTGTCAGGAAATGTGATTGGTGTTCCCAGAGTTAAACTCTTCAGAAGGAATGGTAGGTCGTCTATAGCCTTGGCAGAGGATGGATTATGTCAACAGGCACAGAATATGCCACTTGTGGTAACTCACCAGTGGAGTGAGCTAGTGTTGAAGTTTCGGTACTTGAATTTGGCACCTAAAACCTCAACTGGCAGCGGTGGGATTCGAACCCACGCCTCCAGGGGAGACTGCGACCTGAACGCAGCGCCTTAGACCGCTCGGCCACGCTACCACAATCTCTGAAGAAGTACTTAATAGTTAATAGTCTGTTGATGACTTTCAATACAAGCCATGTTTCCAACTCATCCTACTTTTCTATGGTTTGTGAAGTGAGTCGTAAATCATGATTTAAATAGCTTGTTCATGGTCTAATACATGTGTATAAGGCATATTTATAAAGCAGTGTTGGCAGCGGTGGCATTTGAGGCGACAACTCCATAAACTACATGTATTTGCCATCAATAGGAAACATCATGAAATCGGAAACATAGCAGATTGATGTTGTGGTTAGTAAGTTCTGAGAACTAGAATACATGATTTGCCAATAGAGATAGCAGAGGATGGTTTCGATCCATCGACCTCTGGGTTATGGGCCCAGCACGCTTCCGCTGCGCCACTCTGCTCTGAGCTATTATGCAAGATGGAAATGGAACCTACAATCTCTATAGATTAGGTATTTATGCAGTGACAATTGTTAGCCAAATGTACAGAATGTATAGTCAAGTGAAACCTGAGGGTAGACATCTATTACGAGCAAAGTGATATTACGGTGAATTCATCTCCAGAGATTAGTGACTTTCTTTCTCGCCCCCCTAGTGGCCAAAAAGTCTGGGAACTCAGATTATTTCCTTTCTCACTTAGCTCTTGGGCATCTGCAGAAGTCCCAGACATGTGAAACCAAAGTTTGCACATTTGTGGCAGTGGTGGGATTTGAACCCACGCCTCCAGAGAGACTGGAGCCTAAATCCATCGACTTAGACCACTCGGCCACACTACCTGGTAATACTGTACTCAGCTGATGCCTACTCTTTGCTCTTAACTCAAAGCAGGCAAAGCAGACGGCCACAATTGAGGAGGTTGTCAGGAAATGTGATTGGTGTTCCCAGAGTTAAACTCTTCAGAAGGAATGGTAGGTCGTCTACAGCCTTGGCAGAGGATGGATTATGTCAACAGGCACAGAATATGCCACTTGTGGTAACTCACCAGTGGAGTGAGCTAGTGTTGAAGTTTCGGTACTTGAATTTGGCACCTAAAACCTCAACTGGCAGCGGTGGGATTCGAACCCACGCCTCCAGGGGAGACTGCGACCTGAACGCAGCGCCTTAGCCTGCTCGGCCACGCTACCACAATCTCTGAAGAAGTACTTAATAGTTAATAGTTTGTTGATGACTTTCAATACAAGCCATGTTTCCAACTCATCCTACTTTTCTATGGTTTGTGAAGTGAGTCGTAAATCATGATTTAAATAGCTTGTTCATGGTCTAATACATGTGTATAAGGTATATTTATAAAGCAGTGTTGGCAGCGGTGGCATTTGAGGCGACAACTCCATAAAGACATAAAGTACATGTATTTGCCATCAATAGGAAACATCATGAAATCGGAAACATAGCAGATTGATGTTGTGGTTAGTAAATTCTGAGAACTAGAATACATAATTTGCCAATAGAGATAGCAGAGGATGGTTTCGATCCATCGACCTCTGGGTTATGGGCCCAGCACGCTTCCGCTGCGCCACTCTGCTCTGAGCTATTATGCAAGATGGAATTGGAACCTACAATCTCTATAGATTAGGTATTTATGCAGTGACAATTGTTAGCCAAATGTACAGAATGTATAGTCAAGTGAAACCTGAGGGTAGACATCTATTACGAGCAAAGTGATATTACGGTGAATTAATCTCCAGAGATTAGTGACTTTCTTTCTCGCCCCCCTAGTGGCCAAAAAGTCTGGGAACTCAGATTATTTCCTTTCTCACTTAGCTCTTGGGCATCTGCAGAAGTCCCAGACGTGTGAAACCAAAGTTTGCACATTTGTGGCAGTGGTGGGATTTGAACCAACGCCTCCAGAGAGACTGGAGCCTAAATCCAGCGCCTTAGACCACTCGGCCACACTACCTGGTAATACTGTACTCAGCTGATGCCTACTCTTTGCTCTTAACTCAAAGCAGGCAAAGCAGACGGCCACAATTGAGGAGGTTGTCAGGAAATGTGATTGGTGTTCCCAGAGTTAAACTCTTCAGAAGGAATGGTAGGTCGTCTACAGCCTTGGCAGAGGATGGATTATGTCAACAGGCAAAGAATATGCCACTTGTGGTAACTCACCAGTGGAGTGAGCTAGTGTTGAAGTTTCGGTACTTGAATTTGGCACCTAAAACCTCAACTGGCAGCGGTGGGATTCGAACCCACGCCTCCAGGGGAGACTGCGACCTGAACGCAGCGCCTTAGACCGCTCGGCCACGCTACCACAATCTCTGAAGAAGTACTTAATATTTAATAGTTTGTTGATGACTTTCAATACAAGCCATGTTTCCAACTCATCCTACTTTTCTATGGTTTGTGAAGTGAGTCGTAAATCATGATTTAAATAGCTTGTTCATGGTCTAATACATGTGTATAAGGCATATTTATAAAGCAGTGTTGGCAGCGGTGGCATTTGAGGCGACAACTCCATAAAGACATAAACTACATGTATTTGCCATCAATAGGAAACATCATGAAATCGGAAACATAGCAGATTGATGTTGTGGTTAGTAAGTTCTGAGAACTAGAATACATGATTTGCCAATAGAGATAGCAGAGGATGGTTTCGATCCATCGACCTCTGGGTTATGGGCCCAGCACGCTTCCGCTGCGCCACTCTGCTCTGAGCTATTATGCAAGATGGAAATGGAACCTACAATCTCTATAGATTAGGTATTTATGCAGTGCAAATTGTTAGCCAAATGTACAGAATGTATAGTCAAGTGAAACCTGAGGGTAGACACCTATTACGAGCAAAGTGATATTACGGTGAATTCATCTCCAGAGATTAGTGACTTTCTTTCTCGCCCCCCTAGTGGCCAAAAAGTCTGGGAACTCAGATTAGTTCCTTTCTCACTTAGCTCTTGGGCATCTGCAGAAGTCCCAGACATGTGAAACCAAAGTTTGCACATTTGTGGCAGTGGTGGGATTTGAACCCACGCCTCCAGAGAGACTGGAGCCTAAATCCAGCTCCTTAGACCACTCGGCCAGACTACCTGGTAATACTGTACTCAGCTGATGCCTACTCTTTGCTCTTAACTCAAAGCAGGCAAAGCAGACGGCCACAATTGAGGAGGTTGTCAGGAAATGTGATTGGTGTTCCCAGAGTTAAACTCTTCAGAAGGAATGGTAGGTCGTCTACAGCCTTGGCAGAGGATGGATTATGTCAACAGGCACAGAATATGCCACTTGTGGTAACTCACCAGTGGAGTGAGCTAGTGTTGAAGTTCCGGTACTTGAATTTGGCACCTAAAACCTCAACTGGCAGCGGTGGGATTCGAACCCACGCCTCCAGGGGAGACTGCGACCTGAACGCAGCGCCTTAGACCGCTCGGCCACGCTACCACAATCTCTGAAGAAGTACTTAATAGTTAATAGTTTGTTGATGACTCTCAATACAAGCCATGTTTCCAACTCATCCTACTTTTCTATGGTTTGTGAAGTGAGCGTAAATCATGATTTAAATAGCTTGTTCATGGTCTAATACATGTGTATAAGGCATATTTATAAAGCAGTGTTGGCAGCGGTGGCATTTGAGGCGACAACTCCATAAAGACATAAACTACATGTATTTGCCATCAATAGGAAACATCATGAAATCGGAAACATAGCAGATTGATGTTGTGGTTAGTAAGTTCTGAGAACTAGAATACATGATTTGCCAATAGAGATAGCAGAGGATGGTTTCGATCCATCGACCTCTGGGTTATGGGCCCAGCACGCTTCCGCTGCGCCACTCTGCTCTGAGCTATTATGCAAGATGGAAATGGAACCTACAATCTCTATAGATTTGGTATTTATGCAGTGCAAATTGTTAGCCAAATGTACAGAATGTATAGTCAAGTGAAACCTGAGGGTAGACATCTATTACGAGCAAAGTGATATTACGGTGAATTCATCTCCAGAGATTAGTGACTTTCTTTCTCGCCCCCCTAGTGGCCAAAAAGTCTGGGAACTCAGATTAGTTCCTTTCTCACTTAGCTCTTGGGCATCTGCAGAAGTCCCAGACATGTGAAACTAAAGTTTGCACATTTGTGGCAGTGGTGGGATTTGAACCCACGCCTCCAGAGAGACTGGAGCCTAAATCCAGCGCCTTAGACCACTCGGCCACACTACCTGGTAATACTGTACTCAGCTGATGCCTACTCTTTGCTCTTAACTCAAAGCAGGCAAAGCAGACGGCCACAATTGAGGAGGTTGTCAGGAAATGTGATTGGTGTTCCCAGAGTTAAACTCTTCAGAAGGAATGGTAGGTCGTCTACAGCCTTGGCAGAGGATGGATTATGTCAACAGGCACAGAATATGCCACTTGTGGTAACTCACCAGTGGAGTGAGCTAGTGTTGAAGTTTCGGTACTTGAATTTGGCACCTAAAACCTCAACTGGCAGCGGTGGGATTCGAACCCACGCCTCCAGGGGAGACTGCGACCTGAACGCAGCGCCTTAGACCGCTCGGCCACGCTACCACAATCTCTGAAGAAGTACTTAATAGTTAATAGTTTGTTGATGACTCTCAATACAAGCCATGTTTCCAACTCATCCTACTTTTCTATGGTTTGTGAAGTGAGTCGTAAATCATGATTTAAATAGCTTGTTCATGGTCTAATACATGTGTATAAGGCATATTTATAAAGCAGTGTTGGCAGCGGTGGCATTTGAGGCGACAACTCCATAAAGACATAAACTACATGTATTTGCCATCAATAGGAAACATCATGAAATCGGAAACATAGCAGATTGATGTTGTGGTTAGTAAGTTCTGAGAACTAGAATACATGATTTGCCAATAGAGATAGCAGAGGATGGTTTCGATCCATCGACCTCTGGGTTATGGGCCCAGCACGCTTCCGCTGCGCCACTCTGCTCTGAGCTATTATGCAAGATGGAAATGGAACCTACAATCTCTATAGATTAGGTATTTATGCAGTGACAATTGTTAGCCAAATGTACAGAATGTATAGTCAAGTGAAACCTGAGGGTAGATATCTATTACGAGCAAAGTGATATTACGGTGAATTCATCTCCAGAGATTAGTGACTTTCTTTCTCGCCCCCCTAGTGGCCAAAAAGTCTGGGAACTCAGATTATTTCCTTTCTCACTTAGCTCTTGGGCATCTGCAGAAGTCCCAGACATGTGAAACCAAAGTTTGCACATTTGTGGCAGTGGTGGGATTTGAACCCACGCCTCCAGAGAGACTGGAGCCTAAATCCATCGCCTTAGACCACTCGGCCACACTACCTGGTAATACTGTACTCAGCTGATGCCTACTCTTTGCTCTTAACTCAAAGCAGGCAAAGCAGACGGCCACAATTGAGGAGGTTGTCAGGAAATGTGATTGGTGTTCCCAGAGTTAAACTCTTCAGAAGGAATGGTAGGTCGTCTACAGCCTTGGCAGAGGATGGATTATGTCAACAGGCACAGAATATGCCACTTGTGGTAACTCACCAGTGGAGTGAGCTAGTGTTGAAGTTTCGGTACTTGAATTTGGCACCTAAAACCTCAACTGGCAGCGGTGGGATTCGAACCCACGCCTCCAGGGGAGACTGCGACCTGAACGCAGCGCCTTAGACCGCTCGGCCACGCTACCACAATCTCTGAAGAAGTACTTAATAGTTAATAGTTTGTTGATGACTTTCAATACAAGCCATGTTTCCAACTCATCCTACTTTTCTATGGTTTGTGAAGTGAGTCGTAAATCATGATTTAAATAGCTTGTTCATGGTCTAATACATGTGTATAAGGTATATTTATAAAGCAGTGTTGGCAGCGGTGGCATTTGAGGCGACAACTCCATAAAGACATAAAGTACATGTATTTGCCATCAATAGGAAACATCATGAAATCGGAAACATAGCAGATTGATGTTGTGGTTAGTAAGTTCTGAGAACTAGAATACATAATTTGCCAATAGAGATAGCAGAGGATGGTTTCGATCCATCGACCTCTGGGTTATGGGCCCAGCACGCTTCCGCTGCGCCACTCTGCTCTGAGCTATTATGCAAGATGGAATTGGAACCTACAATCTCTATAGATTAGGTATTTATGCAGTGACAATTGTTAGCCAAATGTACAGAATGTATAGTCAAGTGAAACCTGAGGGTAGACATCTATTACGAGCAAAGTGATATTACGGTGAATTCATCTCCAGAGATTAGTGACTTTCTTTCTCGCCCCCCTAGTGGCCAAATAGTCTGGGAACTCAGATTATTTCCTTTCTCACTTAGCTCTTGGGCATCTGCAGAAGTCCCAGACATGTGAAACCAAAGTTTGCACATTTGTGGCAGTGGTGGGATTTTAACCCACGCCTCCAGAGAGACTGGAGCCTAAATCCATCGCCTTAGACCACTCGGCCACACTACCTGGTAATACTGTAATCAGCTGATGCCTACTCTTTGCTCTTAACTCAAAGCAGGCAAAGCAGACGGCCACAATTGAGGAGGTTGTCAGGAAATGTGATTGGTGTTCCCAGAGTTAAACTCTTCAGAAGGAATGGTAGGTCGTCTACAGCCTTGGCAGAG
Source organism: Protomyctophum parallelum (assembly GCF_964188405.1). Lineage (NCBI taxonomy): Eukaryota > Metazoa > Chordata > Actinopteri > Myctophiformes > Myctophidae > Protomyctophum > Protomyctophum parallelum. The sequence goes on from NC_139715.1 coordinate 4,933,093, forward strand.
GATGGATTATGTCAACAGGCACAGAATATGCCACTTGTGGTAACTCACCAGTGGAGTGAGCTAGTGTTGAAGTTTCGGTACTTGAATTTGGCACCTAAAACCTCAACTGGCAGCGGTGGGATTCGAACCCACGCCTCCAGGGGAGACTGCGACCTGAACGCAGCGCCTTAGACCGCTCGGCCACGCTACCACAATCTCTGAAGAAGTACTTAATAGTTAATAGTTTGTTGATGACTTTCAATACAAGCCATGTTTCCAACTCATCCTACTTTTCTATGGTTTGTGAAGTGAGTCGTAAATCATGATTTAAATAGCTTGTTCATGGTCTAATACATGTGTATAAGGCATATTTATAAAGCAGTGTTGGCAGCGGTGGCATTTGAGGCGACAACTCCATAAAGACATAAACTACATGTATTTGCCATCAATAGGAAACATCATGAAATCGGAAACATAGCAGATTGATGTTGTGGTTAGTAAGTTCTGAGAACTAGAATACATGATTTGCCAATAGAGATAGCAGAGGATGGTTTCGATCCATCGACCTCTGGGTTATGGGCCCAGCACGCTTCCGCTGCGCCACTCTGCTCTGAGCTATTATGCAAGATGGAAATGGAACCTACAATCTCTATAGATTAGGTATTTATGCAGTGACAATTGTTAGCCAAATGTACAGAATGTATAGTCAAGTGAAACCTGAGGGTAGACATCTATTACGAGCAAAGTGATATTACGGTGAATTTATCTCCAGAGATTAGTGACTTTCTTTCTCGCCCCCCTAGTGGCCAAATAGTCTGGGAACTCAGATTAGTTCCTTTCTCACTTAGCTCTTGGGCATCTGCAGAATTCCCAGACATGTGAAACCAAAGTTTGCACATTTGTGGCAGTGGTGGGATTTGAACCCACGCCTCCAGAGAGACTGGAGCCTAAATCCACCGCCTTAGCCCACTCGGCCACACTACCTGGTAATACTGTACTCAGCTGATGCCTACTCTTTGCTCTTAACTCAAAGCAGGCAAAGCAGACGGCCACAATTGAGGAGGTTGTCAGGAAATGTGATTTGTGTTCCCAGAGTTAAACTCTTCAGAAGGAATGGTAGGTCGTCTATAGCCTTGGCAGAGGATGGATTATGTCAACAGGCACAGAATATGCCACTTGTGGTAACTCACCAGTGGAGTGAGCTAGTGTTGAAGTTTCGGTACTTGAATTTGGCACCTAAAACCTCAACTGGCAGCGGTGGGATTCGAACCCACGCCTCCAGGGGAGACTGCGACCTGAACGCAGCGCCTTAGACCGCTCGGCCACGCTACCACAATCTCTGAAGAAGTACTTAATAGATAATAGTTTGTTGATGACTTTCAATACAAGCCATGTTTCCAACTCATCCTACTTTTCTATGGTTTGTGAAGTGAGTCGTAAATCATGATTTAAATAGCTTGTTCATGGTCTAATACATGTGTATAAGGCATATTTATAAAGCAGTGTTGGCAGCGGTGGCATTTGAGGCGACAACTCCATAAAGACATAAACTACATGTATTTGCCATCAATAGGAAACATCATGAAATCGGAAACATAGCAGATTGATGTTGTGGTTAGTAAGTTCTGAGAACTAGAATACATGATTTGCCAATAGAGATAGCAGAGGATGGTTTCGATCCATCGACCTCTGGGTTATGGGCCCAGCACGCTTCCGCTGCGCCACTCTGCTCTGAGCTATTATGCAAGATGGAAATGGAACCTACAATCTCTATAGATTAGGTATTTATGCAGTGCAAATTGTTAGCCAAATGTACAGAATGTATAGTCAAGTGAAACCTGAGGGTAGACATCTATTACGAGCAAAGTGATATTACGGTGAATTCATCTCCAGAGATTAGTGACTTTCTTTCTCACCCCCCTAGTGGCCAAATAGTCTGGGAACTCAGATTAGTTCCTTTCTCACTTAGCTCTTGGGCATCTGCAGAAGTCCCAGACATGTGAAACCAAAGTTTGCACATTTGTGGCAGTGGTGGGATTTGAACCAACGCCTCCAGAGAGACTGGAGCCTAAATCCAGCGCCTTAGACCACTCGGCCACACTACCTGGTAATACTGTACTCAGCTGATGCCTACTCTTTGCTCTTAACTCAAAGCAGGCAAAGCAGACGGCCACAATTGAGGAGGTTGTCAGGAAATGTGATTGGTGTTCCCAGAGTTAAACTCTTCAGAAGGAATGGTAGGTCGTCTACAGCCTTGGCAGAGGATGGATTATGTCAACAGGCAAAGAATATGCCACTTGTGGTAACTCACCAGTGGAGTGAGCTAGTGTTGAAGTTTCGGTACTTGAATTTGGCACCTAAAACCTCAACTGGCAGCGGTGGGATTCGAACCCACGCCTCCAGGGGAGACTGCGACCTGAACGCAGCGCCTTAGACCGCTCGGCCACGCTACCACAATCTCTGAAGAAGTACTTAATATTTAATAGTTTGTTGATGACTTTCAATACAAGCCATGTTTCCAACTCATCCTACTTTTCTATGGTTTGTGAAGTGAGTCGTAAATCATGATTTAAATAGCTTGTTCATGGTCTAATACATGTGTATAAGGCATATTTATAAAGCAGTGTTGGCAGCAGTGGCATTTGAGGCGACAACTCCATAAAGACATAAACTACATGTATTTGCCATCAATAGGAAACATCATGAAATCGGAAACATAGCAGATTGATGTTGTGGTTAGTAAGTTCTGAGAACTAGAATACATGATTTGCCAATAGAGATAGCAGAGGATGGTTTCGATCCATCGACCTCTGGGTTATGGGCCCAGCACGCTTCCGCTGCGCCACTCTGCTCTGAGCTATTATGCAAGATGGAAATGGAACCTACAATCTCTATAGATTAGGTATTTATGCAGTGCAAATTGTTAGCCAAATGTACAGAATGTATAGTCAAGTGAAACCTGAGGGTAGACACCTATTACGAGCAAAGTGATATTACGGTGAATTCATCTCCAGAGATTAGTGACTTTCTTTCTCGCCCCCCTAGTGGCCAAAAAGTCTGGGAACTCAGATTAGTTCCTTTCTCACTTAGCTCTTGGGCATCTGCAGAAGTCCCAGACATGTGAAACCAAAGTTTGCACATTTGTGGCAGTGGTGGGATTTGAACCCACGCCTCCAGAGAGACTGGAGCCTAAATCCAGCTCCTTAGACCACTCGGCCACACTACCTGGTAATACTGTACTCAGCTGATGCCTACTCTTTGCTCTTAACTCAAAGCAGGCAAAGCAGACGGCCACAATTGAGGAGGTTGTCAGGAAATGTGATTGGTGTTCCCAGAGTTAAACTCTTCAGAAGGAATGGTAGGTCGTCTACAGCCTTGGCAGAGGATGGATTATGTCAACAGGCACAGAATATGCCACTTGTGGTAACTCACCAGTGGAGTGAGCTAGTGTTGAAGTTCCGGTACTTGAATTTGGCACCTAAAACCTCAACTGGCAGCGGTGGGATTCGAACCCACGCCTCCAGGGGAGACTGCGACCTGAACGCAGCGCCTTAGACCGCTCGGCCACGCTACCACAATCTCTGAAGAAGTACTTAATAGTTAATAGTTTGTTGATGACTCTCAATACAAGCCATGTTTCCAACTCATCCTACTTTTCTATGGTTTGTGAAGTGAGCGTAAATCATGATTTAAATAGCTTGTTCATGGTCTAATACATGTGTATAAGGCATATTTATAAAGCAGTGTTGGCAGCGGTGGCATTTGAGGCGACAACTCCATAAAGACATAAACTACATGTATTTGCCATCAATAGGAAACATCATGAAATCGGAAACATAGCAGATTGATGTTGTGGTTAGTAAGTTCTGAGAACTAGAATACATGATTTGCCAATAGAGATAGCAGAGGATGGTTTCGATCCATCGACCTCTGGGTTATGGGCCCAGCACGCTTCCGCTGCGCCACTCTGCTCTGAGCTATTATGCAAGATGGAAATGGAACCTACAATCTCTATAGATTTGGTATTTATGCAGTGCAAATTGTTAGCCAAATGTACAGAATGTATAGTCAAGTGAAACCTGAGGGTAGACATCTATTACGAGCAAAGTGATATTACGGTGAATTCATCTCCAGAGATTAGTGACTTTCTTTCTCGCCCCCCTAGTGGCCAAAAAGTCTGGGAACTCAGATTAGTTCCTTTCTCACTTAGCTCTTGGGCATCTGCAGAAGTCCCAGACATGTGAAACTAAAGTTTGCACATTTTTGGCAGTGGTGGGATTTGAACCCACGCCTCCAGAGAGACTGGAGCCTAAATCCAGCGCCTTAGACCACTCGGCCACACTACCTGGTAATACTGTACTCAGCTGATGCCTACTCTTTGCTCTTAACTCAAAGCAGGCAAAGCAGACGGCCACAATTGAGGAGGTTGTCAGGAAATGTGATTGGTGTTCCCAGAGTTAAACTCTTCAGAAGGAATGGTAGGTCGTCTACAGCCTTGGCAGAGGATGGATTATGTCAACAGGCACAGAATATGCCACTTGTGGTAACTCACCAGTGGAGTGAGCTAGTGTTGAAGTTCCGGTACTTGAATTTGGCACCTAAAACCTCAACTGGCAGCGGTGGGATTCGAACCCACGCCTCCAGGGGAGACTGCGACCTGAACGCAGCGCCTTAGACCGCTCGGCCACGCTACCACAATCTCTGAAGAAGTACTTAATAGTTAATAGTTTGTTGATGACTCTCAATACAAGCCATGTTTCCAACTCATCCTACTTTTCTATGGTTTGTGAAGTGAGCGTAAATCATGATTTAAATAGCTTGTTCATGGTCTAATACATGTGTATAAGGCATATTTATAAAGCAGTGTTGGCAGCGGTGGCATTTGAGGCGACAACTCCATAAAGACATAAACTACATGTATTTGCCATCAATAGGAAACATCATGAAATCGGAAACATAGCAGATTGATGTTGTGGTTAGTAAGTTCTGAGAACTAGAATACATGATTTGCCAATAGAGATAGCAGAGGATGGTTTCGATCCATCGACCTCTGGGTTATGGGCCCAGCACGCTTCCGCTGCGCCACTCTGCTCTGAGCTATTATGCAAGATGGAAATGGAACCTACAATCTCTATAGATTTGGTATTTATGCAGTGCAAATTGTTAGCCAAATGTACAGAATGTATAGTCAAGTGAAACCTGAGGGTAGACATCTATTACGAGCAAAGTGATATTACGGTGAATTCATCTCCAGAGATTAGTGACTTTCTTTCTCGCCCCCCTAGTGGCCAAAAAGTCTGGGAACTCAGATTAGTTCCTTTCTCACTTAGCTCTTGGGCATCTGCAGAAGTCCCAGACATGTGAAACTAAAGTTTGCACATTTGTGGCAGTGGTGGGATTTGAACCCACGCCTCCAGAGAGACTGGAGCCTAAATCCAGCGCCTTAGACCACTCGGCCACACTACCTGGTAATACTGTACTCAGCTGATGCCTACTCTTTGCTCTTAACTCAAAGCAGGCAAAGCAGACGGCCACAATTGAGGAGGTTGTCAGGAAATGTGATTGGTGTTCCCAGAGTTAAACTCTTCAGAAGGAATGGTAGGTCGTCTACAGCCTTGGCAGAGGATGGATTATGTCAACAGGCACAGAATATGCCACTTGTGGTAACTCACCAGTGGAGTGAGCTAGTGTTGAAGTTTCGGTACTTGAATTTGGCACCTAAAACCTCAACTGGCAGCGGTGGGATTCGAACCCACGCCTCCAGGGGAGACTGCGACCTGAACGCAGCGCCTTAGACCGCTCGGCCACACTACCACAATCTCTGAAGAAGTACTTAATAGTTAATAGTTGATGACTTTCAATACAAGCCATGTTTCCAACTCATCCTACTTTTCTATGGTTTGTGAAGTGAGTCGTAAATCATGATTTAAATAGCTTGTTCATGGTCTAATACATGTGTATAAGGCATATTTATAAAGCAGTGTTGGCAGCGGTGGCATTTGAGGCGACAACTCCATAAAGACATAAACTACATGTATTTGCCATCAATAGGAAACATCATGAAATCGGAAACATAGCAGATTGATGTTGTGGTTAGTAAGTTCTGAGAACTAGAATACATGATTTGCCAATAGAGATAGCAGAGGATGGTTTCGATCCATCGACCTCTGGGTTATGGGCCCAGCACGCTTCCGCTGCGCCACTCTGCTCTGAGCTATTATGCAAGATGGAAATGGAACCTACAATCTCTATAGATTTGGTATTTATGCAGTGCAAATTGTTAGCCAAATGTACAGAATGTATAGTCAAGTGAAACCTGAGGGTAGACATCTATTACGAGCAAAGTGATATTACGGTGAATTCATCTCCAGAGATTAGTGACTTTCTTTCTCGCCCCCCTAGTGGCCAAATAGTCTGGGAACTCAGATTAGTTCCTTTCTCACTTAGCTCTTGGGCATCTGCAGAAGTCCCAGACATGTGAAACCAAAGTTTGCACATTTGTGGCAGTGGTGGGATTTGAACCCACGCCTCCAGAGAGACTGGAGCCTAAATCCAGCGCCTTAGACCACTCGGCTACACTACCTGGTAATACTGTACTCAGCTGATGCCTACTCTTTGCTCTTAACTCAAAGCAGGCAAAGCAGACGGCCACAATTGAGGAGGTTGTCAGGAAATGTGATTGGTGTTCCCAGAGTTAAACTCTTCAGAAGGAATGGTAGGTCGTCTACAGCCTTGGCAGAGGATGGATTATGTCAACAGGCACAGCATATGCCACTTGTGGTAACTCACCAGTGGAGTGAGCTAGTGTTGAAGTTTCGGTACTTGAATTTGGCACCTAAAACCTCAACTGGCAGCGGTGGGATTCGAACCCACGCCTCCAGGGGAGACTGCGACCTGAACGCAGCGCCTTAGACCGCTCGGCCACGCTAGCACAATCTCTGAAGAAGTACTTAATAGTTAATAGTTGATGACTTTCAATACAAGCCATGTTTCCAACTCATCCTACTTTTCTATGGTTTGTGAAGTGAGTCGTAAATCATGATTTAAATAGCTTGTTCATGGTCTAATACATGTGTATAAGGCATATTTATAAAGCAGTGTTGGCAGCGGTGGCATTTGAGGCGACAACTCCATAAAGACATAAACTACATGTATTTGCCATCAATAGGAAACATCAGGAAATCGGAAACATAGCAGATTGATGTTGTGGTTAGTAAGTTCTGAGAACTAGAATACATGATTTGCCAATAGAGATAGCAGAGGATGGTTTCGATCCATCGACCTCTGGGTTATGGGCCCAGCACGCTTCCGCTGCGCCACTCTGCTCTGAGCTATTATGCAAGATGGAAATGGAACGTATAATCTCTATAGATTAGGTATTTATGGTGTGCAAATTGTTAGCCAAATGTACAGAATGTATAGTCAAGTGAAACCTGAGGGTAGACACCTATTACGAGCAAAGTGATATTACGGTGAATTCATCTCCAGAGATTAGTGACTTTCTTTCTCGCCCCCCTAGTGGCCAAAAAGTCTGGGAACTCAGATTAGTTCCTTTCTCACTTAGCTCTTGGGCATCTGCAGAAGTCCCAGACATGTGAAACCAAAGTTTGCACATTTGTGGCAGTGGTGGGATTTGAACCCACGCCTCCAGAGAGACTGGAGCCTAAATCCAGCTCCTTAGACCACTCGGCCACACTACCTGGTAATACTGTACTCAGCTGATGCCTACTCTTTGCTCTTAACTCAAAGCAGGCAAAGCAGACGGCCTCAATTGAGGAGGTTGTCAGGAAATGTGATTGGTGTTCCCAGAGTTAAACTCTTCAGAAGGAATGGTAGGTCGTCTACAGCCTTGGCAGAGGATGAATTATGTCAACAGGCACAGAATATGCCACTTGTGGTAACTCACCAGTGGAGTGAGCTAGTGTTGAAGTTCCGGTACTTGAATTTGGCACCTAAAACCTCAACTGGCAGCGGTGGGATTCGAACCCACGCCTCCAGGGGAGACTGCGACCTGAACGCAGCGCCTTAGACCGCTCGGCCACGCTACCACAATCTCTGAAGAAGTACTTAATAGTTAATAGTTTGTTGATGACTCTCAATACAAGCCATGTTTCCAACTCATCCTACTTTTCTATGGTTTGTGAAGTGAGTCGTAAATCATGATTTAAATAGCTTGTTCATGGTCTAATACATGTGTATAAGGCATATTTATAAAGCAGTGTTGGCAGCGGTGGCATTTGAGGCGACAACTCCATAAAGACATAAACTACATGTATTTGCCATCAATAGGAAACATCATGAAATCGGAAACATAGCAGATTGATGTTGTAGTTAGTAAGTTCTGAGAACTAGAATACATGATTTGCCAATAGAGATAGCAGAGGATGGTTTCGATCCATCGACCTCTGGGTTATGGGCCCAGCACGCTTCCGCTGCGCCACTCTGCTCTGAGCTATTATGCAAGATGGAAATGGAACCTACAATCTCTATAGATTTGGTATTTATGCAGTGCAAATTGTTAGCCAAATGTACAGAATGTATAGTCAAGTGAAACCTGAGGGTAGACATCTATTACGAGCAAAGTGATATTACGGTGAATTCATCTCCAGAGATTAGTGACTTTCTTTCTCGCCCCCCTAGTGGCCAAAAAGTCTGGGAACTCAGATTAGTTCCTTTCTCACTTAGCTCTTGGGCATCTGCAGAAGTCCCAGACATGTGAAACTAAAGTTTGCACATTTGTGGCAGTGGTGGGATTTGAACCCACGCCTCCAGAGAGACTGGAGCCTAAATCCAGCGCCTTAGACCACTCGGCCACACTACCTGGTAATACTGTACTCAGCTGATGCCTACTCTTTGCTCTTAACTCAAAGCAGGCAAAGCAGACGGCCACAATTGAGGAGGTTGTCAGGAAATGTGATTGGTGTTCCCAGAGTTAAACTCTTCAGAAGGAATGGTAGGTCGTCTACAGCCTTGGCAGAGGATGGATTATGTCAACAGGCACAGCATATGCCACTTGTGGTAACTCACCAGTGGAGTGAGCTAGTGTTGAAGTTTCGGTACTTGAATTTGGCACATAAAACCTCAACTGGCAGCGGTGGGATTCGAACCCACGCCTCCAGGGGAGACTGCGACCTGAACGCAGCGCCTTAGACCGCTCGGCCACGCTAGCACAATCTCTGAAGAAGTACTTAATAGTTAATACTTTGTTGATGACTCTCAATACAAGCCATGTTTCCAACTCATCCTACTTTTCTATGGTTTGTGAAGTGAGTCGTAAATCATGATTTAAATAGCTTGTTCATGGTCTAATACATGTGTATAAGGCATATTTATAAAGCAGTGTTGGCAGCGGTGGCATTTGAGGCGACAACTCCATAAAGACATAAACTACATGTATTTGCCATCAATAGGAAACATCATGAAATCGGAAACATAGCAGATTGATGTTGTGGTTAGTAAGTTCTGAGAACTAGAATACATGATTTGCCAATAGAGATAGCAGAGGATGGTTTCGATCCATCGACCTCTGGGTTATGGGCCCAGCACGCTTCCGCTGCGCCACTCTGCTCTGAGCTATTATGCAAGATGGAAATGGAACCTACAATCTCTATAGATTTGGTATTTATGCAGTGCAAATTGTTAGCCAAATGTACAGAATGTATAGTCAAGTGAAACCTGAGGGTAGACATCTATTACGAGCAAAGTGATATTACGGTGAATTCATCTCCAGAGATTAGTGACTTTCTTTCTCGCCCCCCTAGTGGCCAAATAGTCTGGGAACTCAGATTAGTTCCTTTCTCACTTAGCTCTTGGGCATCTGCAGAAGTCCCAGACATGTGAAACCAAAGTTTGCACATTTGTGGCAGTGGTGGGATTTGAACCCACGCCTCCAGAGAGACTGGAGCCTAAATCCAGCGCCTTAGACCACTCGGCTACACTACCTGGTAATACTGTACTCAGCTGATGCCTACTCTTTGCTCTTAACTCAAAGCAGGCAAAGCAGACGGCCACAATTGAGGAGGTTGTCAGGAAATGTGATTGGTGTTCCCAGAGTTAAACTCTTCAGAAGGAATGGTAGGTCGTCTACAGCCTTGGCAGAGGATGGATTATGTCAACAGGCACAGCATATGCCACTTGTGGTAACTCACCAGTGGAGTGAGCTAGTGTTGAAGTTTCGGTACTTGAATTTGGCACCTAAAACCTCAACTGGCAGCGGTGGGATTCGAACCCACGCCTCCAGGGGAGACTGCGACCTGAACGCAGCGCCTTAGACCGCTCGGCCACGCTAGCACAATCTCTGAAGAAGTACTTAATAGTTAATAGTTGATGACTTTCAATACAAGCCATGTTTCCAACTCATCCTACTTTTCTATGGTTTGTGAAGTGAGTCGTAAATCATGATTTAAATAGCTTGTTCATGGTCTAATACATGTGTATAAGGCATATTTATAAAGCAGTGTTGGCAGCGGTGGCATTTGAGGCGACAACTCCATAAAGACATAAACTACATGTATTTGCCATCAATAGGAAACATCAGGAAATCGGAAACATAGCAGATTGATGTTGTGGTTAGTAAGTTCTGAGAACTAGAATACATGATTTGCCAATAGAGATAGCAGAGGATGGTTTCGATCCATCGACCTCTGGGTTATGGGCCCAGCACGCTTCCGCTGCGCCACTCTGCTCTGAGCTATTATGCAAGATGGAAATGGAACGTATAATCTCTATAGATTAGGTATTTATGGTGTGCAAATTGTTAGCCAAATGTACAGAATGTATAGTCAAGTGAAACCTGAGGGTAGACACCTATTACGAGCAAAGTGATATTACGGTGAATTCATCTCCAGAGATTAGTGACTTTCTTTCTCGCCCCCCTAGTGGCCAAAAAGTCTGGGAACTCAGATTAGTTCCTTTCTCACTTAGCTCTTGGGCATCTGCAGAAGTCCCAGACATGTGAAACCAAAGTTTGCACATTTGTGGCAGTGGTGGGATTTGAACCCACGCCTCCAGAGAGACTGGAGCCTAAATCCAGCTCCTTAGACCACTCGGCCACACTACCTGGTAATACTGTACTCAGCTGATGCCTACTCTTTGCTCTTAACTCAAAGCAGGCAAAGCAGACGGCCTCAATTGAGGAGGTTGTCAGGAAATGTGATTGGTGTTCCCAGAGTTAAACTCTTCAGAAGGAATGGTAGGTCGTCTACAGCCTTGGCAGAGGATGAATTATGTCAACAGGCACAGAATATGCCACTTGTGGTAACTCACCAGTGGAGTGAGCTAGTGTTGAAGTTCCGGTACTTGAATTTGGCACCTAAAACCTCAACTGGCAGCGGTGGGATTCGAACCCACGCCTCCAGGGGAGACTGCGACCTGAACGCAGCGCCTTAGACCGCTCGGCCACGCTACCACAATCTCTGAAGAAGTACTTAATAGTTAATAGTTTGTTGATGACTCTCAATACAAGCCATGTTTCCAACTCATCCTACTTTTCTATGGTTTGTGAAGTGAGTCGTAAATCATGATTTAAATAGCTTGTTCATGGTCTAATACATGTGTATAAGGCATATTTATAAAGCAGTGTTGGCAGCGGTGGCATTTGAGGCGACAACTCCATAAAGACATAAACTACATGTATTTGCCATCAATAGGAAACATCATGAAATCGGAAACATAGCAGATTGATGTTGTAGTTAGTAAGTTCTGAGAACTAGAATACATGATTTGCCAATAGAGATAGCAGAGGATGGTTTCGATCCATCGACCTCTGGGTTATGGGCCCAGCACGCTTCCGCTGCGCCACTCTGCTCTGAGCTATTATGCAAGATGGAAATGGAACCTACAATCTCTATAGATTTGGTATTTATGCAGTGCAAATTGTTAGCCAAATGTACAGAATGTATAGTCAAGTGAAACCTGAGGGTAGACATCTATTACGAGCAAAGTGATATTACGGTGAATTCATCTCCAGAGATTAGTGACTTTCTTTCTCGCCCCCCTAGTGGCCAAAAAGTCTGGGAACTCAGATTAGTTCCTTTCTCACTTAGCTCTTGGGCATCTGCAGAAGTCCCAGACATGTGAAACTAAAGTTTGCACATTTGTGGCAGTGGTGGGATTTGAACCCACGCCTCCAGAGAGACTGGAGCCTAAATCCAGCGCCTTAGACCACTCGGCCACACTACCTGGTAATACTGTACTCAGCTGATGCCTACTCTTTGCTCTTAACTCAAAGCAGGCAAAGCAGACGGCCACAATTGAGGAGGTTGTCAGGAAATGTGATTGGTGTTCCCAGAGTTAAACTCTTCAGAAGGAATGGTAGGTCGTCTACAGCCTTGGCAGAGGATGGATTATGTCAACAGGCACAGCATATGCCACTTGTGGTAACTCACCAGTGGAGTGAGCTAGTGTTGAAGTTTCGGTACTTGAATTTGGCACATAAAACCTCAACTGGCAGCGGTGGGATTCGAACCCACGCCTCCAGGGGAGACTGCGACCTGAACGCAGCGCCTTAGACCGCTCGGCCACGCTAGCACAATCTCTGAAGAAGTACTTAATAGTTAATACTTTGTTGATGACTCTCAATACAAGCCATGTTTCCAACTCATCCTACTTTTCTATGGTTTGTGAAGTGAGTCGTAAATCATGATTTAAATAGCTTGTTCATGGTCTAATACATGTGTATAAGGCATATTTATAAAGCAGTGTTGGCAGCGGTGGCATTTGAGGCGACAACTCCATAAAGACATAAACTACATGTATTTGCCATCTATAGGAAACATCATGAAATCGGAAACATAGCAGATTGATGTTGTGGTTAGTAAGTTCTGAGAACTAGAATACATGATTTGCCAATAGAGATAGCAGAGGATGGTTTCTATCCATCGACCTCTGGGTTATGGGCCCAGCACGATTCCGCTGCGCCACTCTGCTCTGAGCTATTATGCAAGATGGAAATGGAACCTACAATCTCTATAGATTTGGTATTTATGCAGTGCAAATTGTTAGCCAAATGTACAGAATGTATAGTCAAGTGAAACCTGAGGGTAGACATCTATTACGAGCAAAGTGATATTACGGTGAATTCATCTCCAGAGATTAGTGACTTTCTTTCTCGCCCCCCTAGTGGCCAAAAAGTCTGGGAACTCAGATTAGTTCCTTTCTCACTTAGCTCTTGGGCATCTGCAGAAGTCCCAGACATGTGAAACCAAAGTTTGCACATTTGTGGCAGTGGTGGGATTTGAACCCACGCCTCCAGAGAGACTGGAGCCTAAATCCAGCTCCTTAGCCCACTCGGCCACACTACCTGGTAATACTGTACTCAGCTGATGCCTACTCTTTGCTCTTAACTCAAAGCAGGCAAAGCAGACGGCCACAATTGAGGAGGTTGTCAGGAAATGTGATTGGTGTTCCCAGAGTTAAACTCTTCAGAAGGAATGGTAGGTCGTCTACAGCCTTGGCAGAGGATGGATTATGTCAACAGGCACAGAATATGCCACTTGTGGTAACTCACCAGTGGAGTGAGCTAGTGTTGAAGTTTCGGTACTTGAATTTGGCACCTAAAACCTCAACTGGCAGCGGTGGGATTCGAACCCACGCCTCCAGGGGAGACTGCGACCTGAACGCAGCGCCTTAGACCGCTCGGCCACGCTACCACAATCTCTGAAGAAGTACGTAATAGTTAATAGTTTGTTGATGACTCTCAATACAAGCCATGTTTCCAACTCATCCTACTTTTCTATGGTTTGTGAAGTGAGTCGTAAATCATGATTTAAATAGCTTGTTCATGGTCTAATACATGTGTATAAGGCATATTTATAAAGCAGTGTTGGCAGCGGTGGCATTTGAGGCGACAACTCCATAAAGACATAAACTACATGTATTTGCCATCAATAGGAAACATCATGAAATCGGAAACATAGCAGATTGATGTTGTGGTTAGTAAGTTCTGAGAACTAGAATACATGATTTGCCAATAGAGATAGCAGAGGATGGTTTCGATCCATCGACCTCTGGGTTATGGGCCCAGCACGCTTCTGCTGCGCCACTCTGCTCTGAGCTATTATGCAAGATGGAAATGGAACCTACAATCTCTATAGATTTGGTATTTATGCAGTGCAAATTGTTAGCCAAATGTACAGAATGTATAGTCAAGTGAAACCTGAGGGTAGACATCTATTACGAGCAAAGTGATATTACGGTGAATTCATCTCCAGAGATTAGTGACTTTCTTTCTCGCCCCCCTAGTGGCCAAAAAGTCTGGGAACTCAGATTAGTTCCTTTCTCACTTAGCTCTTGGGCATCTGCAGAAGTCCCAGACATGTGAAACCAAAGTTTGCACATTTGTGGCAGTGGTGGGATTTGAACCCACGCCTCCAGAGAGACTGGAGCCTAAATCCAGCGCCTTAGACCACTCGGCCACACTACCTGGTAATACTGTACTCAGCTGATGCCTACTCTTTGCTCTTAACTCAAAGCAGGCAAAGCAGACGGCCACAATTGAGGAGGTTGTCAGGAAATGTGATTGGTGTTCCCAGAGTTAAACTCTTCAGAAGGAATGGTAGGTCGTCTACAGCCTTGGCAGAGGATGGATTATGTCAACAGGCACAGCATATGCCACTTGTGGTAACTCACCAGTGGAGTGAGCTAGTGTTGAAGTTTCGGTACTTGAATTTGGCACCTAAAACCTCAACTGGCAGCGGTGGGATTCGAACCCACGCCTCCAGGGGAGACTGCGACCTGAACGCAGCGCCTTAGACCGCTCGGCCACGCTAGCACAATCTCTGAAGAAGTACTTAATAGTTAATAGTTGATGACTTTCAATACAAGCCATGTTTCCAACTCATCCTACTTTTCTATGGTTTGTGAAGTGAGTCGTAAATCATGATTTAAATAGCTTGTTCATGGTCTAATACATGTGTATAAGGCATATTTATAAAGCAGTGTTGGCAGCGGTGGCATTTGAGGCGACAACTCCATAAAGACATAAACTACATGTATTTGCCATCTATAGGAAACATCATGAAATCGGAAACATAGCAGATTGATGTTGTGGTTAGTAAGTTCTGAGAACTAGAATACATGATTTGCCAATAGAGATAGCAGAGGATGGTTTCGATCCATCGACCTCTGGGTTATGGGCCCAGCACGCTTCCGCTGCGCCACTCTGCTCTGAGCTGTTATGCAAGATGGAAATGGAACCTTCAATCTCTATAGATTTGGTATTTATGCAGTGCAAATTGTTAGCCAAATGTACAGAATGTATAGTCAAGTGAAACCTGAGGGTAGACATCTATTACGAGCAAAGTGATATTACGGTGAATTCATCTCCAGAGATTAGTGACTTTCTTTCTCGCCCCCCTAGTGGCCAAAAAGTCTGGGAACTCAGATTAGTTCCTTTCTCACTTAGCTCTTGGGCATCTGCAGAAGTCCCAGACATGTGAAACCAAAGTTTGCACATTTGTGGCAGTGGTGGGATTTGAACCCACGCCTCCAGAGAGACTGGAGCCTAAATCCAGCTCCTTAGACCACTCGGCCACACTACCTGGTAATACAGTACTCAGCTGATGCCTACTCTTTGCTCTTAACTCAAAGCAGGCAAAGCAGACGGCCACAATTGAGGAGGTTGTCAGGAAATGTGATTGGTGTTCCCAGAGTTAAACTCTTCAGAAGGAATGGTAGGTCGTCTACAGCCTTGGCAGAGGATGGATTATGTCAACAGGCACAGAATATGCCACTTGTGGTAACTCACCAGTGGAGTGAGCTAGTGTTGAAGTTTCGGTACTTGAATTTGGCACCTAAAACCTCAACTGGCAGCGGTGGGATTCGAACCCACGCCTCCAGGGGAGACTGCGACCTGAACGCAGCGCCTTAGACCGCTCGGCCACGCTACCACAATCTCTGAAGAAGTACTTAATAGTTAATAGTTTGTTGATGACTCTCAATACAAGCCATGTTTCCAACTCATCCTACTTTTCTATGGTTTGTGAAGTGAGTCGTAAATCATGATTTAAATAGCTTGTTCATGGTCTAATACATGTGTATAAGGCATATTTATAAAGCAGTGTTGGCAGCGGTGGCATTTGAGGCGACAACTCCATAAAGACATAAACTACATGTATTTGCCATCAATAGGAAACATCATGAAATCGGAAACATAGCAGATTGATGTTGTGGTTAGTAAGTTCTGAGAACTAGAATACATGATTTGCCAATAGAGATAGCAGAGGATGGTTTCGATCCATCGACCTCTGGGTTATGGGCCCAGCACGCTTCCGCTGCGCCACTCTGCTCTGAGCTATTATGCAAGATGGAAATGGAACCTACAATCTCTATAGATTTGGTATTTATGCAGTGCAAATTGTTAGCCAAATGTACAGAATGTATAGTCAAGTGAAACCTGAGGGTAGACATCTATTACGAGCAAAGTGATATTACGGTGAATTCATCTCCAGAGATTAGTGACTTTCTTTCTCGCCCCCCTAGTGGCCAAAAAGTCTGGGAACTCAGATTAGTTCCTTTCTCACTTAGCTCTTGGGCATCTGCAGAAGTCCCAGACATGTGAAACTAAAGTTTGCACATTTGTGGCAGTGGTGGGATTTGAACCCACGCCTCCAGAGAGACTGGAGCCTAAAACCAGCGCCTTAGACCACTCGGCCACACTACCTGGTAATACTGTACTCAGCTGATGCCTACTCTTTGCTCTTAACTCAAAGCAGGCAAAGCAGACAGCCACAATTGAGGAGGTTGTCAGGAAATGTGATTGGTGTTCCCAGAGTTAAACTCTTCAGAAGGAATGGTAGGTCGTCTACAGCCTTGGCAGAGGATGGATTATGTCAACAGGCACAGCATATGCCACTTGTGGTAACTCACCAGTGGAGTGAGCTAGTGTTGAAGTTTCGGTACTTGAATTTGGCACCTAAAACCTCAACTGGCAGCGGTGGGATTCGAACCCACGCCTCCAGGGGAGACTGCGACCTGAACGCAGCGCCTTAGACCGCTCGGCCACGCTAGCACAATCTCTGAAGAAGTACTTAATAGTTAATAGTTGATGACTTTCAATACAAGCCATGTTTCCAACTCATCCTACTTTTCTATGGTTTGTGAAGTGAGTCGTAAATCATGATTTAAATAGCTTGTTCATGGTCTAATACATGTGTATAAGGCATATTTATAAAGCAGTGTTGGCAGCGGTGGCATTTGAGGCGACAACTCCATAAAGACATAAACTACATGTATTTGCCATCTATAGGAAACATCATGAAATCGGAAACATAGCAGATTGATGTTGTGGTTAGTAAGTTCTGCGAACTAGAATACATGATTTGCCAATAGAGATAGCAGAGGATGGTTTCGATCCATCGACCTCTGGGTTATGGGCCCAGCACGCTTCCGCTGCGCCACTCTGCTCTGAGCTATTATGCAAGATGGAAATGGAACCTACAATCTCTATAGATTAGGTATTTATGCAGTGACAATTGTTAGCCAAATGTACAGAATGTATAGTCAAGTGAAACCTGAGGGTAGACATATATTACGAGCAAAGTGATATTACGGTGAATTCATCTCCAGAGATTAGTGACTTTCTTTCTCGCCCCCCTAGTGGCCAAAAAGTCTGGGAACTCAGATTAGTTCCTTTCTCACTTAGCTCTTGGGCATCTGCAGAAGTCCCAGACGTGTGAAACCAAAGTTTGCACATTTGTGGCAGTGGTGGGATTTGAACCCACGCCTCCAGAGAGACTGGAGCCTAAATCCATCGCCTTAGACCACTCGGCCACACTACCTGGTAATACTGTACTCAGCTGATGCCTACTCTTTGCTCTTAACTCAAAGCAGGCAAAGAAGACGGCCACAATTGAGGAGGCCACAATTGAGGAGGTTGTCAGGAAATGTGATTGGTGTTCCCAGAGTTAAACTCTTCAGAAGGAATGGTAGGTCGTCTATAGCCTTGGCAGAGGATGGATTATGTCAACAGGCACAGAATATGCCACTTGTGGTAACTCACCAGTGGAGTGAGCTAGTGTTGAAGTTTCGGTACTTGAATTTGGCACCTAAAACCTCAACTGGCAGCGGTGGGATTCGAACCCACGCCTCCAGGGGAGACTGCGACCTGAACGCAGCGCCGTAGACCGTTCGGCCACGCTACCACAATCTCTGAAGAAGTACTTAATAGTTAATAGTTTGTTGATGACTTTCAATACAAGCCATGTTTCCAACTCATCCTACTTTTCTATGGTTTGTGAAGTGAGTCGTAAATCATGATTTAAATAGCTTGTTCATGGTCTAATACATGTGTATAAGGCATATTTATAAAGCAGTGTTGGCAGCGGTGGCATTTGAGGCGACAACTCCATAAAGACATAAACTACATGTATTTGCCATCAATAGGAAACATCATGAAATCGGAAACATAGCAGATTGATGTTGTGGTTAGTAAGTTCTGAGAACTAGAATACATGATTTGCCAATAGAGATAGCAGAGGATGGTTTCGATCCATCGACCTCTGGGTTATGGGCCCAGCACGCTTCCGCTGCGCCACTCTGCTCTGAGCTATTATGCAAGATGGAAATGGAACCTACAATCTCTATAGATTAGGTATTTATGCAGTGACAATTGTTAGCCAAATGTACAGAATGTATAGTCAAGTGAAACCTGAGGGTAGACATCTATTACGAGCAAAGTGATATTACGGTGAATTCATCTCCAGAGATTAGTGACTTTCTTTCTCGCCCCCCTAGTGGCCAAAAAGTCTGGGAACTCAGATTAGTTCCTTTCTCACTTAGCTCTTGGGCATCTGCAGAAGTCCCAGACGTGTGAAACCAAAGTTTGCACATTTGTGGCAGTGGTGGGATTTGAACCCACGCCTCCAGAGAGACTGGAGCCTAAATCCATCGCCTTAGACAACTCGGCCACACTACCTGGTAATGCTGTACTCAGCTGATGCCTACTCTTTGCTCTTAACTCAAAGCAGGCAAAGCAGACGGCCACAATTGAGGAGGTTGTCAGGAAATGTGATTGGTGTTCCCAGAGTTAAACTCTTCAGAAGGAATGGTAGGTCGTCTATAGCCTTGGCAGAGGATGGATTATGTCAACAGGCACAGAATATGCCACTTGTGGTAACTCACCAGTGGAGTGAGCTAGTGTTGAAGTTTCGGTACTTGAATTTGGCACCTAAAACCTCAACTGGCAGCGGTGGGATTCGAACCCACGCCTCCAGGGGAGACTGCGACCTGAACTCAGCGCCGTAGACCGCTCGGCCACGCTACCACAATCTCTGAAGAAGTACTTAATAGTTAATAGTTTGTTGATGACTTTCAATACAAGCCATGTTTCCAACTCATCCTACTTTTCTATGGTTTGTGAAGTGAGTCGTAAATCATGATTTAAATAGCTTGTTCATGGTCTAATACATGTGTATAAGGCATATTTATAAAGCAGTGTTGGCAGCGGTGGCATTTGAGGCGACAACTCCATAAAGACATAAACTACATGTATTTGCCATCAATAGGAAACATCATGAAATCGGAAACATAGCAGATTGATGTTGTGGTTAGTAAGTTCTGAGAACTAGAATACATGATTTGCCAATAGAGATAGCAGAGGATGGTTTCGATCCATCGACCTCTGGGTTATGGGCCCAGCACGCTTCCGCTGCGCCACTCTGCTCTGAGATATTATGCAAGATGGAAATGGAACCTACAATCTCTATAGATTAGGTATTTATGCAGTGACAATTGTTAGCCAAATGTACAGAATGTATAGTCAAGTGAAACCTGAGGGTAGACATCTATTACGAGCAAAGTGATATTACGGTGAATTCATCTCCAGAGATTAGTGACTTTCTTTCTCGCCCCCCTAGTGGCCAAAAAGTCTGGGAACTCAGATTAGTTCCTTTCTCACTTAGCTCTTGGGCATCTGCAGAAGTCCCAGACGTGTGAAACCAAAGTTTGCACATTTGTGGCAGTGGTGGGATTTGAACCCACGCCTCCAGAGAGACTGGAGCCTAAATCCATCGCCTTAGACCACTCGGCCACACTACCTGGTAATACTGTACTCAGCTGATGCCTACTCTTTGCTCTTAACTCAAAGCAGGCAAAGCAGACGGCCACAATTGAGGAGGTTGTCAGGAAATGTGATTGGTGTTCCCAGAGTTAAACTCTTCAGAAGGAATGGTAGGTCGTCTATAGCCTTGGCAGAGGATGGATTATGTCAACAGGCACAGAATATGCCACTTGTGGTAACTCACCAGTGGAGTGAGCTAGTGTTGAAGTTTCGGTACTTGAATTTGGCACCTAAAACCTCAACTGGCAGCGGTGGGATTCGAACCCACGCCTCCAGGGGAGACTGCGACCTGAAAGCAGCACCTTAGACCGCTCGGCCACGCTACCACAATCTCTGAAGAAGTACTTAATAGTTAATAGTTTGTTGATGACTTTCAATACAAGCCATGTTTCCAACTCATCCTACTTTTCTATGGTTTGTGAAGTGAGTCGTAAATCATGATTTAAATAGCTTGTTCATGGTCTAATACATGTGTATAAGGTATATTTATAAAGCAGTGTTGGCAGCGGTGGCATTTGAGGCGACAACTCCATAAAGACATAAAGTACATGTATTTGCCATCAATAGGAAACATCATGAAATCGGAAACATAGCAGATTGATGTTGTGGTTAGTAAGTTCTGAGAACTAGAATACATAATTTGCCAATAGAGATAGCAGAGGATGGTTTCGATCCATCGACCTCTGGGTTATGGGCCCAGCACGCTTCCGCTGCGCCACTCTGCTCTGAGCTATTATGCAAGATGGAATTGGAACCTACAATCTCTATAGATTAGGTATTTATGCAGTGACAATTGTTAGCCAAATGTACAGAATGTATAGTCAAGTGAAACCTGAGGGTAGACATCTATTACGAGCAAAGTGATATTACGGTGAATTCATCTCCAGAGATTAGTGACTTTCTTTCTCGCCCCCCTAGTGGCCAAAAAGTCTGGGAACTCAGATTATTTCCTTTCTCACTTAGCTCTTGGGCATCTGCAGAAGTCCCAGACATGTGAAACCAAAGTTTGCACATTTGTGGCAGTGGTGGGATTTGAACCCACGCCTCCAGAGAGACTGGAGCCTAAATCCATCGCCTTAGACCACTCGGCCACACTACCTGGTAATACTGTACTCAGCTGATGACTACTCTTTGCTCTTAACTCAAAGCAGGCAAAGCAGACGGCCACAATTGAGGAGGTTGTCAGGAAATGTGATTGGTGTTCCCAGAGTTAAACTCTTCAGAAGGAATGGTAGGTCGTCTACAGCCTTGGCAGAGGATGGATTACGTCAACAGGCACAGAATATGCCACTTGTGGTAACTCACCAGTGGAGTGAGCTAGTGTTGAAGTTTCGGTACTTGAATTTGGCACCTAAAACCTCAACTGGCAGCGGTGGGATTCGAACCCACGCCTCCAGGGGAGACTGCGACCTGAACGCAGCGCCTTAGACCGCTCGGCCACGCTACCACAATCTCTGAAGAAGTACTTAATAGTTAATAGTTTGTTGATGACTTTCAATACAAGCCATGTTTCCAACTCATCCTACTTTTCTATGGTTTGTGAAGTGAGTCGTAAATCATGATTTAAATAGCTTGTTCATGGTCTAATACATGTGTATAAGGCATATTTATGAAGCAGTGTTGGCAGCGGTGGCATTTGAGGCGACAACTCCATAAAGACATAAACTACATGTATTTGCCATCAATAGGAAACATCATGAAATCGGAAACATAGCAGATTGATGTTGTGGTTAGTAAGTTCTGAGAACTAGAATACATGATTTGCCAATAGAGATAGCAGAGGATGGTTTCGATCCATCGACCTCTGGGTTATGGGCCCAGCACGCTTACGCTGCGCCACTCTGCTCTGAGCTATTATGCAAGATGGAAATGGAACCTACAATCTCTATAGATTAGGTATTTATGCAGTGACAATTGTTAGCCAAATGTACAGAATGTATAGTCAAGTGAAACCTGAGGGTAGACATCTATTACGAGCAAAGTGATATTACGGTGAATTCATCTCCAGAGATTAGTGACTTTCTTTCTCGCCCCCCTAGTGGCCAAAAAGTCTGGGAACTCAGATTAGTTCCTTTCTCACTTAGCTCTTGGGCATCTGCAGAATTCCCAGACATGTGAAACCAAAGTTTGCACATTTGTGGCAGTGGTGGGATTTGAACCCACGCCTCCAGAGAGACTGGAGCCTAAATCCACCGCCTTAGCCCACTCGGCCACACTACCTGGTAATACTGTACTCAGCTGATGCCTACTCTTTGCTCTTAACTCAAAGCAGGCAAAGCAGACGGCCACAATTGAGGAGGTTGTCAGGAAATGTGATTTGTGTTCCCAGAGTTAAACTCTTCAGAAGGAATGGTAGGTCGTCTATAGCCTTGGCAGAGGATGGATTATGTCAACAGGCACAGAATATGCCACTTGTGGTAACTCACCAGTGGAGTGAGCTAGTGTTGAAGTTTCGGTACTTGAATTTGGCACCTAAAACCTCAACTGGCAGCGGTGGGATTCGAACGCACGCCTCCAGGGAAGACTGCGACCTGAACGCAGCGCCTTAGACCGCTCGGCCACGCTACCACAATCTCTGAAGAAGTACTTAATAGTTAATAGTTTGTTGATGACTTTCAATACAAGCCATGTTTCCAACTCATCCTACTTTTCTATGGTTTGTGAAGTGAGTCGTAAATCATGATTTAAATAGCTTGTTCATGGTCTAATACATGTGTATAAGGCATATTTATAAAGCAGTGTTGGCAGCGGTGGCATTTGAGGCGACAACTCCATAAAGACATAAACTACATGTATTTGCCATCAATAGGAAACATCATGAAATCGGAAACATAGCAGATTGATGTTGTGGTTAGTAAGTTCTGAGAACTAGAATACATGATTTGCCAATAGAGATAGCAGAGGATGGTTTCGATCCATCGACCTCTGGGTTATGGGCCCAGCACGCTTCCGCTGCGCCACTCTGCTCTGAGCTATTATGCAAGATGGAAATGGAACCTACAATCTCTATAGATTAGGTATTTATGCAGTGACAATTGTTAGCCAAATGTACAGAATGTATAGTCAAGTGAAACCTGAGGGTAGACATCTATTACGAGCAAAGTGATATTACGGTGAATTCATCTCCAGAGATTAGTGACTTTCTTTCTCGCCCCCCTAGTGGCCAAAAAGTCTGGGAACTCAGATTAGTTCCTTTCTCACT
This sequence comes from Protomyctophum parallelum, assembly GCF_964188405.1. Classification (NCBI taxonomy): domain Eukaryota; kingdom Metazoa; phylum Chordata; class Actinopteri; order Myctophiformes; family Myctophidae; genus Protomyctophum; species Protomyctophum parallelum. The sequence continues at coordinate 4,956,330 of NC_139715.1, forward strand.
TAGCTCTTGGGCATCTGCAGAAGTCCCAGACGTGTGAAACCAAAGTTTGCACATTTGTGGCAGTGGTGGGATTTGAACCCACGCCTCCAGAGAGACTGGAGCCTAAATCCATCGCCTTAGACAACTCGGCCACACTACCTGGTAATGCTGTACTCAGCTGATGCCTACTCTTTGCTCTTAACTCAAAGCAGGCAAAGCAGACGGCCACAATTGAGGAGGTTGTCAGGAAATGTGATTGGTGTTCCCAGAGTTAAACTCTTCAGAAGGAATGGTAGGTCGTCTATAGCCTTGGCAGAGGATGGATTATGTCAACAGGCACAGAATATGCCACTTGTGGTAACTCACCAGTGGAGTGAGCTAGTGTTGAAGTTTCGGTACTTGAATTTGGCACCTAAAACCTCAACTGGCAGCGGTGGGATTCGAACCCACGCCTCCAGGGGAGACTGCGACCTGAACGCAGCTCCGTAGACCGCTCGGCCACGCTACCACAATCTCTGAAGAAGTACTTAATAGTTAATAGTTTGTTGATGACTTTCAATACAAGCCATGTTTCCAACTCATCCTACTTTTCTATGGTTTGTGAAGTGAGTCGTAAATCATGATTTAAATAGCTTGTTCATGGTCTAATACATGTGTATAAGGCATATTTATAAAGCAGTGTTGGCAGCGGTGGCATTTGAGGCGACAACTCCATAAAGACATAAACTACATGTATTTGCCATCAATAGGAAACATCATGAAATCGGAAACATAGCAGATTGATGTTGTGGTTAGTAAGTTCTGAGAACTAGAATACATGATTTGCCAATAGAGATAGCAGAGGATGGTTTCGATCCATCGACCTCTGGGTTATGGGCCCAGCACGCTTCCGCTGCGCCACTCTGCTCTGAGATATTATGCAAGATGGAAATGGAACCTACAATCTCTATAGATTAGGTATTTATGCAGTGACAATTGTTAGCCAAATGTACAGAATGTATAGGCAAGTGAAACCTGAGGGTAGACATCTATTACGAGCAAAGTGATATTACGGTGAATTCATCTCCAGAGATTAGTGACTTTCTTTCTCGCCCCCCTAGTGGCCAAAAAGTCTGGGAACTCAGATTAGTTCCTTTCTCACTTAGCTCTTGGGCATCTGCAGAAGTCCCAGACGTGTGAAACCAAAGTTTGCACATTTGTGGCAGTGGTGGGATTTGAACCCACGCCTCCAGAGAGACTGGAGCCTAAATCCATCGCCTTAGACCACTCGGCCACACTACCTGGTAATACTGTACTCAGCTGATGCCTACTCTTTGCTCTTAACTCAAAGCAGGCAAAGCAGACGGCCACAATTGAGGAGGTTGTCAGGAAATGTGATTGGTGTTCCCAGAGTTAAACTCTTCAGAAGGAATGGTAGGTCGTCTATAGCCTTGGCAGAGGATGGATTATGTCAACAGGCACAGAATATGCCACTTGTGGTAACTCACCAGTGGAGTGAGCTAGTGTTGAAGTTTCGGTACTTGAATTTGGCACCTAAAACCTCAACTGGCAGCGGTGGGATTCGAACCCACGCCTCCAGGGGAGACTGCGACCTGAAAGCAGCACCTTAGACCGCTCGGCCACGCTACCACAATCTCTGAAGAAGTACTTAATAGTTAATAGTTTGTTGATGACTTTCAATACAAGCCATGTTTCCAACTCATCCTACTTTTCTATGGTTTGTGAAGTGAGTCGTAAATCATGATTTAAATAGCTTGTTCATGGTCTAATACATGTGTATAAGGTATATTTATAAAGCAGTGTTGGCAGCGGTGGCATTTGAGGCGACAACTCCATAAAGACATAAAGTACATGTATTTGCCATCAATAGGAAACATCATGAAATCGGAAACATAGCAGATTGATGTTGTGGTTAGTAAGTTCTGAGAACTAGAATACATAATTTGCCAATAGAGATAGCAGAGGATGGTTTCGATCCATCGACCTCTGGGTTATGGGCCCAGCACGCTTCCGCTGCGCCACTCTGCTCTGAGCTATTATGCAAGATGGAATTGGAACCTACAATCTCTATAGATTAGGTATTTATGCAGTGACAATTGTTAGCCAAATGTACAGAATGTATAGTCAAGTGAAACCTGAGGGTAGACATCTATTACGAGCAAAGTGATATTACGGTGAATTCATCTCCAGAGATTAGTGACTTTCTTTCTCGACCCCCTAGTGGCCAAAAAGTCTGGGAACTCAGATTATTTCCTTTCTCACTTAGCTCTTGGGCATCTGCAGAAGTCCCAGACATGTGAAACCAAAGTTTGCACATTTGTGGCAGTGGTGGGATTTGAACCCACGCCTCCAGAGAGACTGGAGCCTAAATCCATCGCCTTAGACCACTCGGCCACACTACCTGGTAATACTGTACTCAGCTGATGACTACTCTTTGCTCTTAACTCAAAGCAGGCAAAGCAGACGGCCACAATTGAGGAGGTTGTCAGGAAATGTGATTGGTGTTCCCAGAGTTAAACTCTTCAGAAGGAATGGTAGGTCGTCTACAGCCTTGGCAGAGGATGGATTACGTCAACAGGCACAGAATATGCCACTTGTGGTAACTCACCAGTGGAGTGAGCTAGTGTTGAAGTTTCGGTACTTGAATTTGGCACCTAAAACCTCAACTGGCAGCGGTGGGATTCGAACCCACGCCTCCAGGGGAGACTGCGACCTGAACGCAGCGCCTTAGACCGCTCGGCCACGCTACCACAATCTCTGAAGAAGTACTTAATAGTTAATAGTTTGTTGATGACTTTCAATACAAGCCATGTTTCCAACTCATCCTACTTTTCTATGGTTTGTGAAGTGAGTCGTAAATCATGATTTAAATAGCTTGTTCATGGTCTAATACATGTGTATAAGGCATATTTATGAAGCAGTGTTGGCAGCGGTGGCATTTGAGGCGACAACTCCATAAAGACATAAACTACATGTATTTGCCATCAATAGGAAACATCATGAAATCGGAAACATAGCAGATTGATGTTGTGGTTAGTAAGTTCTGAGAACTAGAATACATGATTTGCCAATAGAGATAGCAGAGGATGGTTTCGATCCATCGACCTCTGGGTTATGGGCCCAGCACGCTTACGCTGCGCCACTCTGCTCTGATATATTATGCAAGATGGAAATGGAACCTACAATCTCTATAGATTAGGTATTTATGCAGTGACAATTGTTAGCCAAATGTACAGAATGTATAGTCAAGTGAAACCTGAGGGTAGACATCTATTACGAGCAAAGTGATATTACGGTGAATTCATCTCCAGAGATTAGTGACTTTCTTTCTCGCCCCCCTAGTGGCCAAAAAGTCTGGGAACTCAGATTAGTTCCTTTATCACTTAGCTCTTGGGCATCTGCAGAATTCCCAGACATGTGAAACCAAAGTTTGCACATTTGTGGCAGTGGTGGGATTTGAACCCACGCCTCCAGAGAGACTGTAGCCTAAATCCACCGCCTTAGCCCACTCGGCCACACTACCTGGTAATACTGTACTCAGCTGATGCCTACTCTTTGCTCTTAACTCAAAGCAGGCAAAGCAGACGGCCACAATTGAGGAGGTTGTCAGGAAATGTGATTTGTGTTCCCAGAGTTAAACTCTTCAGAAGGAATGGTAGGTCGTCTATAGCCTTGGCAGAGGATGGATTATGTCAACAGGCACAGAATATGCCACTTGTGGTAACTCACCAGTGGAGTGAGCTAGTGTTGAAGTTTCGGTACTTGAATTTGGCACCTAAAACCTCAACTGGCAGCGGTGGGATTCGAACGCACGCCTCCAGGGGAGACTGCGACCTGAACGCAGCGCCTTAGACCGCTCGGCCACGCTACCACAATCTCTGAAGAAGTACTTAATAGTTAATAGTTTGTTGATGACTTTCAATACAAGCCATGTTTCCAACTCATCCTACTTTTCTATGGTTTGTGAAGTGAGTCGTAAATCATGATTTAAATAGCTTGTTCATGGTCTAATACATGTGTATAAGGCATATTTATAAAGCAGTGTTGGCAGCGGTGGCATTTGAGGCGACAACTCCATAAAGACATAAACTACATGTATTTGCCATCAATAGGAAACATCATGAAATCGGAAACATAGCAGATTGATGTTGTGGTTAGTAAGTTCTGAGAACTAGAATACATGATTTGCCAATAGAGATAGCAGAGGATGGTTTCGATCCATCGACCTCTGGGTTATGGGCCCAGCACGCTTCCGCTGCGCCACTCTGCTCTGAGCTATTATGCAAGATGGAAATGGAACCTACAATCTCTATAGATTAGGTATTTATGCAGTGGAAATTGTTAGCCAAATGTACAGAATGTATAGTCAAGTGAAACCTGAGGGTAGACATCTATTACGAGCAAAGTGATATTACGGTGAATTCATCTCCAGAGATTAGTGACTTTCTTTCTCGCCCCCCTAGTGGCCAAATAGTCTGGGAACTCAGATTAGTTCCTTTCTTACTTAGCTCTTGGGCATCTGCAGAAGTCCCAGACATGTGAAACCAAAGTTTGCACATTTGTGGCAGTGGTGGGATTTGAACCCACGCCTCCAGAGAGACTGGAGCCTAAATCCAGCGCCTTAGACCACTCGGCTACACTACCTGGTAATACTGTACTCAGCTGATGCCTACTCTTTGCTCTTAACTCAAAGCAGGCAAAGCAGACGGCCACAATTGAGGAGGTTGTCAGGAAATGTGATTGGTGTTCCCAGAGTTAAACTCTTCAGAAGGAATGGTAGGTCGTCTACAGCCTTGGCAGAGGATGGATTATGTCAACAGGCACAGCATATGCCACTTGTGGTAACTCACCAGTGGAGTGAGCTAGTGTTGAAGTTTCGGTACTTGAATTTGGCACCTAAAACCTCAACTGGCAGCGGTGGGATTCGAACCCACGCCTCCAGGGGAGACTGCGACCTGAACGCAGCGCCTTAGACCGCTCGGCCACGCTACCACAATCTCTGAAGAAGTACTTAATAGTTAATAGTTTGTTGATGACTTTCAATACAAGCCATGTTTCCAACTCATCCTACTTTTCTATGGTTTGTGAAGTGAGTCGTAAATCATGATTTAAATAGCTTGTTCATGGTCTAATACATGTGTATAAGGCATATTTATAAAGCAGTGTTGGCAGCGGTGGCATTTGAGGCGACAACTCCATAAAGACATAAACTACATGTATTTGCCATCAATAGGAAACATCATGAAATCGGAAAAATAGCAGATTGATGTTGTGGTTAGAAAGTTCTGAGAACTAGAATACATGATTTGCCAATAGAGATAGCAGAGGATGGTTTCGATCCATCGACCTCTGGGTTATGGGCCCAGCACGCTTCCGCTGCGCCACTCTGCTCTGAGCTATTATGCAAGATGGAAATGGAACCTACAATCTCTATAGATTAGGTATTTATGCAGTGCAAATTGTTAGCCAAATGTACAGAATGTATAGTCAAGTGGAACCTGAGGGTAGACATCTATTACGAGCAAAGTGATATTACGGTGAATTCATCTCCAGAGATTAGTGACTTTCTTTCTCGCCCCCCTAGTGGCCAAATAGTCTGGGAACTCAGATTAGTTCCTTTCTCACTTAGCTCTTGGGCATCTGCAGAAGTCCCAGACATGTGAAACCAAAGTTTGCACATTTGTGGCAGTGGTGGGATTTGAACCCACGCCTCCAGAGAGACTGGAGCCTAAATCCAGCGCCTTAGACCACTCGGCTACACTACCTGGTAATACTGTACTCAGCTGATGCCTACTCTTTGCTCTTAACTCAAAGCAGGCAAAGCAGACGGCCACAATTGAGGAGGTTGTCAGGAAATGTGATTGGTGTTCCCAGAGTTAAACTCTTCAGAAGGAATGGTAGGTCGTCTACAGCCTTGGCAGAGGATGGATTATGTCAACAGGCACAGCATATGCCACTTGTGGTAACTCACCAGTGGAGTGAGCTAGTGTTGAAGTTTCGGTACTTGAATTTGGCACCTAAAACCTCAACTGGCAGCGGTGGGATTCGAACCCACGCCTCCAGGGGAGACTGCGACCTGAACGCAGCGCCTTAGACCGCTCGGCCACGCTAGCACAATCTCTGAAGAAGTACTTAATAGTTAATAGTTGATGACTTTCAATACAAGCCATGTTTCCAACTCATCCTACTTTTCTATGGTTTGTGAAGTGAGTCGTAAATCATGATTTAAATAGCTTGTTCATGGTCTAATACATGTGTATAAGGCATATTTATAAAGCAGTGTTGGCAGCGGTGGCATTTGAGGCGACAACTCCATAAAGACATAAACTACATGTATTTGCCATCAATAGGAAACATCATGAAATCGGAAACATAGCAGATTGATGTTGTGGTTAGTAAGTTCTGAGAACTAGAATACATGATTTGCCAATAGAGATAGCAGAGGATGGTTTCGATCCATCGACCTCTGGGTTATGGGCCCAGCACGCTTCCGCTGCGCCACTCTGCTCTGAGCTATTATGCAAGATGGAAATGGAACCTACAATCTCTATAGATTTGGTATTTATGCAGTGCAAATTGTTAGCCAAATGTACAGAATGTATAGTCAAGTGAAACCTGAGGGTAGACATCTATTACGAGCAAAGTGATATTACGGTGAATTCATCTCCAGAGATTAGTGACTTTCTTTCTCGCCCCCCTAGTGGCCAAAAAGTCTGGGAACTCAGATTAGTTCCTTTCTCACTTAGCTCTTGGGCATCTGCAGAAGTCCCAGACATGTGAAACTAAAGTTTGCACATTTGTGGCAGTGGTGGGATTTGAACCCACGCCTCCAGAGAGACTGGAGCCTAAATCCAGCGCCTTAGACCACTCGGCCACACTACCTGGTAATACTGTACTCAGCTGATGCCTACTCTTTGCTCTTAACTCAAAGCAGGCAAAGCAGACGGCCACAATTGAGGAGGTTGTCAGGAAATGTGATTGGTGTTCCCAGAGTTAAACTCTTCAGAAGGAATGGTAGGTCGTCTACAGCCTTGGCAGAGGATGGATTATGTCAACAGGCACAGAATATGCCACTTGTGGTAACTCACCAGTGGAGTGAGCTAGTGTTGAAGTTTCGGTACTTGAATTTGGCACCTAAAACCTCAACTGGCAGCGGTGGGATTCGAACCCACGCCTCCAGGGGAGACTGCGACCTGAACGCAGCGCCTTAGACCGCTCGGCCACGCTACCACAATCTCTGAAGAAGTACTTAATAGTTAATAGTTTGTTGATGACTCTCAATACAAGCCATGTTTCCAACTCATCCTACTTTTCTATGGTTTGTGAAGTGAGTCGTAAATCATGATTTAAATAGCTTGTTCATGGTCTAATACATGTGTATAAGGCATATTTATAAAGCAGTGTTGGCAGCGGTGGCATTTGAGGCGACAACTCCATAAAGACATAAACTACATGTATTTGCCATCAATAGGAAACATCATGAAATCGGAAACATAGCAGATTGATGTTGTGGTTAGTAAGTTCTGAGAACTAGAATACATGATTTGCCAATAGAGATAGCAGAGGATGGTTTCGATCCATCGACCTCTGGGTTATGGGCCCAGCACGCTTCCGCTGCGCCACTCTGCTCTGAGCTATTATGCAAGATGGAAATGGAACCTACAATCTCTATAGATTTGGTATTTATGCAGTGCAAATTGTTAGCCAAATGTACAGAATGTATAGTCAAGTGAAACCTGAGGGTAGACATCTATTACGAGCAAAGTGATATTACGGTGAATTCATCTCCAGAGATTAGTGACTTTCTTTCTCGCCCCCCTAGTGGCCAAAAAGTCTGGGAACTCAGATTAGTTCCTTTCTCACTTAGCTCTTGGGCATCTGCAGAAGTCCCAGACATGTGAAACTAAAGTTTGCACATTTGTGGCAGTGGTGGGATTTGAACCCACGCCTCCAGAGAGACTGGAGCCTAAATCCAGCGCCTTAGACCACTCGGCCACACTACCTGGTAATACTGTACTCAGCTGATGCCTACTCTTTGCTCTTAACTCAAAGCAGGCAAAGCAGACAGCCACAATTGAGGAGGTTGTCAGGAAATGTGATTGGTGTTCCCAGAGTTAAACTCTTCAGAAGGAATGGTAGGTCGTCTACAGCCTTGGCAGAGGATGGATTATGTCAACAGGCACAGCATATGCCACTTGTGGTAACTCACCAGTGGAGTGAGCTAGTGTTGAAGTTTCGGTACTTGAATTTGGCACCTAAAACCTCAACTGGCAGCGGTGGGATTCGAACCCACGCCTCCAGGGGAGACTGCGACCTGAACGCAGCACCTTAGACCGCTCGGCCACGCTAGCACAATCTCTGAAGAAGTACTTAATAGTTAATAGTTGATGACTTTCAATACAAGCCATGTTTCCAACTCATCCTACTTTTCTATGGTTTGTGAAGTGAGTCGTAAATCATGATTTAAATAGCTTGTTCATGGTCTAATACATGTGTATAAGGCATATTTATAAAGCAGTGTTGGCAGCGGTGGCATTTGAGGCGACAACTCCATAAAGACATAAACTACATGTATTTGCCATCAATAGGAAACATCATGAAATCGGAAACATAGCAGATTGATGTTGTGGTTAGTAAGTTCTGAGAACTAGAATACATGATTTGCCAATAGAGATAGCAGAGGATGGTTTCGATCCATCGACCTCTGGGTTATGGGCCCAGCACGCTTCCGCTGCGCCACTCTGCTCTGAGCTATTATGCAAGATGGAAATGGAACCTACAATCTCTATAGATTTGGTATTTATGCAGTGCAAATTGTTAGCCAAATGTACATAATGTATAGTCAAGTGAAACCTGAGGGTAGACATCTATTACGAGCAAAGTGATATTACGGTGAATTCATCTCCAGAGATTAGTGACTTTCTTTCTCGCCCCCCTAGTGGCCAAAAAGTCTGGGAACTCAGATTAGTTCCTTTCTCACTTAGCTCTTGGGCATCTGCAGAAGTCCCAGACATGTGAAAACAAAGTTTGCACATTTGTGGCAGTGGTGGGATTTGAACCCACGCCTCCAGAGAGACTGGAGCCTAAATCCAGCTCCTTAGACCACTCGGCCACACTACCTGGTAATACTGTACTCAGCTGATGCCTACTCTTTGCTCTTAACTCAAAGCAGGCAAAGCAGACGGCCACAATTGAGGAGGTTGTCAGGAAATGTGATTGGTGTTCCCAGAGTTAAACTCTTCAGAAGGAATGGTAGGTCGTCTACAGCCTTGGCAGAGGATGGATTATGTCAACAGGCACAGAATATGCCACTTGTGGTAACTCACCAGTGGAGTGAGCTAGTGTTGAAGTTTCGGTACTTGAATTTGGCACCTAAAACCTCAACTGGCAGCGGTGGGATTCGAACCCACGCCTCCAGGGGAGACTGCGACCTGAACGCAGCGCCTTAGACCGCTCGGCCACGCTACCACAATCTCTGAAGAAGTACTTAATAGTTAATAGTTTGTTGATGACTCTCAATACAAGCCATGTTTCCAACTCATCCTACTTTTCTACGGTTTGTGAAGTGAGTCGTGAATCATGATTTAAATAGCTTGTTCATGGTCTAATACATGTGTATAAGGCATATTTATAAAGCAGTGTTGGCAGCGGTGGCATTTGAGGCGACAACTCCATAAAGACATAAACTACATGTATTTGCCATCAATAGGAAACATCATGAAATCGGAAACATAGCAGATTGATGTTGTGGTTAGTAAGTTCTGAGAACTAGAATACATGATTTGCCAATAGAGATAGCAGAGGATGGTTTCGATCCATCGACCTCTGGGTTATGGGCCCAGCACGCTTCCGCTGCGCCACTCTGCTCTGAGCTATTATGCAAGATGGAAATGGAACCTACAATCTCTATAGATTTGGTATTTATGCAGTGCAAATTGTTAGCCAAATGTACATAATGTATAGTCAAGTGAAACCTGAGGGTAGACATCTATTACGAGCAAAGTGATATTACGGTGAATTAATCTCCAGAGATTAGTGACTTTCTTTCTCGCCCCCCTAGTGGCCAAAAAGTCTGGGAACTCAGATTAGTTCCTTTCTCACTTAGCTCTTGGGCATCTGCAGAAGTCCCAGACATGTGAAACTAAAGTTTGCACATTTGTGGCAGTGGTGGGATTTGAACCCACGCCTCCAGAGAGACTGGAGCCTAAATCCAGCGCCTTAGACCACTCGGCCACACTACCTGGTAATACTGTACTCAGCTGATGCCTACTCTTTGCTCTTAACTCAAAGCAGGCAAAGCAGACAGCCACAATTGAGGAGGTTGTCAGGAAATGTGATTGGTGTTCCCAGAGTTAAACTCTTCAGAAGGAATGGTAGGTCGTCTACAGCCTTGGCAGAGGATGGATTATGTCAACAGGCACAGCATATGCCACTTGTGGTAACTCACCAGTGGAGTGAGCTAGTGTTGAAGTTTCGGTACTTGAATTTGGCACCTAAAACCTCAACTGGCAGCGGTGGGATTCGAACCCACGCCTCCAGGGGAGACTGCGACCTGAACGCAGCGCCTTAGACCGCTCGGCCACGCTAGCACAATCTCTGAAGAAGTACTTAATAGTTAATAGTTGATGACTTTCAATACAAGCCATGTTTCCAACTCATCCTACTTTTCTATGGTTTGTGAAGTGAGTCGTAAATCATGATTTAAATAGCTTGTTCATGGTCTAATACATGTGTATAAGGCATATTTATAAAGCAGTGTTGGCAGCGGTGGCATTTGAGGCGACAACTCCATAAAGACATAAACTACATGTATTTGCCATCTATAGGAAACATCATGAAATCGGAAACATAGCAGATTGATGTTGTGGTTAGTAAGTTCTGAGAACTAGAATACATGATTTGCCAATAGAGATAGCAGAGGATGGTTTCGATCCATCGACCTCTGGGTTATGGGCCCAGCACGCTTCCGCTGCGCCACTCTGCTCTGAGCTATTATGCAAGATGGAAATGGAACCTACAATCTCTATAGATTTGGTATTTATGCAGTGCAAATTGTTAGCCAAATGTACAGAATGTATAGTCAAGTGAAACCTGAGGGTAGACATCTATTACGAGCAAAGTGATATTACGGTGAATTCATCTCCAGAGATTAGTGACTTTCTTTCTCGCCCCCCTAGTGGCCAAAAAGTCTGGGAACTCAGATTAGTTCCTTTCTCACTTAGCTCTTGGGCATCTGCAGAAGTCCCAGACATGTGAAACCAAAGTTTGCACATTTGTGGCAGTGGTGGGATTTGAACCCACGCCTCCAGAGAGACTGGAGCCTAAATCCAGCGCCTTAGACCACTCGGCCACACTACATGGTAATACTGTACTCAGCTGATGCCTACTCTTTGCTCTTAACTCAAAGCAGGCAAAGCAGACGGCCACAATTGAGGAGGTTGTCAGGAAATGTGATTGGTGTTCCCAGAGTTAAACTCTTCAGAAGGAATGGTAGGTCGTCTACAGCCTTGGCAGAGGATGGATTATGTCAACAGGCACAGAATATGCCACTTGTGGTAACTCACCAGTGGAGTGAGCTAGTGTTGAAGTTTCGGTACTTGAATTTGGCACCTAAAACCTCAACTGGCAGCGGTGGGATTCGAACCCACACCTCCAGGGGAGACTGCGACCTGAACGCAGCGCCTTAGACCTCTCGGCCACGCTACCACAATCTCTGAAGAAGTACTTAATAGTTAATAGTTGATGACTTTCAATACAAGCCATGTTTCCAACTCATCCTACTTTTCTATGGTTTGTGAAGTGAGTCGTAAATCATGATTTAAATAGCTTGTTCATGGTCTAATACATGTGTATAAGGCATATTTATAAAGCAGTGTTGGCAGCGGTGGCATTTGAGGCGACAACTCCATAAAGACATAAACTACATGTATTTGCCATCAATAGGAAACATCATGAAATCGGAAACATAGCAGATTGATGTTGTGGTTAGTAAGTTCTGAGAACTAGAATACATGATTTGCCAATAGAGATAGCAGAGGATGGTTTCGATCCATCGACCTCTGGGTTATGGGCCCAGCACGCTTCCGCTGCGCCACTCTGCTCTGAGCTATTATGCAAGATGGAAATGGAACCTACAATCTCTATAGATTTGGTATTTATGCAGTGCAAATTGTTAGCCAAATGTACAGAATGTATAGTCAAGTGAAACCTGAGGGTAGACATCTATTACGAGCAAAGTGATATTACGGTGAATTCATCTCCAGAGATTAGTGACTTTCTTTCTCGCCCCCCTAGTGGCCAAAAAGTCTGGGAACTCAGATTAGTTCCTTTCTCACTTAGCTCTTGGGCATCTGCAGAAGTCCCAGACATGTGAAACCAAAGTTTGCACATTTGTGGCAGTGGTGGGATTTGAACCCACGCCTCCAGAGAGACTGGAGCCTAAATCCAGCGCCTTAGACCACTCGGCCACACTACATGGTAATACTGTACTCAGCTGATGCCTACTCTTTGCTCTTAACTCAAAGCAGGCAAAGCAGACGGCCACGATTGAGGAGGTTGTCAGGAAATGTGATTGGTGTTCCCAGAGTTAAACTCTTCAGAAGGAATGGTAGGTCGTCTATAGCCTTGGCAGAGGATGGATTATGTCAACAGGCACAGAATATGCCACTTGTGGTAACTCACCAGTGGAGTGAGCTAGTGTTGAAGTTTCGGTACTTGAATTTGGCACCTAAAACCTCAACTGGCAGCGGTGGGATTCGAACCCACGCCTCCAGGGGAGACTGCGACCTGAAAGCAGCACCTTAGACCGCTCGGCCACGCTACCACAATCTCTGAAGAAGTACTTAATAGTTAATAGTTTGTTGATGACTTTCAATACAAGCCATGTTTCCAACTCATCCTACTTTTCTATGGTTTGTGAAGTGAGTCGTAAATCATGATTTAAATAGCTTGTTCATGGTCTAATACATGTGTATAAGGTATATTTATAAAGCAGTGTTGGCAGCGGTGGCATTTGAGGCGACAACTCCATAAAGACATAAAGTACATGTATTTGCCATCAATAGGAAACATCATGAAATCGGAAACATAGCAGATTGATGTTGTGGTTAGTAAGTTCTGAGAACTAGAATACATAATTTGCCAATAGAGATAGCAGAGGATGGTTTCGATCCATCGACCTCTGGGTTATGGGCCCAGCACGCTTCCGCTGCGCCACTCTGCTCTGAGCTATTATGCAAGATGGAATTGGAACCTACAATCTCTATAGATTAGGTATTTATGCAGTGACAATTGTTAGCCAAATGTACAGAATGTATAGTCAAGTGAAACCTGAGGGTAGACATCTATTACGAGCAAAGTGATATTACGGTGAATTCATCTCCAGAGATTAGTGACTTTCTTTCTCGCCCCCCTAGTGGCCAAAAAGTCTGGGAACTCAGATTATTTCCTTTCTCACTTAGCTCTTGGGCATCTGCAGAAGTCCCAGACATGTGAAACCAAAGTTTGCACATTTGTGGCAGTGGTGGGATTTGAACCCACGCCTCCAGAGAGACTGGAGCCTAAATCCATCGCCTTAGACCACTCGGCCACACTACCTGGTAATACTGTACTCAGCTGATGACTACTCTTTGCTCTTAACTCAAAGCAGGCAAAGCAGACGGCCACAATTGAGGAGGTTGTCAGGAAATGTGATTGGTGTTCCCAGAGTTAAACTCTTCAGAAGGAATGGTAGGTCGTCTACAGCCTTGGCAGAGGATGGATTACGTCAACAGGCACAGAATATGCCACTTGTGGTAACTCACCAGTGGAGTGAGCTAGTGTTGAAGTTTCGGTACTTGAATTTGGCACCTAAAACCTCAACTGGCAGCGGTGGGATTCGAACCCACGCCTCCAGGGGAGACTGCGACCTGAACGCAGCGCCTTAGACCGCTCGGCCACGCTACCACAATCTCTGAAGAAGTACTTAATAGTTAATAGTTTGTTGATGACTTTCAATACAAGCCATGTTTCCAACTCATCCTACTTTTCTATGGTTTGTGAAGTGAGTCGTAAATCATGATTTAAATAGCTTGTTCATGGTCTAATACATGTGTATAAGGCATATTTATGAAGCAGTGTTGGCAGCGGTGGCATTTGAGGCGACAACTCCATAAAGACATAAACTACATGTATTTGCCATCAATAGGAAACATCATGAAATCGGAAACATAGCAGATTGATGTTGTGGTTAGTAAGTTCTGAGAACTAGAATACATGATTTGCCAATAGAGATAGCAGAGGATGGTTTCGATCCATCGACCTCTGGGTTATGGGCCCAGCACGCTTACGCTGCGCCACTCTGCTCTGAGCTATTATGCAAGATGGAAATGGAACCTACAATCTCTATAGATTAGGTATTTATGCAGTGACAATTGTTAGCCAAATGTACAGAATGTATAGTCAAGTGAAACCTGAGGGTAGACATCTATTACGAGCAAAGTGATATTACGGTGAATTCATCTCCAGAGATTAGTGACTTTCTTTCTCGCCCCCCTAGTGGCCAAAAAGTCTGGGAACTCAGATTAGTTCCTTTCTCACTTAGCTCTTGGGCATCTGCAGAATTCCCAGACATGTGAAACCAAAGTTTGCACATTTGTGGCAGTGGTGGGATTTGAACCCACGCCTCCAGAGAGACTGGAGCCTAAATCCACCGCCTTAGCCCACTCGGCCACACTACCTGGTAATACTGTACTCAGCTGATGCCTACTCTTTGCTCTTAACTCAAAGCAGGCAAAGCAGACGGCCACAATTGAGGAGGTTGTCAGGAAATGTGATTTGTGTTCCCAGAGTTAAACTCTTCAGAAGGAATGGTAGGTCGTCTATAGCCTTGGCAGAGGATGGATTATGTCAACAGGCACAGAATATGCCACTTGTGGTAACTCACCAGTGGAGTGAGCTAGTGTTGAAGTTTCGGTACTTGAATTTGGCACCTAAAACCTCAACTGGCAGCGGTGGGATTCGAACGCACGCCTCCAGGGAAGACTGCGACCTGAACGCAGCGCCTTAGACCGCTCGGCCACGCTACCACAATCTCTGAAGAAGTACTTAATAGTTAATAGTTTGTTGATGACTTTCAATACAAGCCATGTTTCCAACTCATCCTACTTTTCTATGGTTTGTGAAGTGAGTCGTAAATCATGATTTAAATAGCTTGTTCATGGTCTAATACATGTGTATAAGGCATATTTATAAAGCAGTGTTGGCAGCGGTGGCATTTGAGGCGACAACTCCATAAAGACATAAACTACATGTATTTGCCATCAATAGGAAACATCATGAAATCGGAAACATAGCAGATTGATGTTGTGGTTAGTAAGTTCTGAGAACTAGAATACATGATTTGCCAATAGAGATAGCAGAGGATGGTTTCTATCCATCGACCTCTGGGTTATGGGCCCAGCACGCTTCCGCTGCGCCACTCTGCTCTGAGCTATTATGCAAGATGGAAATGGAACCTACAATCTCTATAGATTAGGTATTTATGCAGTGACAATTGTTAGCCAAATGTACAGAATGTATAGTCAAGTGAAACCTGAGGGTAGACATCTATTACGAGCAAAGTGATATTACGGTGAATTCATCTCCAGAGATTAGTGACTTTCTTTCTCGCCCCCCTAGTGGCCAAAAAGTCTGGGAACTCAGATTAGTTCCTTTCTCACTTAGCTCTTGGGCATCTGCAGAAGTCCCAGACGTGTGAAACCAAAGTTTGCACATTTGTGGCAGTGGTGGGATTTGAACACACGCCTCCAGAGAGACTGGAGCCTAAATCCATCGCCTTAGACAACTCGGCCACACTACCTGGTAATACTGTACTCAGCTGATGCCTACTCTTTGCTCTTAACTCAAAGCAGGCAAAGCAGACGGCCACAATTGAGGAGGTTGTCAGGAAATGTGATTGGTGTTCCCAGAGTTAAACTCTTCAGAAGGAATGGTAGGTCGTCTATAGCCTTGGCAGAGGATGGATTATGTCAACAGGCACAGAATATGCCACTTGTGGTAACTCACCAGTGGAGTGAGCTAGTGTTGAAGTTTCGGTACTTGAATTTGGCACCTAAAACCTCAACTGGCAGCGGTGGGATTCGAACCCACGCCTCCAGGGGAGACTGCGACCTGAAAGCAGCACCTTAGACCGCTCGGCCACGCTACCACAATCTCTGAAGAAGTACTTAATAGTTAATAGTTTGTTGATGACTTTCAATACAAGCCATGTTTCCAACTCATCCTACTTTTCTATGGTTTGTGAAGTGAGTCGTAAATCATGATTTAAATAGCTTGTTCATGGTCTAATACATGTGTATAAGGTATATTTATAAAGCAGTGTTGGCAGCGGTGGCATTTGAGGCGACAACTCCATAAAGACATAAAGTACATGTATTTGCCATCAATAGGAAACATCATGAAATCGGAAACATAGCAGATTGATGTTGTGGTTAGTAAGTTCTGAGAACTAGAATACATAATTTGCCAATAGAGATAGCAGAGGATGGTTTCGATCCATCGACCTCTGGGTTATGGGCCCAGCACGCTTCCGCTGCGCCACTCTGCTCTGAGCTATTATGCAAGATGGAATTGGAACCTACAATCTCTATAGATTAGGTATTTATGCAGTGACAATTGTTAGCCAAATGTACAGAATGTATAGTCAAGTGAAACCTGAGGGTAGACATCTATTACGAGCAAAGTGATATTACGGTGAATTCATCTCCAGAGATTAGTGACTTTCTTTCTCGCCCCCCTAGTGGCCAAAAAGTCTGGGAACTCAGATTATTTCCTTTCTCACTTAGCTCTTGGGCATCTGCAGAAGTCCCAGACATGTGAAACCAAAGTTTGCACATTTGTGGCAGTGGTGGGATTTGAACCCACGCCTCCAGAGAGACTGGAGCCTAAATCCATCGCCTTAGACCACTCGGCCACACTACCTGGTAATACTGTACTCAGCTGATGACTACTCTTTGCTCTTAACTCAAAGCAGGCAAAGCAGACGGCCACAATTGAGGAGGTTGTCAGGAAATGTGATTGGTGTTCCCAGAGTTAAACTCTTCAGAAGGAATGGTAGGTCGTCTACAGCCTTGGCAGAGGATGGATTACGTCAACAGGCACAGAATATGCCACTTGTGGTAACTCACCAGTGGAGTGAGCTAGTGTTGAAGTTTCGGTACTTGAATTTGGCACCTAAAACCTCAACTGGCAGCGGTGGGATTCGAACCCACGCCTCCAGGGGAGACTGCGACCTGAACGCAGCGCCTTAGACCGCTCGGCCACGCTACCACAATCTCTGAAGAAGTACTTAATAGTTAATAGTTTGTTGATGACTTTCAATACAAGCCATGTTTCCAACTCATCCTACTTTTCTATGGTTTGTGAAGTGAGTCGTAAATCATGATTTAAATAGCTTGTTCATGGTCTAATACATGTGTATAAGGCATATTTATGAAGCAGTGTTGGCAGCGGTGGCATTTGAGGCGACAACTCCATAAAGACATAAACTACATGTATTTGCCATCAATAGGAAACATCATGAAATCGGAAACATAGCAGATTGATGTTGTGGTTAGTAAGTTCTGAGAACTAGAATACATGATTTGCCAATAGAGATAGCAGAGGATGGTTTCGATCCATCGACCTCTGGGTTATGGGCCCAGCACGCTTACGCTGCGCCACTCTGCTCTGAGCTATTATGCAAGATGGAAATGGAACCTACAATCTCTATAGATTAGGTATTTATGCAGTGACAATTGTTAGCCAAATGTACAGAATGTATAGTCAAGTGAAACCTGAGGGTAGACATCTATTACGAGCAAAGTGATATTACGGTGAATTCATCTCCAGAGATTAGTGACTTTCTTTCTCGCCCCCCTAGTGGCCAAAAAGTCTGGGAACTCAGATTAGTTCCTTTATCACTTAGCTCTTGGGCATCTGCAGAATTCCCAGACATGTGAAACCAAAGTTTGCACATTTGTGGCAGTGGTGGGATTTGAACCCACGCCTCCAGAGAGACTGTAGCCTAAATCCACCGCCTTAGCCCACTCGGCCACACTACCTGGTAATACTGTACTCAGCTGATGCCTACTCTTTGCTCTTAACTCAAAGCAGGCAAAGCAGACGGCCACAATTGAGGAGGTTGTCAGGAAATGTGATTTGTGTTCCCAGAGTTAAACTCTTCAGAAGGAATGGTAGGTCGTCTATAGCCTTGGCAGAGGATGGATTATGTCAACAGGCACAGAATATGCCACTTGTGGTAACTCACCAGTGGAGTGAGCTAGTGTTGAAGTTTCGGTACTTGAATTTGGCACCTAAAACCTCAACTGGCAGCGGTGGGATTCGAACGCACGCCTCCAGGGGAGACTGCGACCTGAACGCAGCGCCTTAGACCGCTCGGCCACGCTACCACAATCTCTGAAGAAGTACTTAATAGTTAATAGTTTGTTGATGACTTTCAATACAAGCCATGTTTCCAACTCATCCTACTTTTCTATGGTTTGTGAAGTGAGTCGTAAATCATGATTTAAATAGCTTGTTCATGGTCTAATACATGTGTATAAGGCATATTTATAAAGCAGTGTTGGCAGCGGTGGCATTTGAGGCGACAACTCCATAAAGACATAAACTACATGTATTTGCCATCAATAGGAAACATCATGAAATCGGAAACATAGCAGATTGATGTTGTGGTTAGTAAGTTCTGAGAACTAGAATACATGATTTGCCAATAGAGATAGCAGAGGATGGTTTCGATCCATCGACCTCTGGGTTATGGGCCCAGCACGCTTCCGCTGCGCCACTCTGCTCTGAGCTATTATGCAAGATGGAAATGGAACCTACAATCTCTATAGATTTGGTATTTATGCAGTGCAAATTGTTAGCCAAATGTACAGAATGTATAGTCAAGTGAAACCTGAGGGTAGACATCTATTACGAGCAAAGTGATATTACGGTGAATTCATCTCCAGAGATTAGTGACTTTCTTTCTCGCCCCCCTAGTGGCCAAAAAGTCTGGGAACTCAGATTAGTTCCTTTCTCACATAGCTCTTGGGCATCTGCAGAAGTCCCAGACATGTGAAACCAAAGTTTGCACATTTGTGGCAGTGGTGGGATTTGAACCCACGCCTCCAGAGAGACTGGAGCCTAAATCCAGCGCCTTAGACCACTCGGCCACACTACATGGTAATACTGTACTCAGCTGATGCCTACTCTTTGCTCTTAACTCAAAGCAGGCAAAGCAGACGGCCACAATTGAGGAGGTTGTCAGGAAATGTGATTGGTGTTCCCAGAGTTAAACTCTTCAGAAGGAATGGTAGGTCGTCTATAGCCTTGGCAGAGGATGGATTATGTCAACAGGCACAGAATATGCCACTTGTGGTAACTCACCAGTGGAGTGAGCTAGTGTTGAAGTTTCGGTACTTGAATTTGGCACCTAAAACCTCAACTGGCAGCGGTGGGATTCGAACCCACGCCTCCAGGGGAGACTGCGACCTGAAAGCAGCACCTTAGACCGCTCGGCCACGCTACCACAATCTCTGAAGAAGTACTTAATAGTTAATAGTTTGTTGATGACTTTCAATACAAGCCATGTTTCCAACTCATCCTACTTTTCTATGGTTTGTGAAGTGAGTCGTAAATCATGATTTAAATAGCTTGTTCATGGTCTAATACATGTGTATAAGGTATATTTATAAAGCAGTGTTGGCAGCGGTGGCATTTGAGGCGACAACTCCATAAAGACATAAAGTACATGTATTTGCCATCAATAGGAAACATCATGAAATCGGAAACATAGCAGATTGATGTTGTGGTTAGTAAGTTCTGAGAACTAGAATACATAATTTGCCAATAGAGATAGCAGAGGATGGTTTCGATCCATCGACCTCTGGGTTATGGGCCCAGCACGCTTCCGCTGCGCCACTCTGCTCTGAGCTATTATGCAAGATGGAATTGGAACCTACAATCTCTATAGATTAGGTATTTATGCAGTGACAATTGTTAGCCAAATGTACAGAATGTATAGTCAAGTGAAACCTGAGGGTAGACATCTATTACGAGCAAAGTGATATTACGGTGAATTCATCTCCAGAGATTAGTGACTTTCTTTCTCGCCCCCCTAGTGGCCAAAAAGTCTGGGAACTCAGATTATTTCCTTTCTCACTTAGCTCTTGGGCATCTGCAGAAGTCCCAGACATGTGAAACCAAAGTTTGCACATTTGTGGCAGTGGTGGGATTTGAACCCACGCCTCCAGAGAGACTGGAGACTAAATCCATCGCCTTAGACCACTCGGCCACACTACCTGGTAATACTGTACTCAGCTGATGACTACTCTTTGCTCTTAACTCAAAGCAGGCAAAGCAGACGGCCACAATTGAGGAGGTTGTCAGGAAATGTGATTGGTGTTCCCAGAGTTAAACTCTTCAGAAGGAATGGTAGGTCGTCTACAGCCTTGGCAGAGGATGGATTACGTCAACAGGCACAGAATATGCCACTTGTGGTAACTCACCAGTGGAGTGAGCTAGTGTTGAAGTTTCGGTACTTGAATTTGGCACCTAAAACCTCAACTGGCAGCGGTGGGATTCGAACCCACGCCTCCAGGGGAGACTGCGACCTGAACGCAGCGCCTTAGACCGCTCGGCCACGCTACCACAATCTCTGAAGAAGTACTTAATAGTTAATAGTTTGTTGATGACTTTCAATACAAGCCATGTTTCCAACTCATCCTACTTTTCTATGGTTTGTGAAGTGAGTCGTAAATCATGATTTAAATAGCTTGTTCATGGTCTAATACATGTGTATAAGGCATATTTATGAAGCAGTGTTGGCAGCGGTGGCATTTGAGGCGATAACTCCATAAAGACATAAACTACATGTATTTGCCATCAATAGGAAACATCATGAAATCGGAAACATAGCAGATTGATGTTGTGGTTAGTAAGTTCTGAGAACTAGAATACATGATTTGCCAATAGAGATAGCAGAGGATGGTTTCGATCCATCGACCTCTGGGTTATGGGCCCAGCACGCTTACGCTGCGCCACTCTGCTCTGAGCTATTATGCAAGATGGAAATGGAACCTACAATCTCTATAGATTAGGTATTTATGCAGTGACAATTGTTAGCCAAATGTACAGAATGTATAGTCAAGTGGAACCTGAGGGTAGACATCTATTACGAGCAAAGTGATATTACGGTGAATTCATCTCCAGAGATTAGTGACTTTCTTTCTCGCCCCCCTAGTGGCCAAAAAGTCTGGGAACTCAGATTAGTTCCTTTCTCACTTAGCTCTTGGGCATCTGCAGAATTCCCAGACATGTGAAACCAAAGTTTGCACATTTGTGGCAGTGGTGGGATTTGAACCCACGCCTCCAGAGAGACTGGAGCCTAAATCCACCGCCTTAGCCCACTCGGCCACACTACCTGGTAATACTGTACTCAGCTGATGCCTACTCTTTGCTCTTAACTCAAAGCAGGCAAAGCAGACGGCCACAATTGAGGAGGTTGTCAGGAAATGTGATTTGTGTTCCCAGAGTTAAACTCTTCAGAAGGAATGGTAGGTCGTCTATAGCCTTGGCAGAGGATGGATTATGTCAACAGGCACAGAATATGCCACTTGTGGTAACTCACCAGTGGAGTGAGCTAGTGTTGAAGTTTCGGTACTTGAATTTGGCACCTAAAACCTCAACTGGCAGCGGTGGGATTCGAACGCACGCCTCCAGGGAAGACTGCGACCTGAACGCAGCGCCTTAGACCGCTCGGCCACGCTACCACAATCTCTGAAGAAGTACTTAATAGTTAATAGTTTGTTGATGACTTTCAATACAAGCCATGTTTCCAACTCATCCTACTTTTCTATGGTTTGTGAAGTGAGTCGTAAATCATGATTTAAATAGCTTGTTCATGGTCTAATACATGTGTATAAGGCATATTTATAAAGCAGTGTTGGCAGCGGTGGCATTTGAGGCGACAACTCCATAAAGACATAAACTACATGTATTTGCCATCAATAGGAAACATCATGAAATCGGAAACATAGCAGATTGATGTTGTGGTTAGTAAGTTCTGAGAACTAGAATACATGATTTGCCAATAGAGATAGCAGAGGATGGTTTCGATCCATCGACCTCTGGGTTATGGGCCCAGCACGCTTCCGCTGCGCCACTCTGCTCTGAGCTATTATGCAAGATGGAAATGGAACCTACAATCTCTATAGATTAGGTATTTATGCAGTGACAATTGTTAGCCAAATGTACAGAATGTATAGTCAAGTGAAACCTGAGGGTAGACATCTATTACGAGCAAAGTGATATTACGGTGAATTCATCTCCAGAGATTAGTGACTTTCTTTCTCGCCCCCCTAGTGGCCAAAAAGTCTGGGAACTCAGATTAGTTCCTTTCTCACTTAGCTCTTGGGCATCTGCAGAAGTCCCAGACGTGTGAAACCAAAGTTTGCACATTTGTGGCAGTGGTGGGATTTGAACACACGCCTCCAGAGAGACTGGAGCCTAAATCCATCGCCTTAGACAACTCGGCCACACTACCTGGTAATGCTGTACTCAGCTGATGCCTACTCTTTGCTCTTAACTCAAAGCAGGCAAAGCAGACGGCCACAATTGAGGAGGTTGTCAGGAAATGTGATTGGTGTTCCCAGAGTTAAACTCTTCAGAAGGAATGGTAGGTCGTCTATAGCCTTGGCAGAGGATGGATTATGTCAACAGGCACAGAATATGCCACTTGTGGTAACTCACCAGTGGAGTGAGCTAGTGTTGAAGTTTCGGTACTTGAATTTGGCACCTAAAACCTCAACTGGCAGCGGTGGGATTCGAACCCACGCCTCCAGGGGAGACTGCGACCTGAACGCAGCGCCGTAGACCGCTCGGCCACGCTACCACAATCTCTGAAGAAGTACTTAATAGTTAATAGTTTGTTGATGACTTTCAATACAAGCCATGTTTCCAACTCATCCTACTTTTCTATGGTTTGTGAAGTGAGTCGTAAATCATGATTTAAATAGCTTGTTCATGGTCTAATACATGTGTATAAGGCATATTTATAAAGCAGTGTTGGCAGCGGTGGCATTTGAGGCGACAACTCCATAAAGACATAAACTACATGTATTTGCCATCAATAGGAAACATCATGAAATCGGAAACATAGCAGATTGATGTTGTGGTTAGTAACTTCTGAGAACTAGAACACATGATTTGCCAATAGAGATAGCAGAGGATGGTTTCGATCCATCGACCTCTGGGTTATGGGCCCAGCACGCTTCCGCTGCGCCACTCTGCTCTGAGATATTATGCAAGATGGAAATGGAACCTACAATCTCTATAGATTAGGTATTTATGCAGTGACAATTGTTAGCCAAATGTACAGAATGTATAGGCAAGTGAAACCTGAGGGTAGACATCTATTACGAGCAAAGTGATATTACGGTGAATTCATCTCCAGAGATTAGTGACTTTCTTTCTCGCCCCCCTAGTGGCCAAAAAGTCTGGGAACTCAGATTAGTTCCTTTCTCACTTAGCTCTTGGGCATCTGCAGAAGTCCCAGACGTGTGAAACCAAAGTTTGCACATTTGTGGCAGTGGTGGGATTTGAACCCACGCCTCCAGAGAGACTGGAGCCTAAATCCATCGCCTTAGACCACTCGGCCACACTACCTGGTAATACTGTACTCAGCTGATGCCTACTCTTTGCTCTTAACTCAAAGCAGGCAAAGCAGACGGCCACAATTGAGGAGGTTGTCAGGAAATGTGATTGGTGTTCCCAGAGTTAAACTCTTCAGAAGGAATGGTAGGTCGTCTATAGCCTTGGCAGAGGATGGATTATGTCAACAGGCACAGAATATGCCACTTGTGGTAACTCACCAGTGGAGTGAGCTAGTGTTGAAGTTTCGGTACTTGAATTTGGCACCTAAAACCTCAACTGGCAGCGGTGGGATTCGAACCCACGCCTCCAGGGGAGACTGCGACCTGAACGCAGCGCCTTAGACCGCTCGGCCACGCTACCACAATCTCTGAAGAAGTACTTAATAGTTAATAGTTTGTTGATGACTTTCAATACAAGCCATGTTTCCAACTCATCCTACTTTTCTATGGTTTGTGAAGTGAGTCGTAAATCATGATTTAAATAGCTTGTTCATGGTCTAATACATGTGTATAAGGCATATTTATGAAGCAGTGTTGGCAGCGGTGGCATTTGAGGCGACAACTCCATAAAGACATAAACTACATGTATTTGCCATCAATAGGAAACATCATGAAATCGGAAACATAGCAGATTGATGTTGTGGTTAGTAAGTTCTGAGAACTAGAATACATGATTTGCCAATAGAGATAGCAGAGGATGGTTTCGATCCATCGACCTCTGGGTTATGGGCCCAGCACGCTTACGCTGCGCCACTCTGCTCTGAGCTATTATGCAAGATGGAAATGGAACCTACAATCTCTATAGATTAGGTATTTATGCAGTGACAATTGTTAGCCAAATGTACAGAATGTATAGTCAAGTGAAACCTGAGGGTAGACATCTATTACGAGCAAAGTGATATTACGGTGAATTCATCTCCAGAGATTAGTGACTTTCTTTCTCGCCCCCCTAGTGGCCAAAAAGTCTGGGAACTCAGATTAGTTCCTTTATCACTTAGCTCTTGGGCATCTGCAGAATTCCCAGACATGTGAAACCAAAGTTTGCACATTTGTGGCAGTGGTGGGATTTGAACCCACGCCTCCAGAGAGACTGTAGCCTAAATCCACCGCCTTAGCCCACTCGGCCACACTACCTGGTAATACTGTACTCAGCTGATGCCTACTCTTTGCTCTTAACTCAAAGCAGGCAAAGCAGACGGCCACAATTGAGGAGGTTGTCAGGAAATGTGATTTGTGTTCCCAGAGTTAAACTCTTCAGAAGGAATGGTAGGTCGTCTATAGCCTTGGCAGAGGATGGATTATGTCAACAGGCACAGAATATGCCACTTGTGGTAACTCACCAGTGGAGTGAGCTAGTGTTGAAGTTTCGGTACTTGAATTTGGCACCTAAAACCTCAACTGGCAGCGGTGGGATTCGAACGCACGCCTCCAGGGGAGACTGCGACCTGAACGCAGCGCCTTAGACCGCTCGGCCACGCTACCACAATCTCTGAAGAAGTACTTAATAGTTAATAGTTTGTTGATGACTTTCAATACAAGCCATGTTTCCAACTCATCCTACTTTTCTATGGTTTGTGAAGTGAGTCGTAAATCATGATTTAAATAGCTTGTTCATGGTCTAATACATGTGTATAAGGCATATTTATAAAGCAGTGTTGGCAGCGGTGGCATTTGAGGCGACAACTCCATAAAGACATAAACTACATGTATTTGCCATCAATAGGAAACATCATGAAATCGGAAACATAGCAGATTGATGTTGTGGTTAGTAAGTTCTGAGAACTAGAATACATGATTTGCCAATAGAGATAGCAGAGGATGGTTTCGATCCATCGACCTCTGGGTTATGGGCCCAGCACGCTTCCGCTGCGCCACTCTGCTCTGAGCTATTATGCAAGATGGAAATGGAACCTACAATCTCTATAGATTAGGTATTTATGCAGTGCAAATTGTTAGCCAAATGTACAGAATGTATAGTCAAGTGAAACCTGAGGGTAGACATCTATTACGAGCAAAGTGATATTACGGTGAATTCATCTCCAGAGATTAGTGACTTTCTTTCTCGCCCCCCTAGTGGCCAAATAGTCTGGGAACTCAGATTAGTTCCTTTCTCACTTAGCTCTTGGGCATCTGCAGAAGTCCCAGACATGTGAAACCAAAGTTTGCACATTTGTGGCAGTGGTGGGATTTGAACCCACGCCTCCAGAGAGACTGGAGCCTAAATCCAGCGCCTTAGACCACTCGGCTACACTACCTGGTAATACTGTACTCAGCTGATGCCTACTCTTTGCTCTTAACTCAAAGCAGGCAAAGCAGACGGCCACAATTGAGGAGGTTGTCAGGAAATGTGATTGGTGTTCCCAGAGTTAAACTCTTCAGAAGGAATGGTAGGTCGTCTACAGCCTTGGCAGAGGATGGATTATGTCAACAGGCACAGCATATGCCACTTGTGGTAACTCACCAGTGGAGTGAGCTAGTGTTGAAGTTTCGGTACTTGAATTTGGCACCTAAAACCTCAACTGGCAGCGGTGGGATTCGAACCCACGCCTCCAGGGGAGACTGCGACCTGAACGCAGCGCCTTAGACCGCTCGCCCACGCTACCACAATCTCTGAAGAAGTACTTAATAGTTAATAGTTTGTTGATGACTTTCAATACAAGCCATGTTTCCAACTCATCCTACTTTTCTATGGTTTGTGAAGTGAGTCGTAAATCATGATTTAAATAGCTTGTTCATGGTCTAATACATGTGTATAAGGCATATTTATAAAGCAGTGTTGGCAGCGGTGGCATTTGAGGCGACAACTCCATAAAGACATAAACTACATGTATTTGCCATCAATAGGAAACATCATGAAATCGGAAAAATAGCAGATTGATGTTGTGGTTAGAAAGTTCTGAGAACTAGAATACATGATTTGCCAATAGAGATAGCAGAGGATGGTTTCGATCCATCGACCTCTGGGTTATGGGCCCAGCACGCTTCCGCTGCGCCACTCTGCTCTGAGCTATTATGCAAGATGGAAATGGAACCTACAATCTCTATAGATTAGGTATTTATGCAGTGCAAATTGTTAGCCAAATGTACAGAATGTATAGTCAAGTGGAACCTGAGGGTAGACATCTATTACGAGCAAAGTGATATTACGGTGAATTCATCTCCAGAGATTAGTGACTTTCTTTCTCGCCCCCCTAGTGGCCAAATAGTCTGGGAACTCAGATTAGTTCCTTTCTCACTTAGCTCTTGGGCATCTGCAGAAGTCCCAGACATGTGAAACCAAAGTTTGCACATTTGTGGCAGTGGTGGGATTTGAACCCACGCCTCCAGAGAGACTGGAGCCTAAATCCAGCGCCTTAGACCACTCGGCTACACTACCTGGTAATACTGTACTCAGCTGATGCCTACTCTTTGCTCTTAACTCAAAGCAGGCAAAGCAGACGGCCACAATTGAGGAGGTTGTCAGGAAATGTGATTGGTGTTCCCAGAGTTAAACTCTTCAGAAGGAATGGTAGGTCGTCTACAGCCTTGGCAGAGGATGGATTATGTCAACAGGCACAGCATATGCCACTTGTGGTAACTCACCAGTGGAGTGAGCTAGTGTTGAAGTTTCGGTACTTGAATTTGGCACCTAAAACCTCAACTGGCAGCGGTGGGATTCGAACCCACGCCTCCAGGGGAGACTGCGACCTGAACGCAGCGCCTTAGACCGCTCGGCCACGCTAGCACAATCTCTGAAGAAGTACTTTATAGTTAATAGTTGATGACTTTCAATACAAGCCATGTTTCCAACTCATCCTACTTTTCTATGGTTTGTGAAGTGAGTCGTAAATCATGATTTAAATAGCTTGTTCATGGTCTAATACATGTGTATAAGGCATATTTATAAAGCAGTGTTGGCAGCGGTGGCATTTGAGGCGACAACTCCATAAAGACATAAACTACATGTATTTGCCATCAATAGGAAACATCATGAAATCGGAAACATAGCAGATTGATGTTGTGGTTAGTAAGTTCTGAGAACTAGAATACATGATTTGCCAATAGAGATAGCAGAGGATGGTTTCGATCCATCGACCTCTGGGTTATGGGCCCAGCACGCTTCCGCTGCGCCACTCTGCTCTGAGCTATTATGCAAGATGGAAATGGAACCTACAATCTCTATAGATTTGGTATTTATGCAGTGCAAATTGTTAGCCAAATGTACAGAATGTATAGTCAAGTGAAACCTGAGGGTAGACATCTATTACGAGCAAAGTGATATTACGGTGAATTCATCTCCAGAGATTAGTGACTTTCTTTCTCGCCCCCCTAGTGGCCAAAAAGTCTGGGAACTCAGATTAGTTCCTTTCTCACTTAGCTCTTGGGCATCTGCAGAAGTCCCAGACATGTGAAACTAAAGTTTGCACATTTGTGGCAGTGGTGGGATTTGAACCCACGCCTCCAGAGAGACTGGAGCCTAAATCCAGCGCCTTAGACCACTCGGCCACACTACCTGGTAATACTGTACTCAGCTGATGCCTACTCTTTGCTCTTAACTCAAAGCAGGCAAAGCAGACGGCCACAATTGAGGAGGTTGTCAGGAAATGTGATTGGTGTTCCCAGAGTTAAACTCTTCAGAAGGAATGGTAGGTCGTCTACAGCCTTGGCAGAGGATGGATTATGTCAACAGGCACAGAATATGCCACTTGTGGTAACTCACCAGTGGAGTGAGCTAGTGTTGAAGTTTCGGTACTTGAATTTGGCACCTAAAACCTCAACTGGCAGCGGTGGGATTCGAACCCACGCCTCCAGGGGAGACTGCGACCTGAACGCAGCGCCTTAGACCGCTCGGCCACGCTACCACAATCTCTGAAGAAGTACTTAATAGTTAATAGTTTGTTGATGACTCTCAATACAAGCCATGTTTCCAACTCATCCTACTTTTCTATGGTTTGTGAAGTGAGTCGTAAATCATGATTTAAATAGCTTGTTCATGGTCTAATACATGTGTATAAGGCATATTTATAAAGCAGTGTTGGCAGCGGTGGCATTTGAGGCGACAACTCCATAAAGACATAAACTACATGTATTTGCCATCAATAGGAAACATCATGAAATCGGAAACATAGCAGATTGATGTTGTGGTTAGTAAGTTCTGAGAACTAGAATACATGATTTGCCAATAGAGATAGCAGAGGATGGTTTCGATCCATCGACCTCTGGGTTATGGGCCCAGCACGCTTCCGCTGCGCCACTCTGCTCTGAGCTATTATGCAAGATGGAAATGGAACCTACAATCTCTATAGATTTGGTATTTATGCAGTGCAAATTGTTAGCCAAATGTACAGAATGTATAGTCAAGTGAAACCTGAGGGTAGACATCTATTACGAGCAAAGTGATATTACGGTGAATTCATCTCCAGAGATTAGTGACTTTCTTTCTCGCCCCCCTAGTGGCCAAAAAGTCTGGGAACTCAGATTAGTTCCTTTCTCACTTAGCTCTTGGGCATCTGCAGAAGTCCCAGACATGTGAAACTAAAGTTTGCACATTTGTGGCAGTGGTGGGATTTGAACCCACGCCTCCAGAGAGACTGGAGCCTAAATCCAGCGCCTTAGACCACTCGGCCACACTACCTGGTAATACTGTACTCAGCTGATGCCTACTCTTTGCTCTTAACTCAAAGCAGGCAAAGCAGACAGCCACAATTGAGGAGGTTGTCAGGAAATGTGATTGGTGTTCCCAGAGTTAAACTCTTCAGAAGGAATGGTAGGTCGTCTACAGCCTTGGCAGAGGATGGATTATGTCAACAGGCACAGCATATGCCACTTGTGGTAACTCACCAGTGGAGTGAGCTAGTGTTGAAGTTTCGGTACTTGAATTTGGCACCTAAAACCTCAACTGGCAGCGGTGGGATTCGAACCCACGCCTCCAGGGGAGACTGCGACCTGAACGCAGCACCTTAGACCGCTCGGCCACGCTAGCACAATCTCTGAAGAAGTACTTAATAGTTAATAGTTGATGACTTTCAATACAAGCCATGTTTCCAACTCATCCTACTTTTCTATGGTTTGTGAAGTGAGTCGTAAATCATGATTTAAATAGCTTGTTCATGGTCTAATACATGTGTATAAGGCATATTTATAAAGCAGTGTTGGCAGCGGTGGCATTTGAGGCGACAACTCCATAAAGACATAAACTACATGTATTTGCCATCAATAGGAAACATCATGAAATCGGAAACATAGCAGATTGATGTTGTGGTTAGTAAGTTCTGAGAACTAGAATACATGATTTGCCAATAGAGATAGCAGAGGATGGTTTCGATCCATCGACCTCTGGGTTATGGGCCCAGCACGCTTCCGCTGCGCCACTCTGCTCTGAGCTATTATGCAAGATGGAAATGGAACCTACAATCTCTATAGATTTGGTATTTATGCAGTGCAAATTGTTAGCCAAATGTACATAATGTATAGTCAAGTGAAACCTGAGGGTAGACATCTATTACGAGCAAAGTGATATTACGGTGAATTCATCTCCAGAGATTAGTGACTTTCTTTCTCGCCCCCCTAGTGGCCAAAAAGTCTGGGAACTCAGATTAGTTCCTTTCTCACTTAGCTCTTGGGCATCTGCAGAAGTCCCAGACATGTGAAACCAAAGTTTGCACATTTGTGGCAGTGGTGGGATTTGAACCCACGCCTCCAGAGAGACTGGAGCCTAAATCCAGCTCCTTAGACCACTCGGCCACACTACCTGGTAATACTGTACTCAGCTGATGCCTACTCTTTGCTCTTAACTCAAAGCAGGCAAAGCAGACGGCCACAATTGAGGAGGTTGTCAGGAAATGTGATTGGTGTTCCCAGAGTTAAACTCTTCAGAAGGAATGGTAGGTCGTCTACAGCCTTGGCAGAGAATGGATTATGTCAACAGGCACAGAATATGCCACTTGTGGTAACTCACCAGTGGAGTGAGCTAGTGTTGAAGTTTCGGTACTTGAATTTGGCACCTAAAACCTCAACTGGCAGCAGTGGGATTCGAACCCACGCCTCCAGGGGAGACTGCGACCTGAACGCAGCGCCTTAGACCGCTCGGCCACGCTACCACAATCTCTGAAGAAGTACTTAATAGTTAATAGTTTGTTGATGACTCTCAATACAAGCCATGTTTCCAACTCATCCTACTTTTCTATGGTTTGTGAAGTGAGTCGTAAATCATGATTTAAATAGCTTGTTCATGGTCTAATACATGTGTATAAGGCATATTTATAAAGCAGTGTTGGCAGCGGTGGCATTTGAGGCGACAACTCCATAAAGACATAAACTACATGTATTTGCCATCAATAGGAAACATCATGAAATCGGAAACATAGCAGATTGATGTTGTGGTTAGTAAGTTCTGAGAACTAGAATACATGATTTGCCAATAGAGATAGCAGAGGATGGTTTCGATCCATCGACCTCTGGGTTATGGGCCCAGCACGCTTCCGCTGCGCCACTCTGCTCTGAGCTATTATGCAAGATGGAAATGGAACGTATAATCTCTATAGATTAGGTATTTATGGTGTGCAAATTGTTAGCCAAATGTACAGAATGTATAGTCAAGTGAAACTTGAGGGTAGACATCTATTACGAGCAAAGTGATATTACGGTGAATTAATCTCCAGAGATTAGTGACTTTCTTTCTCGCCCCCCTAGTGGCCAAAAAGTCTGGGAACTCAGATTAGTTCCTTTCTCACTTAGCTCTTGGGCATCTGCAGAAGTCCCAGACATGTGAAACCAAAGTTTGCACATTTGTGGCAGTGGTGGGATTTGAACCCACACCTCCAGAGAGACTGGAGCCTAAATCCAGCGCCTTAGACCACTCGGCCACACTACCTGGTAATACTGTACTCAGCTGATGCCTACTCTTTGCTCTTAACTCAAAGCAGGCAAAGCAGACGGCCACAATTGAGGAGGTTGTCAGGAAATGTGATTGGTGTTCCCAGAGTTAAACTCTTCAGAAGGAATGGTAGGTCGTCTACAGCCTTGGCAGACGATGGATTATGTCAACAGGCACAGCATATGCCACTTGTGGTAACTCACCAGTGGAGTGAGCTAGTGTTGAAGTTTCGGTACTTGAATTTGGCACCTAAAACCTCAACTGGCAGCGGTGGGATTCTAACCCACGCCTCCAGGGGAGACTGCGACCTGAACGCAGCGCCTTAGACCGCTCGGCCACGCTACCACAATCTCTGAAGAAGTACTTAATAGTTAATAGTTGATGACTTTCAATACAAGCCATGTTTCCAACTCATCCTACTTTTCTATGGTTTGTGAAGTGAGTGGTGAATCATGATTTAAATAGCTTGTTCATGGTCTAATACATGTGTATAAGGCATATTTATAAAGCAGTGTTGGCAGCGGTGGCATTTGAGGCGACAACTCCATAAAGACATAAACTACATGTATTTGCCATCAATAGGAAACATCATGAAATCGGAAACATAGCAGATTGATGTTGTGGTTAGTAAGTTCTGAGAACTAGAATACATGATCTGCCAATAGAGATAGCAGAGGATGGTTTCGATCCATCGACCTCTGGGTTATGGGCCCAGCACGCTTCCGCTGCGCCACTCTGCTCTGAGCTATTATGCAAGATGGAAATGGAACGTATAATCTCTATAGATTAGGTATTTATGGTGTGCAAATTGTTAGCCAAATGTACAGAATGTATAGTCAAGTGAAACCTGAGGGTAGACATCTATTACGAGCAAAGTGATATTACGGTGAATTCATCTCCAGAGATTAGTGACTTTCTTTCTCGCCCCCCTAGTGGCCAAAAAGTCTGGGAACTCAGATTAGTTCCTTTCTCACTTAGCTCTTGGGCATCTGCAGAAGTCCCAGACATGTGAAACCAAAGTTTGCACATTTGTGGCAGCGGTGGGATTCGAACCCACGCCTCCAGGGGAGACTGCGACCTGAACGCAGCGCCTTAGACCGCTCGGCCACGCTAGCACAATCTCTGAAGAAGTACTTAATAGTTAATAGTTGATGACTTTCAATACAAGCCATGTTTCCAACTCATCCTACTTTTCTATGGTTTGTGAAGTGAGTCGTAAATCATGATTTAAATAGCTTGTTCATGGTCTAATACATGTGTATAAGGCATATTTATAAAGCAGTGTTGGCAGCGGTGGCATTTGAGGCGACAACTCCATAAAGACATAAACTACATGTATTTGCCATCTATAGGAAACATCATGAAATCGGAAACATAGCAGATTGATGTTGTGGTTAGTAAGTTCTGAGAACTAGAATACATGATTTGCCAATAGAGATAGCAGAGGATGGTTTCGATCCATCGACCTCTGGGTTATGGGCCCAGCACGCTTCCGCTGCGCCACTCTGCTCTGAGCTATTATGCAAGATGGAAATGGAACCTACAATCTCTATAGATTTGGTATTTATGCAGTGCAAATTGTTAGCCAAATGTACAGAATGTATAGTCAAGTGAAACCTGAGGGTAGACATCTATTACGAGCAAAGTGATATTACGGTGAATTCATCTCCAGAGATTAGTGACTTTCTTTCTCGCCCCCCTAGTGGCCAAAAAGTCTGGGAACTCAGATTAGTTCCTTTCTCACTTAGCTCTTGGGCATCTGCAGAAGTCCCAGACATGTGAAACCAAAGTTTGCACATTTGTGGCAGTGGTGGGATTTGAACCCACGCCTCCAGAGAGACTGGAGCCTAAATCCAGCGCCTTAGACCACTCGGCCACACTACATGGTAATACTGTACTCAGCTGATGCCTACTCTTTGCTCTTAACTCAAAGCAGGCAAAGCAGACGGCCACAATTGAGGAGGTTGTCAGGAAATGTGATTGGTGTTCCCAGAGTTAAACTCTTCAGAAGGAATGGTAGGTCGTCTACAGCCTTGGCAGAGGATGGATTATGTCAACAGGCACAGAATATGCCACTTGTGGTAACTCACCAGTGGAGTGAGCTAGTGTTGAAGTTTCGGTACTTGAATTTGGCACCTAAAACCTCAACTGGCAGCGGTGGGATTCGAACCCACACCTCCAGGGGAGACTGCGACCTGAACGCAGCGCCTTAGACCTCTCGGCCACGCTACCACAATCTCTGAAGAAGTACTTAATAGTTAATAGTTGATGACTTTCAATACAAGCCATGTTTCCAACTCATCCTACTTTTCTATGGTTTGTGAAGTGAGTCGTAAATCATGATTTAAATAGCTTGTTCATGGTCTAATACATGTGTATAAGGCATATTTATAAAGCAGTGTTGGCAGCGGTGGCATTTGAGGCGACAACTCCATAAAGACATAAACTACATGTATTTGCCATCAATAGGAAACATCATGAAATCGGAAACATAGCAGATTGATGTTGTGGTTAGTAAGTTCTGAGAACTAGAATACATGATTTGCCAATAGAGATAGCAGAGGATGGTTTCGATCCATCGACCTCTGGGTTATGGGCCCAGCACGCTTCCGCTGCGCCACTCTGCTCTGAGCTATTATGCAAGATGGAAATGGAACCTACAATCTCTATAGATTTGGTATTTATGCAGTGCAAATTGTTAGCCAAATGTACAGAATGTATAGTCAAGTGAAACCTGAGGGTAGACATCTATTACGAGCAAAGTGATATTACGGTGAATTCATCTCCAGAGATTAGTGACTTTCTTTCTCGCCCCCCTAGTGGCCAAAAAGTCTGGGAACTCAGATTAGTTCCTTTCTCACTTAGCTCTTGGGCATCTGCAGAAGTCCCAGACATGTGAAACCAAAGTTTTCACATTTGTGGCAGTGGTGGGATTTGAACCCACACCTCCAGAGAGACTGGAGCCTAAATCCAGCGCCTTAGACCACTCGGCCACACTACATGGTAATACTGTACTCAGCTGATGCCTACTCTTTGCTCTTAACTCAAAGCAGGCAAAGCAGACGGCCACAATTGAGGAGGTTGTCAGGAAATGTGATTGGTGTTCCCAGAGTTAAACTCTTCAGAAGGAATGGTAGGTCGTCTACAGCCTTGGCAGAGGATGGATTATGTCAACAGGCACAGCATATGCCACTTGTGGTAACTCACCAGTGGAGTGAGCTAGTGTTGAAGTTTCGGTACTTGAATTTGGCACCTAAAACCTCAACTGGCAGCGGTGGGATTCGAACCCACGCCTCCAGGGGAGACTGCGACCTGAACGCAGCGCCTTAGACCGCTCGGCGACGCTAGCACAATCTCTGAAGAAGTACTTAATAGTTAATAGTTGATGACTTTCAATACAAGCCATGTTTCCAACTCATCCTACTTTTCTATGGTTTGTGAAGTGAGTCGTAAATCATGATTTAAATAGCTTGTTCATGGTCTAATACATGTGTATAAGGCATATTTATAAAGCAGTGTTGGCAGCGGTGGCATTTGAGGCGACAACTCCATAAAGACATAAACTACATGTATTTGCCATCAATAGGAAACATCATGAAATCGGAAACATAGCAGATTGATGTTGTGGTTAGTAAGTTCTGAGAACTAGAATACATGATTTGCCAATAGAGATAGCAGAGGATGGTTTCGATCCATCGACCTCTGGGTTATGGGCCCAGCACGCTTCCGCTGCGCCACTCTGCTCTGAGCTATTATGCAAGATGGAAATGGAACGTATAATCTCTATAGATTAGGTATTTATGGTGTGCAAATTGTTAGCCAAATGTACAGAATGTATAGTCAAGTGAAACTTGAGGGTAGACATCTATTACGAGCAAAGTGATATTACGGTGAATTAATCTCCAGAGATTAGTGACTTTCTTTCTCGCCCCCCTAGTGGCCAAAAAGTCTGGGAACTCAGATTAGTTCCTTTCTCACTTAGCTCTTGGGCATCTGCAGAAGTCCCAGACATGTGAAACCAAAGTTTGCACATTTGTGGCAGTGGTGGGATTTGAACCCACACCTCCAGAGAGACTGGAGCCTAAATCCAGCGCCTTAGACCACTCGGCCACACTACCTGGTAATACTGTACTCAGCTGATGCCTACTCTTTGCTCTTAACTCAAAGCAGGCAAAGCAGACGGCCACAATTGAGGAGGTTGTCAGGAAATGTGATTGGTGTTCCCAGAGTTAAACTCTTCAGAAGGAATGGTAGGTCGTCTACAGCCTTGGCAGACGATGGATTATGTCAACAGGCACAGCATATGCCACTTGTGGTAACTCACCAGTGGAGTGAGCTAGTGTTGAAGTTTCGGTACTTGAATTTGGCACCTAAAACCTCAACTGGCAGCGGTGGGATTCTAACCCACGCCTCCAGGGGAGACTGCGACCTGAACGCAGCGCCTTAGACCGCTCGGCCACGCTACCACAATCTCTGAAGAAGTACTTAATAGTTAATAGTTGATGACTTTCAATACAAGCCATGTTTCCAACTCATCCTACTTTTCTATGGTTTGTGAAGTGAGTGGTGAATCATGATTTAAATAGCTTGTTCATGGTCTAATACATGTGTATAAGGCATATTTATAAAGCAGTGTTGGCAGCGGTGGCATTTGAGGCGACAACTCCATAAAGACATAAACTACATGTATTTGCCATCAATAGGAAACATCATGAAATCGGAAACATAGCAGATTGATGTTGTGGTTAGTAAGTTCTGAGAACTAGAATACATGATCTGCCAATAGAGATAGCAGAGGATGGTTTCGATCCATCGACCTCTGGGTTATGGGCCCAGCACGCTTCCGCTGCGCCACTCTGCTCTGAGCTATTATGCAAGATGGAAATGGAACCTACAATCTCTATAGATTTGGTATTTATGCAGTGCAAATTGTTAGCCAAATGTACAGAATGTATAGTCAAGTGAAACCTGAGGGTAGACATCTATTACGAGCAAAGTGATATTACGGTGAATTCATCTCCAGAGATTAGTGACTTTCTTTCTCGCCCCCCTAGTGGCCAAAAAGTCTGGGAACTCAGATTAGTTCCTTTCTCACTTAGCTCTTGGGCATCTGCAGAAGTCCCAGACATGTGAAACCAAAGTTTGCACATTTGTGGCAGTGGTGGGATTTGAACCCACGCCTCCAGAGAGACTGGAGCCTAAATCCAGCGCCTTAGACCACTCGGCCACACTACATGGTAATACTGTACTCAGCTGATGCCTACTCTTTGCTCTTAACTCAAAGCAGGCAAAGCAGACGGCCACAATTGAGGAGGTTGTCAGGAAATGTGATTGGTGTTCCCAGAGTTAAACTCTTCAGAAGGAATGGTAGGTCGTCTACAGCCTTGGCAGAGGATGGATTATGTCAACAGGCACAGAATATGCCACTTGTGGTAACTCACCAGTGGAGTGAGCTAGTGTTGAAGTTTCGGTACTTGAATTTGGCACCTAAAACCTCAACTGGCAGCGGTGGGATTCGAACCCACACCTCCAGGGGAGACTGCGACCTGAACGCAGCGCCTTAGATCTCTCGGCCACGCTACCACAATCTCTGAAGAAGTACTTAATAGTTAATAGTTGATGACTTTCAATACAAGCCATGTTTCCAACTCATCCTACTTTTCTATGGTTTGTGAAGTGAGTCGTAAATCATGATTTAAATAGCTTGTTCATGGTCTAATACATGTGTATAAGGCATATTTATAAAGCAGTGTTGGCAGCGGTGGCATTTGAGGCGACAACTCCATAAAGACATAAACTACATGTATTTGCCATCAATAGGAAACATCATGAAATCGGAAACATAGCAGATTGATGTTGTGGTTAGTAAGTTCTGAGAACTAGAATACATGATTTGCCAATAGAGATAGCAGAGGATGGTTTCGATCCATCGACCTCTGGGTTATGGGCCCAGCACGCTTCCGCTGCGCCACTCTGCTCTGAGCTATTATGCAAGATGGAAATGGAACCTACAATCTCTATAGATTTGGTATTTATGCAGTGCAAATTGTTAGCCAAATGTACAGAATGTATAGTCAAGTGAAACCTGAGGGTAGACATCTATTACGAGCAAAGTGATATTACGGTGAATTCATCTCCAGAGATTAGTGACTTTCTTTCTCGCCCCCCTAGTGGCCAAAAAGTCTGGGAACTCAGATTAGTTCCTTTCTCACTTAGCTCTTGGGCATCTGCAGAAGTCCCAGACATGTGAAACCAAAGTTTTCACATTTGTGGCAGTGGTGGGATTTGAACCCACACCTCCAGAGAGACTGGAGCCTAAATCCAGCGCCTTAGACCACTCGGCCACACTACATGGTAATACTGTACTCAGCTGATGCCTACTCTTTGCTCTTAACTCAAAGCAGGCAAAGCAGACGGCCACAATTGAGGAGGTTGTCAGGAAATGTGATTGGTGTTCCCAGAGTTAAACTCTTCAGAAGGAATGGTAGGTCGTCTACAGCCTTGGCAGAGGATGGATTATGTCAACAGGCACAGCATATGCCACTTGTGGTAACTCACCAGTGGAGTGAGCTAGTGTTGAAGTTTCGGTACTTGAATTTGGCACCTAAAACCTCAACTGGCAGCGGTGGGATTCGAACCCACGCCTCCAGGGGAGACTGCGACCTGAACGCAGCGCCTTAGACCGCTCGGCGACGCTAGCACAATCTCTGAAGAAGTACTTAATAGTTAATAGTTGATGACTTTCAATACAAGCCATGTTTCCAACTCATCCTACTTTTCTATGGTTTGTGAAGTGAGTCGTAAATCATGATTTAAATAGCTTGTTCATGGTCTAATACATGTGTATAAGGCATATTTATAAAGCAGTGTTGGCAGCGGTGGCATTTGAGGCGACAACTCCATAAAGACATAAACTACATGTATTTGCCATCAATAGGAAACATCATGAAATCGGAAACATAGCAGATTGATGTTGTGGTTAG
The DNA here is from genome assembly GCF_964188405.1 of Protomyctophum parallelum. Classification (NCBI taxonomy): domain Eukaryota; kingdom Metazoa; phylum Chordata; class Actinopteri; order Myctophiformes; family Myctophidae; genus Protomyctophum; species Protomyctophum parallelum. The sequence goes on from NC_139715.1 coordinate 4,994,819, forward strand.
TAAGTTCTGAGAACTAGAATACATGATTTGCCAATAGAGATAGCAGAGGATGGTTTCGATCCATCGACCTCTGGGTTATGGGCCCAGCACGCTTCCGCTGCGCCACTCTGCTCTGAGCTATTATGCAAGATGGAAATGGAACGTATAATCTCTATAGATTAGGTATTTATGGTGTGCAAATTGTTAGCCAAATGTACAGAATGTATAGTCAAGTGAAACTTGAGGGTAGACATCTATTACGAGCAAAGTGATATTACGGTGAATTAATCTCCAGAGATTAGTGACTTTCTTTCTCGCCCCCCTAGTGGCCAAAAAGTCTGGGAACTCAGATTAGTTCCTTTCTCACTTAGCTCTTGGGCATCTGCAGAAGTCCCAGACATGTGAAACCAAAGTTTGCACATTTGTGGCAGTGGTGGGATTTGAACCCACACCTCCAGAGAGACTGGAGCCTAAATCCAGCGCCTTAGACCACTCGGCCACACTACCTGGTAATACTGTACTCAGCTGATGCCTACTCTTTGCTCTTAACTCAAAGCAGGCAAAGCAGACGGCCACAATTGAGGAGGTTGTCAGGAAATGTGATTGGTGTTCCCAGAGTTAAACTCTTCAGAAGGAATGGTAGGTCGTCTACAGCCTTGGCAGACGATGGATTATGTCAACAGGCACAGCATATGCCACTTGTGGTAACTCACCAGTGGAGTGAGCTAGTGTTGAAGTTTCGGTACTTGAATTTGGCACCTAAAACCTCAACTGGCAGCGGTGGGATTCTAACCCACGCCTCCAGGGGAGACTGCGACCTGAACGCAGCGCCTTAGACCGCTCGGCCACGCTACCACAATCTCTGAAGAAGTACTTAATAGTTAATAGTTGATGACTTTCAATACAAGCCATGTTTCCAACTCATCCTACTTTTCTATGGTTTGTGAAGTGAGTGGTGAATCATGATTTAAATAGCTTGTTCATGGTCTAATACATGTGTATAAGGCATATTTATAAAGCAGTGTTGGCAGCGGTGGCATTTGAGGCGACAACTCCATAAAGACATAAACTACATGTATTTGCCATCAATAGGAAACATCATGAAATCGGAAACATAGCAGATTGATGTTGTGGTTAGTAAGTTCTGAGAACTAGAATACATGATCTGCCAATAGAGATAGCAGAGGATGGTTTCGATCCATCGACCTCTGGGTTATGGGCCCAGCACGCTTCCGCTGCGCCACTCTGCTCTGAGCTATTATGCAAGATGGAAATGGAACCTACAATCTCTATAGATTTGGTATTTATGCAGTGCAAATTGTTAGCCAAATGTACAGAATGTATAGTCAAGTGAAACCTGAGGGTAGACATCTATTACGAGCAAAGTGATATTACGGTGAATTCATCTCCAGAGATTAGTGACTTTCTTTCTCGCCCCCCTAGTGGCCAAAAAGTCTGGGAACTCAGATTAGTTCCTTTCTCACTTAGCTCTTGGGCATCTGCAGAAGTCCCAGACATGTGAAACCAAAGTTTGCACATTTGTGGCAGTGGTGGGATTTGAACCCACGCCTCCAGAGAGACTGGAGCCTAAATCCAGCGCCTTAGACCACTCGGCCACACTACATGGTAATACTGTACTCAGCTGATGCCTACTCTTTGCTCTTAACTCAAAGCAGGCAAAGCAGACGGCCACAATTGAGGAGGTTGTCAGGAAATGTGATTGGTGTTCCCAGAGTTAAACTCTTCAGAAGGAATGGTAGGTCGTCTACAGCCTTGGCAGAGGATGGATTATGTCAACAGGCACAGCATATGCCACTTGTGGTAACTCACCAGTGGAGTGAGCTAGTGTTGAAGTTTCGGTACTTGAATTTGGCACCTAAAACCGCAACTGGCAGCTGTGGGATTCGAACCCACGCCTCCAGGGGAGACTGCGACCTGAACGCAGCGCCTTAGACCGCTCGGCCACGCTAGCACAATCTCTGAAGAAGTACTTAATAGTTAATAGTTGATGACTTTCAATACAAGCCATGTTTCCAACTCATCCTACTTTTCTATGGTTTGTGAAGTGAGTCGTAAATCATGATTTAAATAGCTTGTTCATGGTCTAATACATGTGTATAAGGCATATTTATAAAGCAGTGTTGGCAGCGGTGGCATTTGAGGCGACAACTCCATAAAGACATAAACTACATGTATTTGCCATCAATAGGAAACATCATGAAATCGGAAACATAGCAGATTGATGTTGTGGTTAGTAAGTTCTGAGAACTAGAATACATGATTTGCCAATAGAGATAGCAGAGGATGGTTTCGATCCATCGACCTCTGGGTTATGGGCCCAGCACGCTTCCGCTGCGCCACTCTGCTCTGAGCTATTATGCAAGATGGAAATGGAACGTATAATCTCTATAGATTAGGTATTTATGGTGTGCAAATTGTTAGCCAAATGTACAGAATGTATAGTCAAGTGAAACCTGAGGGTAGACATCTATTACGAGCAAAGTGATATTACGGTGAATTCATCTCCAGAGATTAGTGACTTTCTTTCTCGCCCCCCTAGTGGCCAAAAAGTCTGGGAACTCAGATTAGTTCCTTTCTCACTTAGCTCTTGGGCATCTGCAGAAGTCCCAGACATGTGAAACCAAAGTTTGCACATTTGTGGCAGTGGTGGGATTTGAACCCACGCCTCCAGAGAGACTGGAGCCTAAATCCAGCGCCTTAGACCACTCGGCCACACTACCTGGTAATACTGTACTCAGCTGATGCCTACTCTTTGCTCTTAACTCAAAGCAGGCAAAGCAGACGGCCACAATTGAGGAGGTTGTCAGGAAATGTGATTGGTGTTCCCAGAGTTAAACTCTTCAGAAGGAATGGTAGGTCGTCTACAGCCTTGGCAGACGATGGATTATGTCAACAGGCACAGCATATGCCACTTGTGGTAACTCACCAGTGGAGTGAGCTAGTGTTGAAGTTTCGGTACTTGAATTTGGCACCTAAAACCTCAACTGGCAGCGGTGGGATTCTAACCCACGCCTCCAGGGGAGACTGCGACCTGAACGCAGCGCCTTAGACCGCTCGGCCACGCTACCACAATCTCTGAAGAAGTACTTAATAGTTAATAGTTGATGACTTTCAATACAAGCCATGTTTCCAACTCATCCTACTTTTCTATGGTTTGTGAAGTGAGTGGTGAATCATGATTTAAATAGCTTGTTCATGGTCTAATACATGTGTATAAGGCATATTTATAAAGCAGTGTTGGCAGCGGTGGCATTTGAGGCGACAACTCCATAAAGACATAAACTACATGTATTTGCCATCAATAGGAAACATCATGAAATCGGAAACATAGCAGATTGATGTTGTGGTTAGTAAGTTCTGAGAACTAGAATACATGATTTGCCAATAGAGATAGCAGAGGATGGTTTCGATCCATCGACCTCTGGGTTATGGGCCCAGCACGCTTCCGCTGCGCCACTCTGCTCTGAGCTATTATGCAAGATGGAAATGGAACCTACAATCTCTATAGATTTGGTATTTATGCAGTGCAAATTGTTAGCCAAATGTACAGAATGTATAGTCAAGTGAAACCTGAGGGTAGACATCTATTACGAGCAAAGTGATATTACGGTGAATTCATCTCCAGAGATTAGTGACTTTCTTTCTCGCCCCCCTAGTGGCCAAAAAGTCTGGGAACTCAGATTAGTTCCTTTCTCACTTAGCTCTTGGGCATCTGCAGAAGTCCCAGACATGTGAAACCAAAGTTTGCACATTTGTGGCAGTGGTGGGATTTGAACCCACGCCTCCAGAGAGACTGGAGCCTAAATCCAGCGCCTTAGACCACTCGGCCACACTACATGGTAATACTGTACTCAGCTGATGCCTACTCTTTGCTCTTAACTCAAAGCAGGCAAAGCAGACGGCCACAATTGAGGAGGTTGTCAGGAAATGTGATTGGTGTTCCCAGAGTTAAACTCTTCAGAAGGAATGGTAGGTCGTCTACAGCCTTGGCAGAGGATGGATTATGTCAACAGGCACAGCATATGCCACTTGTGGTAACTCACCAGTGGAGTGAGCTAGTGTTGAAGTTTCGGTACTTGAATTTGGCACCTAAAACCTCAACTGGCAGCGGTGGGATTCGAACCCAAGCCTCCAGGGGAGACTGCGACCTGAACGCAGCGCCTTAGACCGCTCGGCCACGCTAGCACAATCTCTGAAGAAGTACTTAATAGTTAATAGTTGATGACTTTCAATACAAGCCATGTTTCCAACTCATCCTACTTTTCTATGGTTTGTGAAGTGAGTCGTAAATCATGATTTAAATAGCTTGTTCATGGTCTAATACATGTGTATAAGGCATATTTATAAAGCAGTGTTGGCAGCGGTGGCATTTGAGGCGACAACTCCATAAAGACATAAACTACATGTATTTGCCATCAATAGGAAACATCATGAAATCGGAAACATAGCAGATTGATGTTGTGGTTAGTAAGTTCTGAGAACTAGAATACATGATTTGCCAATAGAGATAGCAGAGGATGGTTTCGATCCATCGACCTCTGGGTTATGGGCCCAGCACGCTTCCGCTGCGCCACTCTGCTCTGAGCTATTATGCAAGATGGAAATGGAACGTATAATCTCTATAGATTAGGTATTTATGGTGTGCAAATTGTTAGCCAAATGTACAGAATGTATAGTCAAGTGAAACCCGAGGGTAGACATCTATTACGAGCAAAGTGATATTACGGTGAATTCATCTCCAGAGATTAGTGACTTTCTTTCTCGCCCCCCTAGTGGCCAAAAAGTCTGGGAACTCAGATTAGTTCCTTTCTCACTTAGCTCTTGGGCATCTGCAGAAGTCCCAGACATGTGAAACCAAAGTTTGCACATTTGTGGCAGTGGTGGGATTTGAACCCACGCCTCCAGAGAGACTGGAGCCTAAATCCAGCGCCTTAGACCACTCGGCCACACTACCTGGTAATACTGTACTCAGCTGATGCCTACTCTTTGCTCTTAACTCAAAGCAGGCAAAGCAGACGGCCACAATTGAGGAGGTTGTCAGGAAATGTGATTGGTGTTCCCAGAGTTAAACTCTTCAGAAGGAATGGTAGGTCGTCTACAGCCTTGGCAGACGATGGATTATGTCAACAGGCACAGCATATGCCACTTGTGGTAACTCACCAGTGGAGTGAGCTAGTGTTGAAGTTTCGGTACTTGAATTTGGCACCTAAAACCTCAACTGGCAGCGGTGGGATTCTAACCCACACCTCCAGGGGAGAATGCGACCTGAACGCAGCGCCTTAGACCGCTCGGCCACGCTACCACAATCTCTGAAGAAGTACTTAATAGTTAATAGTTGATGACTTTCAATACAAGCCATGTTTCCAACTCATCCTACTTTTCTATGGTTTGTGAAGTGAGTGGTGAATCATGATTTAAATAGCTTGTTCATGGTCTAATACATGTGTATAAGGCATATTTATAAAGCAGTGTTGGCAGCGGTGGCATTTGAGGCGACAACTCCATAAAGACATAAACTACATGTATTTGCCATCAATAGGAAACATCATGAAATCGGAAACATAGCAGATTGATGTTGTGGTTAGTAAGTTCTGAGAACTAGAATACATGATTTGCCAATAGAGATAGCAGAGGATGGTTTCGATCCATCGACCTCTGGGTTATGGGCCCAGCACGCTTCCGCTGCGCCACTCTGCTCTGAGCTATTATGCAAGATGGAAATGGAACGTATAATCTCTATAGATTAGGTATTTATGGTGTGCAAATTGTTAGCCAAATGTACAGAATGTATAGTCAAGTGAAACCTGAGGGTAGACATCTATTACGAGCAAAGTGATATTACGGTGAATTCATCTCCAGAGATTAGTGACTTTCTTTCTCGCCCCCCTAGTGGCCAAATAGTCTGGGAACTCAGATTAGTTCCTTTCTCACTTAGCTCTTGGGCATCTGCAGAAGTCCCAGACATGTGAAACCAAAGTTTGCACATTTGTGGCAGTGGTGGGATTTGAACCCACGCCTCCAGAGAGACTGGAGCCTAAATCCAGCGCCTTAGACCACTCGGCTACACTACCTGGTAATACTGTACTCAGCTGATGCCTACTCTTTGCTCTTAACTCAAAGCAGGCAAAGCAGACGGCCACAATTGAGGAGGTTGTCAGGAAATGTGATTGGTGTTCCCAGAGTTAAACTCTTCAGAAGGAATGGTAGGTCGTCTACAGCCTTGGCAGAGGATGGATTATGTCAACAGGCACAGAATATGCCACTTGTGGTAACTCACCAGTGGAGTGAGCTAGTGTTGAAGTTTCGGTACTTGAATTTGGCACCTAAAACCTCAACTGGCAGCGGTGGGATTCGAACCCACGCCTCCAGGGGAGACTGCGACCTGAACGCAGCGCCTTAGACCGCTCGGCCACGCTAGCACAATCTCTGAAGAAGTACTTAATAGTTAATAGTTGATGACTTTCAATACAAGCCATGTTTCCAACTCATCCTACTTTTCTATGGTTTGTGAAGTGAGTCGTAAATCATGATTTAAATAGCTTGTTCATGGTCTAATACATGTGTATAAGGCATATTTATAAAGCAGTGTTGGCAGCGGTGGCATTTGAGGCGACAACTCCATAAAGACATAAACTACATGTATTTGCCATCAATAGGAAACATCATGAAATCGGAAACATAGCAGATTGATGTTGTGGTTAGTAAGTTCTGAGAACTAGAATACATGATTTGCCAATAGAGATAGCAGAGGATGGTTTCGATCCATCGACCTCTGGGTTATGGGCCCAGCACGCTTCCGCTGCGCCACTCTGCTCTGAGCTATTATGCAAGATGGAAATGGAACGTATAATCTCTATAGATTAGGTATTTATGGTGTGCAAATTGTTAGCCAAATGTACAGAATGTATAGTCAAGTGAAACCCGAGGGTAGACATCTATTACGAGCAAAGTGATATTACGGTGAATTCATCTCCAGAGATTAGTGACTTTCTTTCTCGCCCCCCTAGTGGCCAAAAAGTCTGGGAACTCAGATTAGTTCCTTTCTCACTTAGCTCTTGGGCATCTGCAGAAGTCCCAGACATGTGAAACCAAAGTTTGCACATTTGTGGCAGTGGTGGGATTTGAACCCACGCCTCCAGAGAGACTGGAGCCTAAATCCAGCGCCTTAGACCACTCGGCCACACTACCTGGTAATACTGTACTCAGCTGATGCCTACTCTTTGCTCTTAACTCAAAGCAGGCAAAGCAGACGGCCACAATTGAGGAGGTTGTCAGGAAATGTGATTGGTGTTCCCAGAGTTAAACTCTTCAGAAGGAATGGTAGGTCGTCTACAGCCTTGGCAGACGATGGATTATGTCAACAGGCACAGCATATGCCACTTGTGGTAACTCACCAGTGGAGTGAGCTAGTGTTGAAGTTTCGGTACTTGAATTTGGCACCTAAAACCTCAACTGGCAGCGGTGGGATTCTAACCCACACCTCCAGGGGAGAATGCGACCTGAACGCAGCGCCTTAGACCGCTCGGCCACGCTACCACAATCTCTGAAGAAGTACTTAATAGTTAATAGTTGATGACTTTCAATACAAGCCATGTTTCCAACTCATCCTACTTTTCTATGGTTTGTGAAGTGAGTGGTGAATCATGATTTAAATAGCTTGTTCATGGTCTAATACATGTGTATAAGGCATATTTATAAAGCAGTGTTGGCAGCGGTGGCATTTGAGGCGACAACTCCATAAAGACATAAACTACATGTATTTGCCATCAATAGGAAACATCATGAAATCGGAAACATAGCAGATTGATGTTGTGGTTAGTAAGTTCTGAGAACTAGAATACATGATTTGCCAATAGAGATAGCAGAGGATGGTTTCGATCCATCGACCTCTGGGTTATGGGCCCAGCACGCTTCCGCTGCGCCACTCTGCTCTGAGCTATTATGCAAGATGGAAATGGAACGTATAATCTCTATAGATTAGGTATTTATGGTGTGCAAATTGTTAGCCAAATGTACAGAATGTATAGTCAAGTGAAACCTGAGGGTAGACATCTATTACGAGCAAAGTGATATTACGGTGAATTCATCTCCAGAGATTAGTGACTTTCTTTCTCGCCCCCCTAGTGGCCAAATAGTCTGGGAACTCAGATTAGTTCCTTTCTCACTTAGCTCTTGGGCATCTGCAGAAGTCCCAGACATGTGAAACCAAAGTTTGCACATTTGTGGCAGTGGTGGGATTTGAACCCACGCCTCCAGAGAGACTGGAGCCTAAATCCAGCGCCTTAGACCACTCGGCTACACTACCTGGTAATACTGTACTCAGCTGATGCCTACTCTTTGCTCTTAACTCAAAGCAGGCAAAGCAGACGGCCACAATTGAGGAGGTTGTCAGGAAATGTGATTGGTGTTCCCAGAGTTAAACTCTTCAGAAGGAATGGTAGGTCGTCTACAGCCTTGGCAGAGGATGGATTATGTCAACAGGCACAGAATATGCCACTTGTGGTAACTCACCAGTGGAGTGAGCTAGTGTTGAAGTTTCGGTACTTGAATTTGGCACCTAAAACCTCAACTGGCAGCGGTGGGATTCGAACCCACGCCTCCAGGGGAGACTGCGACCTGAACGCAGCGCCTTAGACCGCTCGGCCACGCTACCACAATCTCTGAAGAAGTACTTAATAGTTAATAGTTTGTTGATGACTTTCAATACAAGCCATGTTTCCAACTCATCCTACTTTTCTATGGTTTGTGAAGTGAGTCGTAAATCATGATTTAAATAGCTTGTTCATGGTCTAATACATGTGTATAAGGCATATTTATAAAGCAGTGTTGGCAGCGGTGGCATTTGAGGCGACAATTCCATAAAGACATAAACTACATGTATTTGCCATCAATAGGAAACATCATGAAATCGGAAACATAGCAGATTGATGTTGTGGTTAGTAAGTTCTGAGAACTAGAATACATGATTTGCCAATAGAGATAGCAGAGGATGGTTTCGATCCATCGACCTCTGGGTTATGGGCCCAGCACGTTTCCGCTGCGCCACTCTGCTCTGAGCTATTATGCAAGATGGAAATGGAACCTACAATCTCTATAGATTTGGTATTTATGCAGTGCAAATTGTTAGCCAAATGTACAGAATGTATAGTCAAGTGAAACCTGAGGGTAGACATCTATTACGAGCAAAGTGATATTACGGTGAATTCATCTCCAGAGATTAGTGACTTTCTTTCTCGCCCCCCTAGTGGCCAAAAAGTCTGGGAACTCAGATTAGTTCCTTTCTCACTTAGCTCTTGGGCATCTGCAGAAGTCCCAGACATGTGAAACCAAAGTTTGCACATTTGTGGCAGTGGTGGGATTTGAACCCACGCCTCCAGAGAGACTGGAGCCTAAATCCAGCGCCTTAGACCACTCGGCCACACTACATGGTAATACTGTACTCAGCTGATGCCTACTCTTTGCTCTTAACTCAAAGCAGGCAAAGCAGACGGCCACAATTGAGGAGGTTGTCAGGAAATGTGATTGGTGTTCCCAGAGTTAAACTCTTCAGAAGGAATGGTAGGTCGTCTACAGCCTTGGCAGAGGATGGATTATGTCAACAGGCACAGAATATGCCACTTGTGGTAACTCACCAGTGGAGTGAGCTAGTGTTGAAGTTTCGGTACTTGAATTTGGCACCTAAAACCTCAACTGGCAGCGGTGGGATTCGAACCCACGCCTCCAGGGGAGACTGCGACCTGAACGCAGCGCCTTAGACCGCTCGGCCACGCTACCACAATCTCTGAAGAAGTACTTAATAGTTAATAGTTTGTTGATGACTTTCAATACAAGCCATGTTTCCAACTCATCCTACTTTTCTATGGTTTGTGAAGTGAGTCGTAAATCATGATTTAAATAGCTTGTTCATGGTCTAATACATGTGTATAAGGCATATTTATAAAGCAGTGTTGGCAGCGGTGGCATTTGAGGCGACAATTCCATAAAGACATAAACTACATGTATTTGCCATCAATAGGAAACATCATGAAATCGGAAACATAGCAGATTGATGTTGTGGTTAGTAAGTTCTGAGAACTAGAATACATGATTTGCCAATAGAGATAGCAGAGGATGGTTTCGATCCATCGACCTCTGGGTTATGGGCCCAGCACGTTTCCGCTGCGCCACTCTGCTCTGAGCTATTATGCAAGATGGAAATGGAACCTACAATCTCTATAGATTTGGTATTTATGCAGTGCAAATTGTTAGCCAAATGTACAGAATGTATAGTCAAGTGAAACCTGAGGGTAGACATCTATTACGAGCAAAGTGATATTACGGTGAATTCATCTCCAGAGATTAGTGACTTTCTTTCTCGCCCCCCCTAGTGGCCAAAAAGTCTGGGAACTCAGATTAGTTCCTTTCTCACTTAGCTCTTGGGCATCTGCAGAAGTCCCAGACATGTGAAACCAAAGTTTGCACATTTGTGGCAGTGGTGGGATTTGAACCCACGCCTCCAGAGAGACTGGAGCCTAAATCCAGCGCCTTAGACCACTCGGCCACACTACCTGGTAATACTGTACTCAGCTGATGCCTACTCTTTGCTCTTAACTCAAAGCAGGCAAAGCAGACGGCCACAATTGAGGAGGTTGTCAGGAAATGTGATTCGTGTTCCCAGAGTTAAACTCTTCAGAAGGAATGGTAGGTCGTCTACAGCCTTGGCAGAGGATGGATTATGTCAACAGGCACAGAATATGCCACTTGTGGTAACTCACCAGTGGAGTGAGCTAGTGTTGAAGTTTCGGTACTTGAATTTGGCACCTAAAACCTCAACTGGCAGCGGTGGGATTCGAACCCACGCCTCCAGGGGAGACTGCGACCTGAACGCAGCGCCTTAGACCGCTCGGCCACGCTACCACAATCTGTGAAGAAGTACTTAATAGTTAATAGTTTATTGATGACTTTCAATACAAGCCATGTTTCCAACTCATCCTACTTTTCTATGGTTTGTGAAGTGAGTCGTAAATCATGATTTAAATAGCTTGTTCATGGTCTAATACATGTGTATAAGGCATATTTATAAAGCAGTGTTGGCAGCGGTGGCATTTGAGGCGACAACTCCATAAAGACATAAACTACATGTATTTGCCATCAATAGGAAACATCATGAAATCGGAAACATAGCAGATTGATGTTGTGTTTAGTAAGTTCTGAGAACTAGAATACATGATTTGCCAATAGAGATAGCAGAGGATGGTTTCGATCCATCGACCTCTGGGTTATGGGCCCAGCACGCTTCCGCTGCGCCACTCTGCTCTGAGCTATTATGCAAGATGGAAATGGAACCTACAATCTCTATAGATTAGGTATTTATGCAGTGCAAATTGTTAGCCTAATGTACAGAATGTATAGTCAAGTGAAACCTGAGGGTAGACATCTATTACGAGCAAAGTGATATTACAGTGAATTCATCTCCAGAGAATTGTGACTTTCTTTCTCGCCCCCCCTAGTGGCCAAAAAGCTTGGGAACTCAGACTTGTTCCTTTTTAAATAGCTTTTGGGCATCTGCAGAAGTCCCAGACATGTGAAACCAAAGTTTGCACATTTGTGGCAGTGGTGGGATTTGAACCCAAGCCTCCATAGAGACTGAAGCCTTAATGCAGCGCCTTAGACCACTCGGCCACACTACCTGGTTATCCTGTGTTTAGTTGATGCCTAATCTTTGCTCTTAACTCAAAGCAGGCAAAGCAGACAAGGCCACAAGTGAGGAGGATGTCAGGAAAAGTGATTGGTGTTCCCAGAGTTAAACTCTTCAGAAGGAATGGTATGTCGTCGGTCGTCGAGTATTGTTTAGCTAAACGGCCCTAAACAGCTCTCCAATGCATTATCTATGGTAATGCTGCTGCTTGGAAGGCAGCTATGCTAACCACTATGCCACCAACGCATGAGATACAAGTCATGTGCACCTATTTGGAGAGGGACAAGGTCATACAGGAAAGCACAAAATGTTTATGTCTAGAATTATATCAGTTTGTCCTTCGCAATTTGCACAAGTCATGGCATTTGAACATTTCTGAATTAAGCTTTGCAACTTGGCAGGGAAACTCTTGCATGAATAGACAGTGTATTGCATTGGCCGGGAATCGAACCCGGGTCAACTACTTGGAAGGCAGCTATGCTAGGCATACCATATTCTGAATTACCAAAAAGAGGACACATGCGCGCGTGCATGTGCGCACGCACGTCGTGCATGTGTCGTGCATGCGCAGTTCTGTTTGAATTAAATTCAGATGTCAAAATAATCTATAACAAAAAAGTTATGCTTGATCAAAATTGCTCTATATTAGTTATGTATTCATTTAAAGCAGTGGCTCTCAAAGGTGTGATCCAGGGACCCTCATGGTTCCTTGAGGGGGTTCCAAATAGACCCATTATAGGTCTGTAACTCTGAGTGTACAAATGGAACCAAATGGACCCTTACAGGTCTGTAACTCTGAGAGTGTACTAGTACAAATGGAACCAAATGGACCCTTTTATAACTTTTAACTCTGATACTGTACAAATGGAATCAAATGGGACTCTTATTGGTCCATTTGGTTTTACTCTCTGAGTTATGGGGGTCCTTGAAATTAAAAAAATTGAGAACCTGTATGCAATGGCTTATCTCTTGTAAAAAGAGAGACCAGCCTATTCTCCAAACCATCATATCTTATGCTTTGCTAGGTTGTACAAAATAATATTGGGTCAATTTAATTTGCAGGACTCGTCTCGCGCACAGCTGCCTTGTCTGTGTTGTTGACATGACATGGACTTGCAGGACAGAACTTTTATTTGTGACAGACACATAGTTCCTTTGCAGACAATACAATCTGCTTCTCATTGGTCAGTCACAAAGCTAAGAAAACAGTAGCCTATATACTTTTTCTGCATGTCAATGATGAGATAGTTCTTTGGCATTTCAAGCTTTCCTCACGGAGAGCAGACAACACAACAGTCTATCAAGGTGTTTTGTTCTTTGTAGTTTTGATATGGGCTCGTAGATCGCTGGCACATTTATTTGCCACATACGTTCCTGCTTTGCACACAGTGCATTCTGCTTCAGATTTGTCACGGCCAGGACGAAAACACGGATACTTTTTCCGTAAATCATCTGTGAAGTTGTTTGTTTGAAATTTCTTTATTTAGGAATACCCCATTGAGATACAGTATCTCGTTTTTGAGAGGGTCCTAACTACAATCAATACAATGCAATACACAAAAGGGAGAAAAGAGAGAAAAAAAACTAAAACAACTAAAACACAAAACAAAACAAACAAACACAAAATACAAAACACAAAAAACAGGGTATTACAATAAGCAAGTATAATAGCAAAGAGATGGATCATTTGTTCTGTCAGATATGACTGTCACTTCCGTTGGTCAGCATTAGAGTACAGTTGATTAAACACATGTACATATCCAGAGCATACGTATCCACGTGAAACACATATACACTGTTTATATATTCATTGCGAGTAACTAAGTCAGGTATGTAATATAATAAGTAAGTACATTGAATAAATCAGTTGAGCAATAGTCATCATGGCATCATGGGCATGTGCAGGAGGTCGTAAGGTAAGAAGACAGCGCACTTTTGAACATGTTGAAAGATGAAATGGTTCGAATATTGGTTGGTAAGTTGTTCCAGTCAGAGGGAGCTTTGAACATAAATGCATTCTTACCTAATGTATTGGAGACTATGGGAACAGAAAAATAAGGTTGAATGGAATGCCTCAGTTGGTAATTGGTGGTGGGTGGTTCTAGAAACTGTTTGAGATATTGAGGATAATTGAGGTGTATACATTTGAAAATAAACTGAATCCAGTGACACTGTCTTCTTACAGTAAGAGAGGGCAACTGAATATTTTCATACATGATACAATGGTGAGTTGTAAAAGGGCAACCTAAGATGAATCTGCACAGTTTGTTATATACAATGTTGAGAGTATTCAGGTTTGTTTTAGATGCGGTTAGATACACAACATCTGCATAATCGAGTATCGGTAAAATAAGCTGTATGACTAGTCTTTTCCTGACTGAGAATGTAAAACAGTTTCTAGAGCGATAAAGAACACCAATACTAAAGTTAACTTTTCTTACAATATGATCAATGTGGCATTTAAACGAAAGTTCAGTATCCAGCCACATGCCCAAATATTTGGTGTGTTCAACTCTTTGCAGAGGAGTATCATCCAAGCTAGTTATAGAGAATGAGTGATTTAGCGATTTTGATTTAATATTTTGACGTGTGCCAAAGATCATTGTGAAGGATTTAGTTTTGTTGAGTTGAAGTTTATTGGCTGCTAGCCAGTTTTGTAGAGTGGTGAAATCTGATTGTAAAGCTGATTCTATTTCTGGTAAAGTAGATTTGGAGGTGTATAGAACTGTATCATCAGCATAGAGTTGAACATTGCATGTGGAGCATATTGAGGGGAGGTCATTGATAAATAGGCTATAGTAAATAAAAGTGGACCTAGGGAAGAGCCTTGAGGCACGCCTCGTTCCTGAACTGACAAATCAGATTTACATCCTTGTATGACGACACGTTGTTTTCGATTATGCAGATATGAATTAAACCATAAGAGAGCATTGCGAGATAGACCAACAGAATATAATTTATCTAAGAGGAGGTAATCGAAAATCGAAAACCTTCGAAAGGTCAATGAAAATTGCTCCAGTTAATTTTTTGTTGGCAGATGCTGATGTAATATCATTTGTAAGTTTTAGTACGGCAGTGGTTGTGGAGTAATTAGATCTGAATCCAGATTGATGGGGTGATAGGATGTTATTTTCGTTGAGGTAATGTGATAGTTGGTTATGGATTATCTTTTCAAATATTTTTACAATTGAACAAATAATTGAGATAGGTCGATAATTATTGGGTTCAAGTGCATCACCCCCTTTGTGCAAGGGAGTGATACGTGAACACTTCCAGACAGCAGGTAATTGACAGGTTGTTAGTGACATATTGAAGAGATCACAGAGAGGGTACATGAGAATGTGAGGTGCCAATTTGATAAATTTGGTTTCAATGTTATCTAACCCAGGACCACTGCTCTCCGTTAAATCAATAATTACATCATGGACCTCTATTGGTGTTATTTTCCTAAAAGAGAAGGAACTATTACAAGTCTGCATGTTGTTAAAATGCAATGGGCAGGTCAGGCATTGGTGGAGGACAAACTGAGGAAAAGTGCTGATTGAAAGCTTGAGCAATTAACTGCGGATTATGTAATATGGCATTATTAACTTTTAATTGATTAGGAGATGTATTTTTAGTGGATGCATTAGTTAAAGATTTTACTTTGTTCCAAAATTGTTTCGGATTTTTAAAGTCACGGTGGAGAGATTCCTTGTAATAATTTGAGTCAGCATTTCTGGTCAAAGTTTTGCTTCTATTCCTCAGTTGCCTATACCTCTCATCATCAGGATGCTTGGTCCTCCGAGATGAGGCCCATGCATTATCTCTCTGTCTAAACAGAGTTATGAGTTCGGATGTAATCCAGGGAAGATGACTTCCCTTTACTCTTGTCATTTTATAGGGAGCATGTTTATCTATAATTTTATTAAATTCAGAGTATAGGAAGTCCCAGGCATTATGAACACCGGGTATAAGTTGAAACCTATCCCAATTAATTGAAATCAAGTCATTAATAAATTGATCAGTAATCAATGTTTCTAATCGACACGTTTGTATATCTGTTGCAAGAGCCCAGGTACTGGCCCTGCTGGGTGATGGGTGTTTGGATCGACATATTATGGTCCATTTTCACATGGGTGTTAAGCTGCAGCAGGATGGTTTTAAAAATATATATACTGTGTGTGTGTGTGTGTGTGTGTGTGTGTGTGTGTGTGTGTGTGTGTATATTATTTATTTATTTTTGTATATGTTTACTATTAGGCGGATTGCACAGCAAATATGCCCTGGTGCATGGACTGAGAAGACCGGACATGATTTTACGGTGACTCATAATTTACTTACAAAATGTGTATACAGTATATAGGCTTACAGTAAACTGTATCAGTGTTCTTTTTAATGGTATTTAAAGCTGTGCAAACATGGTGTACAGTAGACATGCATGTAATTTTTCAGAGCCTTATAGGAGGAATTTACATTTACAGCAAAGTTGTAAAAGTAATTTAAAATGTTAATTATATATATATATATATATATCACTCATTCTTGAGATGAGGGACAAAAGTGGAAAAAACATGTCCCACACATAAGAGCCTTATTTATGTTATAAATAAATTAATTCATAAAAATAAAAGCACTTGCAAAGTTAAATGTAATACAGTTGTGTATTATTATGCCATTCATTTCATTATAATTGTTTTCATATGCCATCTGAATTAGTTAAAAGCAGGCACTGTACCCAAAAACACCTGTATTTAGCCTGTCCCCAGCAAGTGGTCACAATTTCAAACTGCTAAAAAAGTGTCTAATACTGTCACAATCACATAAATATACATACTAAATTAAAGTAGATTGTAAACAACATAGTAAACAATATACACAGTTAATTTTATATATTATTTTTTCCATTAGATATCTCATATCAAATGTGTGTCTGTCCCACGTCTCCCGTCAACTCCGTCAGGTTTTTTAAAAGTCTTAAATTAATCAGAAAATATTGTCGACAGATTTAGCCTGAAGACTCCTTTTCCAAGTCCCGTTTATATTTGTTGCAACAGTGGAGCACCTGGTCTGACAAGCATTCAATTGTTTGATATTTTAAACAAACAATGTTGATATCAAGGTCACAGCTTTTACATGTCAACTCCGTCAGGACATTATTATGATCTTTGTTAAGAATTCCAAAATAATGTTTATTATTTTAGTTTAGGGTTAGGTTTAGCTAACAAATGAAGCAAAAACAAAATGGCTACATTGTACTACAGAGGGTTAAGATGAAAACAAATGACATGTTTGTCAACTCCGTCAGACGTCAACTCCGTCAGGTTTTGTGTCTGACGGAGTTGACATGTATCTGACGGAGTTGACAAAAGTGTTCCTAAAACAATAAAATTATAGTTTTTGAATAATGGGACGTATTCTAATTTGGCACACAGTTAGAGCATGCCTTAAGGAACATTTTTGGCTATAGGGCCATCACAGATTTGTCTCGTGGTGACCATGGCAGCCATTTTCCAAAAGTTGCCGCCACCTGATGTTATTTTACAATAACTCAAGTTCTACACCACCTAGGATCTTGATTCTGGTGACTAAGACTACAATTTCAAGGATGAGGGATACAGTGGTACAATTTAGATTTTCACTGTGACCATGGCAGCCATTTTTCAAAATGGCCGCCACCTGCTGTTATTTTACAATAACTCAAGTTCTACACCATCTAGGATCTTGATTCTGGTGACTAATCATACATTTTCAAGGGTGTGGGATACATTGGTACTATTTAGATTTGTCCTGTGACCATGGCAGCCTTTGTTTTTCAAAATGGCCGCCACCTGCTGTTATTTTACAATAACTAAAGTTTTAGACCACCTAGGATCTTGATTCTGGCGACTAATAATACATTTTAAAAGATGAGGAATACAGTGGTACTATTTAGATTTGTCCCGTGACCATGGCAGCCATTGTTTTTCAAAATGACCACCAACCTGCTGTTATTTTACCAATAACTCAAGTTTTAGACCACCAAGGATCTTGATTCTGGTGACTAATCATTACATTTTCAAGGATGAACTTTCTCTGGGAGGGGTCAGGGCTTATTTCAGGTGCAGGTTGAGTTGCTACTGACAGGACATTAAAAGGAGGTGGGGTTTCTGGCCTTTGACTTGTCCCTTTCAGGTACAGACGCACAGTTTGACTTCACTGGCCACTGCAGTGTGGCGTTGTATCTTGGTGGCCTCCTGCCAGTGTTTCTCCATCCTTCCCATGAGCTCTGTGTTCTGGGGCTCTGTTATAGTCAACTTACATTGTCTTGGCTGGAGATTGCTTTCCTGCAGGGTCCAGCCCAGTCTTGTGCAGATGGCTGCTGGCCCACCTGGAGGCCCCAACCTCACTTGTTCGGTTGGTGTGATTAGGTGGGGTGGTCTTCCCCAATCAGGATGAAGGGTTTGACCCTTTCAAACGGCAGTCTGGCCAAGTGTCTGTATTTAGTTGTGAGGCTAGATACAGGATACGATTGCTCACCCAGCCCCAGGTGACTTGAGGTGAAGGCTCCTTTGATTTGTTAACATTGCTTTGGTTGACATGCTGGGGACACAGAACGACAATGATGCCTTCAGTGTCTGCACATCCTGCCTGATAGTCCTGAAGGCAGATCTTCTGTCTTCCGCTCACTGCTCACTGTTCACCTCAAGCAGGTCTTCAAGGTGTTTGCCTTTGCACAGGCTATATGGCTAGGACTCGTGCTTCAACCACTAAGAGAACTCCAACATGGTGTTGGTTGCTCCTGGGCCGCAGAGCATTGTGCGGCAGAATTCAGCTCTCATCTCTGGTGGCAGCTTGTTGAGGAGTCGTGCAACATGTGAGCCGCATCTAAGTTCTGTGTCTCCCTCTGGGCCTAGGGTAGACACTTGCTATTTTCCGTAACACTAATTGGTGGGGCTGTCCAAACTTGTTGTTTAGGTGTCAATCGGGTCTCTATTGTCAATGTACTGTGTGATCCGTTTGTTTGTATATGTTTTCTGTATCCTGACGATTGCTGTCACGCTGTGCACAAGACAAATTTCCGAAAGGACAAATAAAGTATCTATCTTGTTGTTGTTGTTGTTGCAATAATGAAAGTCACAGTCTAATCTTGACAGCAGGGTGGACAATATTACCCCTTAGCACTGCAGTTAGAAGTAGCTCACAGTGTACAGAGAAAAATCTGAGATGGGCTGGGCTCTCTGCCTCTCTCTCACGAATCATGTCAACCGGTGGATCCCTGTGCCAATGCCAACCATAGGAATGAATCACACTGGCCACAGAGAGGAAAAGGTTCGGAGCAAAGTCTTGAGCCGTGCTCATGTCATCATCTCTATATAGAGTGGGCCTGGCTAATAAGTCACACAACGAATGCTTGACTTGTGTCATTTCTGAGTTAAAGGACCCAGGCTTGCACTTATAGAGGGCACTGTGTGTTCGGTTCACCAGTCTTTTGTCATTTCATATCTCCAGGCCCGAGACCATAAGAGCCAAAGAGCAACTTTGTTAAACAAATCCAAGTCGCACTTCCGTCACATTGCTCTCTATGCAAATGGAAGATGAACTTCCCTGATACCTTTAATTTTTTTTTTTTTATAATTTTTATCCCACGATTTTGTAACCCATTTTTCACCCCTGTGTCAATTATCTAATGTGATCCTGGGCTCTACACACCCTCCGCCAACCTGGGGAGAGCAACGGACTTGAACTCATGCTTCCTTCATGCCTGAGTGTCCAAGTTGCTCCTTTACACCTGACAGGGGGGAGTTTCCCTGGTTGGACGTAGCGCGTGGAAGGAACACGTTATTCCAACCAGTTCCATTCCTCCCCATCAGGCGCCCCGGCTGGCCAGGGGGAGGCAGTTTAGAGACCAGGATTACTGCATGTTTTTGTGAGGGTACCTACCCTAGGGGACACGGGGAGAACATGCAAACTCCACACAGAAAGGCCCTTTCGCCAACACCGCCTCGGGTATGGGCACTGATGACGTGGAGGAGGAAACACGCCGCCAGCACCCACAGCGCCCCGAGCGGGAATCGAACCCAGGACCTTCTAGCTGTGAGGCGACAGCACTACCAACTGTGCCACCGTGCCCCTCTCCCTGATACCTTTAATGTGTATACATGTAAGCCAAGGTAATTGACACCACAGCCATGTTGATTCACATAATGCTCCTTCTGTGGCCAATGCCTCCATGTAGTCTGGCTCTCATTGACATAATATACGCCATCATGTAGATCTCTAGCTAGCAAAACCATAATCTGATTACAATGTAGACAAGCTTGTGAGTTGTGGCACTTGTGTTAAGACATTATGCTTGATCAGATGCTTGTCTGGGCTAGAGGTTTCGTGCTATATGGCCCTAAATGTTGTCAGTATCTTCTCAGAGAGCTATTATGAGCAGTTTAACGTCATAAAACAACACTGGGGTTTCAGAATATTGGCTTGACTTGACTGAGACACAAGACCACAGACATTTTCAACCCTGGGTACTTGTTACAAATGTTGTCATAAAACTGACACACAAGTCAAATTGGTGAGGTTTTGAGGTCAGCAGGCCAGGGTATCGTGTCTTTAAATAAAATATGAGTCATATGGTGGACACTGGAATAATGCTGAATGCTTTCTTCCGAGAAACGGGGCCTATTTACACCGATATTGATAACCCAATGAATACTGTGACTCCAGAGGTCGCTGTGAACTGAACAGAGTAGACTGGCTCTCCTGTGTGATAAGCCGTAACTCATTTCAACGCGTAGATATGAGGATCCGATGGCTAAAACCATGAAATTACAGCAGTCACATGTAAAATGTAAGAAACGCCACAGGACACACATCTCTAGTCTGGACGACAGTCACAGAATTCGATAGGTCACAATGCAGGGTGTAAAAGACCAGTGTTAGCATGACTGAACTTGGAGCTAACAACGTTAGCAGCCACACTGTCTAGTTAGTACTCAACTAACCCCATAATATGGCACCTCAGTCCCTGAGCGTAGAGACTGAGGTGCCATATGGGGCTAGTAGTCAACCAACAACAAACAGCTGGCTTGGGGCGCGGCGGCGGCAGCTCTTCCACCGCAGGTGTACTGTAGTGTAAAGTAAAAAGGGGCGGCAGGCGGCTAGCCGGACTTAGCGACGCGCTAACGGTTGTTACGATACGGTGTCTTGACAGCCTGACCTGAGCAGGATGTCCAGCGAGCTCTCGTGCTTGTCCAGCGGCCTGCCCAGCGCGTTCTTCCGCAGCTTGTTGAGCTCCTCCACGGCGTGGACGTACTCCCCTTGCTCCTCGCCAGCGGCGTACGTCGTCGGCGTACCACCTCGGACGACTTCTTCAGCGGGACGGAAATAAACGTCGCCATTTTCGGTCCCGCGACGACAACAACAACAAAAAAACTAAAACACGGCGACGTTTAAATGAACGAGGGCTCAGCTGGCTGGGGGAGAGAGACCGAAGGGAAACACGGGCTCGCGAAACAAACACGGACAAAAACAACAGTCACAGCAGCGCGAGCGACCCACTTCCTGGTGTGTCTGCTCTGCTGCTAAGGAACGTCACGTGACGTCATGGTGGCATGTACAGAGAGAGGCATGTAGGGGTCGATTGCACATCCGCCCCGGGTCTAGAGCGGATACGGCTCTAGCTCTAGACCGGATCACACTGCCATTTGGGAAAACCCATAGGGGAAAACCCAAAACCAGAATAGTCTGTGACCAGTAAGACACCTAAGGGCGTCACCTAAGGGCCAGTAGACTAGCCTGGCTAATAAACCAGACTTGCCAACGGCTGATTCGGTCTGGCTTATTAGCCAGGCTACAGTAAGACACCTAAGGGCGAGAAGCCACCTCAGTCCTAAAGGGCGTGCAGTCGTACACACATCCGCCTCATTGGCAGCAGACTGCTGGGCGAACGCTGGCTCTTTGGCATGGGGGGGTCAGATCAACATGGAATGAATTATGTACTCGTCTGGCCATATACTGGAGCATGTCTTGACTCTTGAGTGTACAGGGTTTGATGAGGTCAGATCAACATATGGAATGTCAGAACAGGTCATCTCCAACAGTATGAATACTTCAACCAACAACAATGTAATAGACCTGAAACGAAATAAATTCCTGCTATAAGTGAACTTGAATTCCTTTTTTCTCACTGTTCGCACTGGTTGCCTGGTCAGACCTTGCAGGTGTGCAAAAGGACTCTATTCAACAGGGTTTTAAATTATTTTAACCACTTAACTCTTCTACCTCAGATTTGAACCCTGTTTGTGCTGAAATGTTTTATCATTGAGCCAATAGAACCTGCATGCCAAGGTAAAACATTGTGTCAGATCCTGTGTCTAGGTGAGACATGACATTTGACGTTAACTAAATGTCTCGATAGAATGTCCTCAGTAGTATTGTGACAAAAGACATGTCCATGTTTGGAGATCGCGGGACTGTTGCGGGTAGTGGACAATTTGGAACTTTGGACACCCTGCCAAATATCAAAGAGTCCAGTAATAAACCTTCAGTTTAAAAATGGACATATGATGTAGTGTTTTTGAGGGGTGCTAGCCCCTCCTATGTCCAGCTTTGTGTTTATGTGTACCCCAGTGATGATTTGATTGGCTGAGCACAGAATGCGAGGATAAAAAGTGAGGACGCCTAAAGTGACGACACTCACTTCACACAAGTGTGATTTTCTTTTAACCTACAATTATACTGCATCTGCTGTCACAATGGAGTGGCAGGAAATTGGCAATGATATAACGCAGTCACTAGAAATTCCGTATGGGCTGAAAGACATAGTCCCAGTAAATCTACCCAGTGCTTTACTGCGTAAATACCAAGTGAGTGTACTGGGTTTCTGTGTAATAAAATACCAACCTGGGTCAACTCAAAATACTGTTAAAGGTATATTCAGTGATTTCACTTAATTCAAATATCACTTCTTTTTTTGTTTTGTTGTGATAATCCTCCCTACTATAGAGTGTGCTGGCCATATAATGAGTTCCTCCCTGTCCCCAGTTAACCCCTGGGGGTCAAAAAAACCTTAGGTTTCGTTGTTGACTCTCTATCCTGATTGGACGAAAGGCTGGGTCCCACAGCCAAAAACGAAACCTAAGGTTTTTTGAGTGAAATCACTGAATATACCTTTAAGTCTATAAGCTTTGAATGGTTTAAGCCCAAAATACAGAAGTTGTATTACTACTTGTACTTGACGTTATCAATATGCCAACTGAGAAGCAGCATAGCCTATAGACATTGGTAGTTGGGTAAATGTGTAATATCATATGATATATATCGTAAAGTGATTCAAACTTATAACAATTTTGAATCTTGATGCAAACAGCAACGATAAGAAAATGCAGGATCTTTGTAAGAGAATTGATAAGTCTACTTGCTACTGTATTGAAAAGATTTGAATCGTATGTTTTTCAGACATACAGATAAAGTAAATGCTAAGCAACCAAGTACTTTTCCGGAATAAAACAATTCAACCACGTTTAAATGACTCAACCAATATATTGTTTTCAAACACACAGAACTCACTGTTCAACATATACAAATACACTCAGGAGTAGGGTCAATATTTTTAAGAAAACCATTAAACGAATAAAAGTGTATGTAAAAAAAAAACATTGTGGAAAGGTTTTAGTCCTTGGCAGCAGCCTGTCTCATAGCAGCCAGGACGTTGCTTAGCTCTTCACGCTTTCTCTTGGCGTGGATGAGAGTTCCAATCCTCTTGACAGGATCATGTCCCACACAAATTTGCTATGCTCAGGCGCAGTGACATTCTTGGTAACGGATTGCCATTTCTGCTATATTAATGGCAGTCAGGCCGCCATTACATGTCTTGATTATGCCACTCATTTCAAAATATTAGAATAAGACCAATACAATGTTTTCATGAATACATTTCTGTATTATAAATCCAGTTTGATTAGTCTTATTCTAATGTGGTATACTTTCGCCGTGTGTGTCAGTCAGTATAGGCTATGAAGAGTGAAGACGAAAAAGCAGGACAAAGGTTTCTCCGGATCTTAGCGTTTATTTGGTAAACCACAAAGAGATTTCAATTCGCTACAAAGCAAGCATGTCTCAAAACGGTACACGCCAATGTCTGTTCCAACCAGCCTAGGGGAGCCAAATATTAGACTCGTTCGAACAGCCTAGTACACAAGAAAAACAAGGTGTTATATACAGATCTGATCCCCCCTCCTCCAGTAGCTGAACCAGGCACTTCCTGACTCTTTTGACCAATGAAAGTAGCCCAGAGTCATGTTTCACAGAGTTACAGAGGCGGGCCTCTCTGGCTAGACATGAGTATCTAACCTTACATTAAAACACCAGATTACTACTTTACAGATCCCATGACAATTTGTAGTTAACACATAAACCGGTCTTTTAGATGAAACTGAGCACTCTAGTGAACGTAGTTAATTATAACAGAACTGAAATGGAAGTGAATTAAAACAGTATTGACCCAGTAACTCAGTGGCCTAAGAGTAAGAACTCCTCTCGGCTCTGCTATCAGGGCTATGCAAAACACAGGTTCTTGTGGCAGACAATAGGATCTGGTTTCATTCACACCTCTGAGCTGCCTCAAAGGTTTTTTTAGAACAATAGATGTTAAATTTAGTCAGAAACCCCTGAGTGAAAGACCTTCTGTTGTGCGATTACTCTACAACATTTTACTTGACTCAGTAAAAATAGTACCATAGTTATTTAGTTAGTTAATTTATAGAAAATTATACGACATATTCCTCCCTTTTATGGGGCTATATGCTCCATAAACAATTTAACTAAATGACCTCCAAGAAAGGTCCTCCCTTTTATTCTTAAATCCCACCAAAATAAAAACCCAATTTGATGAAACACTTCGGTTTGGAGAGTCCGGAATATTTGTTTAAATGACCCCTTTTTAACAGATGTTAAAATGACTGTCTGTCCATCTATGAAGTATGAACGATCAAAAATAATACCAATGGTAAATAGTAAGAACCGCAATAATAAAAATACCACGTTGAAACATCCCACCACCAAATCATATGTAAAAATAGGTACACAAATCCTAGCCTCCTCCCTTGACACTGTAATACCTACACAATTATCAACCTGAACATGTACAAAAATAAAAAGTTAGCTAAACAGTCATTGTATCCCCCCCTAGGTTGGAAATACAATCAAAGTTACCCTCAAATGACACATCAAGAATTACCAGGTCTATTTGGAAAGCTGGAGTACAATTAAACCTCAAAAATGGAACCACAACATCCGTCATGATTCAAGAAGTCACACCTGTGGATTTGAAAAGTAAATACATTCAACGCAAGCATATCTGATGTTAATAATCCCTTGTACCAGTAAATTTGAAACATATGAAAAACATAAACACAAAATCATAACAATCCAATATCGACATATTTTCTTTCTCCTCTCTCCAAAGTTCAATGAAATTTCCTGCGATGACGGTTCACGCGCATAGATTATTTCTTTTCGACTAAAATATAAACGCAGATGAATCCTGGCTCTTTGGACTGCCTTGTACATCCCAGTAATCCACGGAAATGGCAATGATCTTCATTTTGGTCACCAGGGCATTTTGCGCAAAGAATGGCTGGAGGCTGTACCAGCTATTTCCTCAGGACCGAATACTCCATGTAGGATTACTTATTTCTGAACAATCAGAAATCGGTGCGACTATATGACTGTATACCAGCCTTAGTCATGACACAGCTGAAGTGCGTCAGAGCACTCTTGTAGACGTGACCTGAAGGTGGACTGAAGTCCTCACTGGCACTTGGTACCCCATCGATGACATAGTATTGACAATGAAGTCTTCTGGTTAACTGCTTAGCCGCTTGTCGATGATGTGGACCACTGCACTCAGGTTAGCTGTTATAGAGTTGAGGAGCACGACTTGACGTAGTAGCGCAGAAGTAGACAGACAGCCTCTGATATTGACACTGCAACTTTCTCTCCATCAGCTCCCTGTTTAGAAATATGAACCACTTCCACACCAAGATTAGACGTTCTTTTGCAAAAGCACACGCATGCATTGAACTATTAGTTCAGTTAGTAGACCATTCAGTGTCACTCACAAAGTCCTAAGAAATCATCCTTCTTATATTAAAATCAAATTATCCTTATTTATGTGAGGTCCTTTTTATCTCGCCAACTCCTATTACCTTTAACAATGTAGTCTCATTTTTCGTTTGCCTTGTTAATGCCATGGTTATTTCTTGAACAACCCAATTACTATCCGTGAATAATGCACCCTAAATTAGACTGCACATTTGTTGACAAAAAGTCATTTCTCCAAGCAATTATAAGTCACAAGTTCAAAATGTATTGCATGTTCCCTCTAACTAAACAAAAGCTATTTATCGTGACACTCTGACTCCTAATATGTTTATACATTTTTAAAGAATTTAGTCAAACTGTATTTAAAAAAATGCAACCTGAAAATGAAAAAATACCCTCTTATTAATTTGACCTTATGATATACTCCCCCCTTCTGTTACTCAAAAAGAGTGACAGACTATATTTACACACATACTGATTTTGTCAACATGTCAATGATAACTTTCTGCCACAACCTCCCTTTTGGCATTCGCTGTCCCACTGGCCCCCTGACAGCATATACTATGAACACTCTTACCATGTTGTACCAGAAGAAAAAGAAGCAGGAAGTATTTAGAAATTGCACATCCCAAACAGAGAAACATTGTCATTGCCTCTCCCAGTTTTTTTTTTTTTTTTTTTCACCCAAACGCAGGGATGGGGTTTCTCTTTTCCACGTTTCGCCAGAAAAGAGTTTCTCCCTTTCCCACAATACCTCATATGTCCAAAATCGATGGAAAAATTGAAAAATAGGACGGACTCACTGTGATGCCCTTGTTGATAGTCTAATTGTGATGATGAGATCACCACTCAGTTGCAATTTCTTGCGAAATGATTCAGACTGCCGCATTTGTAACAGCCAGAGTAGTTGTGGGGCCTTGCAGAAGCCCTCCCGGTGTGGTCCTGATGGAACCCTTGGTCTGGCTGATACCTGGACTGCTGCGGCTGATTTTGCTGCGGGGGTGGTTGGGGCAATTTCTTATAAAGTGCGATATGTCACCGCACCTGTGACAACCGTTATAATTCTGCGGCGGGGTGTCCGACCGTTTGTTTCTGACCTGATTGGGTCTGTTCTGATACTGAGACTGAGCCAGCTGTGTGGCGGGACCATCTTTGATCATTGCAGGACATCTCACCGCTTCGGACCCCCTTCCGGTGACATTTGACGCAGCTCCTCCTCGTGCGGGACATGTGGGACAGGTGGCGGGACTTGTAGTGGGACGGGTGGTGGCCCCTGCAGGTGTAGGACTGTTACCTCTATCATCAGCCCGTCCTTGCAGTTGAGACCCTCTTCTCCTCCGTCTGTATAGGTCCACCGTGTGAGCGATATGATCTGTGTATGTATCCAATGGCAGAGTGGACAGGGAGATGACTTCCTTCAGCTTGTTCTGTACAGGCCCTGGCAATCCGTCGAGTATCTTGCTTCTAAGACATGTCCGGTCGATACTTGGACCGCGGGCGTCATTCCCCGTCATGCTGGTCCAGATCTCGTGCGCACCGGCCACATAGGCTCTTGGATTCTCGCTGTCAGTCAGGGGGTCAATCAGAATTCTGTCCGGATTGAAGTTGGTGGGGTAAAGCTCTCTCATTGCCCGACACAGGAGCCCCTTGTGGTCTGCATATCGATCTGCGTCTCCCATGTCCGTGTCCACGTAAGCCTGCATTCCTGCCCGGGCCAAGATGTAGTTCAACCCTTGATTCCCCACCAGGTGCGCCAACAGTCTCTTCATATCTCCCACGGCCAATGGAACTCCCACCGTCACCACATCCAGCTTCGTCATCCACGGGTATGCCCCTTCCTGTAATGGGGGGAGCCTTGCGATGACATCTTTCATAACCATGTGGGCCCATGGCCGATAGACAATAGGTTGACCACAGATCACCAACGGCGATACTTTGACAGGGGCCATCTTGTTGTTACCCTCCTTCCCCTCGTGTTTATCGTCTGATGGTGGTGTAAGGTCACTCGCCGCTCCCTGGGTTTCTGGAGGGGGTGTGACACCAGGCTCACCTGCTAGCTTCTTTATGTCTTGCGTTCGGACCCCTACCGCCGGTGCTGAGTCTGGTGCCTTCATCCTGCTCTCCAGGGCTTCCAGGTAGGTAAGTTGACGTTTGTTGAGCTCCGTCATGGCCTGCATCCTCAGGTCTAGGGCCGCCTCCCTTGCTGACATGGCAGTCATTGCTTCATTCCAGTCCTGTTGGACCTCCTCTTGCCGCCGCCCTCGACCCGCAGGTTTGGCTCCGGCGCCACGCTCCTTCTTCCCCAGCACTGCGTTCACGAAATCCTTGTCATCCGAAGCGCTCCTATCAAAATCATGGTCACCCCCTTTGGAGGGTGGCTGCGTGAGCGACATGTTAGAGCGATTCTCGGTGATGAGGTCATAGGCTTTGCTAAATTTCTTCCCCGTTTTAAGAAACAGTTTCATAATCTTCCTTTGTTCCTGGAACCTCATTTCCAACATTTTGTCATAATCGTGCACACAGTTTACCAGAAGTTCAAAGTTACCTGGATGAAATATGCTGTCCCGGGGCCAATTCTTAATTGGACCGTGTGATTCCCACCTCCCCAGAATTGATGATAACGTGTCAATAAACTCATCATTGTGGAAAGAAGCTTGCTGACTAGACGTTGCCATAATCAGTATTTTCAGTATTGAGTTCAGAGATATTGAATTACAATAAATGTCACGTCAACTAACCTTTATCGTCCTCCCTGCACTGCTAAAAATATCACCTCACTCAACCAGGGAAACATGCAGGAAATTCAAAAATTGCCAGCCACTTACAGACTGCAGACTTACTTGAGAACGGTAGGCAGATGTGTACACACAGAATGTATGATGTCAATGCAAATTATGTGAAAGGCAACACTGTATATGTTATACACACGTCCAGAGACACGTGTGAGAAAGGTTGTAACTGACTATAGGCTTAAACAAAAATAACGAAATGGACTATATTGAGTTGGAAAATAAAAAGTACAGCGTTTTTAGGAAACCCTACAATACGTCTCACTTGATCAAGAGAACACAGGTATTTAAACCCCACACCCCCCAAGTATCCACTGTCAGGTCAGAGTTAGTTATTTAAGACAATAAAAAATCGGCCATGCAGTTACCAGGTTAACAGGAATTGTCTGTTAGTACAATAATGCATGCACCAACGTCTATACAGTTTATGAGAGAAATTGAACAACCGAGTGGCTTCTCTCACGAGGAATAGTATCACTTAACACCTATCCTCCGTTCAATAATAACTATTAAGAGGTCAGGAGTTGGCCCTCAGCTTGCATTAAACATCCAATGAAACAAGTCAATATCAAATTTATATTTACCAAATGTAATCCACTGACGATTAGGAACTTACAATTGAGACACACCTAATTTTATCCCAACTGTTAATTAAGAATAGTGGAAAAAGACTTGATATTTACACAAAATGATACTCACCGGTTTCCTTGATTTGCCTCCAAACTGAAAGATATAACTCAAACCATTATTATCGTACAATATAGAAATGAAAGAATCATGCATTGCTCACCATCAACTGCTTTTAACAATGAGTCATACCGACACACTATACTGATAACATATTGATATCTAAGAACAGGGTTTTCCCCCCTTCACGCTTTGCTCATCCCAAAGCACACCACGCCACTTTAGAAGGAACGAATAATCTTCCCTTCTGCTGCTTTCATATAGCTCATATAGTAACAATATTTATGTGCCAGCAATACATGTAGAATATCTTAAGAATACATGATTTAACACGGCACTCTTACAAAACCACAACCCCTTTACCCGAACCAATTATATGTGGGTAAGAAATTGGTTAAGTCTGCCCCCCCAACACCGTTTTCCCTAAAAGGAAAAGTCTAGGCATTAACAGGAGGAAAATGATTAACTCCATCTCCAGTGGCCAACTGGAAGGAGAGTTAAACATGAAGGGAATATGGGGTTATAATTATTCCCAAGGAGATGGGAAAACCCGGGAACCTAACAGGGAAAGTTCAATTAAACGATACACACCTCAAAGGAAGAAACATACACCCATACCTCAACACATGAAACAGAGATCACTTCCATTCAACAAATCATACGGAAAACAAAGAGTGAAATGAGACTCACAGAAAAGAAATAGCAGTTAAGAACCTAGGCATACAGTCACCAGTAGAGGGAGCTAAGACGTCAGACCGAGGAGTTTAATAGTCCGTCACCTTTAGTCCAGTTTAGTGTACTTGAAGTTGAATTTATACTTCACTTGTGCCCACAAATGTAATCAAGGCCTAATTATATTTAAACGAATATTTATAATTTTATTCTCATAAGAGACTCCACGTTAAATTTGAAATGTTCTACACCCCCCTGGTCTGTACGTCCACACTCCTTGCAAAGATAAAATATACCCCCTCCTACACTATACGGATTTGTCAATGTGGAAGATACATGAATGAACGATGCACAGTAAATGTTTACGTGTAATGCCGAACGTTTAGCAATTTTTTCAACCCAGGACCAGAGCCCCCCAGTTATAAATTATAATAGTGACAAAAAGACGTAACCACCTCTGTGTACCCTTCAGTCACCCATAATCCAAATTAACAAATGCTTAGACATATACCTACCTTTTTTCCCTCTATGTGCACCATTGGTGTAGTTTAAACATGACCAAGCACTTCCCTCTAAAAAACCACAACATGCAGAAAAAAATCCCTGGTCCACCCAGAAATATTACCACCCTCAGTTTGTACACACTGAAGTGTCATGTCTTTATAGAACGTAAGACAATCTCCATCATCTCCCAACACACCCCATGTCCACTGAGAAAAAACGTACCCTCCCGCTATACCGAAAACATTACAATTAATAAAGCCAATTTAATTATACCTGAAAACCCCAATTTAATCTATACTCCCCCCTTTGAAACGTGTTGTACACGATTCAGACCAAAACAGATTAAATTGAAAACAAAGAAGACGCCACAGAAGCACACAAACACACAGACACACAGACACAAAAACCTTTAAAAATGCATAAAGCCCAACCAAAACCCTGAACTACCGACCCCCTCCTCCCCTTGCCTCCCCGTCTCCAAGAACAAAGAAAACAAAATGGCGCCCGTCGACGCCCACACACAACACAAGAAAAAACTACAACTGTAGTCCCAACAACATCACACACACACAACACAACTCACACACATTCCTCAACTCACAGACACATTCATTTCCCCGCCGAAAATCGAAAAACAAAATGGCGTCGCAGATCAACAAACAAACACAGAACCACAACAAAGAACCACCGACAGCCACAATGGCGTCCGCAGACCACCCAAGCAAACAAAGGAACACTTCCCCCCACCCTCACACCGAAAACCTAACCTCAATATATCAAACCATCGTAGCAACGTAAATACATATTTAAGAATGCCCCTTATAAAGGAAAAAATATTAACATAGCAACCAATGTGTGTAATTTAAACACTTAACCTCCGCCTCTTTTTATAATAAAAGAAATAGCCAACTCCTCCAACTCGACCAGGGTACCCGCAACGCATGCTACTCCAAACACCAGTACTAAGCCACACTTTACTTTAAAAAAATGTGATTTTCAACTTAACTGACATCCTTCTGTGATCTTCGCGGGACCAGCGCCGCCCTCTAACAACTCTCATGGACTAGAATTTACTCTGTACGCCGCCAAACCAGACGAAATCTCACAGCACGCAGTGCAATAAATTCTCTAGCCCATGTGCCAAAAAACCCACATTATAACTTCACCCTCCCAAACAGAACGGCCGTCTAAAAGTTACAATTAACAGGCTCCTTGCAATTCACAGCCTTTGAACAGAGTATACACACGTAAACCACTCCATTATACTGTGCTTAAAAAATAATCAATCAAACACAAACAGTCGTTACGCATAGTTCAACTACAACACCTACCCGCGTGTTAGCAGGATGCCTTAGCCTATATGGGAAAAACGATAAATATTTTTATGCCCTAACCCTACGTTCACTATCGCAGCTGCCAAAACAAACACGCAATCCACATCACGTCTGTATTCAACCCATTACGATACGTTTTTACGACAGCCGGCCATGCACGTACGGCAATCGCAAAAACCACAAACAAACACACCCTGGAGTGTACACTAAAACAGCATGAAACATGAATAAAAAATAAACTAAAGTCTTGAACAAACTAGAGAACGGACCACGTGTTCAGTCCACGGAAAGTAAACAAAAGCGAACAGGCTAGACAAAAGAAAAAAATCCTACCCGGTTGGTTTGTAACGACCGGAGAAAAAACATCACCGCCTCCCTTTGTCCTCTCTCCGCACACACGCCGACACACTCGTCTAGGAACAACAAGCAAGCCAAAACCCACAAATATATAATTCAACTCACCCATCGCTCCTAGACACGGTAAGTAGAACGAAAACCTCCGCAGGTCCAGTGTTCGTGCCGTAGAATTCTCTACGGAATTGCATATCACGTCGGGCGCCAAAAACTGTGGTATACTTTCGCTGTGTGTGTCAGTCAGTATGAAGAGTGAAGACGAAAAAGCAGGACAAAGGTTTCTCCGGATCTTAGCGTTTATTTGGTAAACCACAAAGAGATTTCAATTCGCTACAAAGCAAGCATGTCTCAAAACGGTACACGCCAATGTCTGTTCCAACCAGCCTAGGGGAGCCAAATATTAGACTCGTTCGAACAGCCTAGTACACAAGAAAAACAAGGTGTTATATACAGATCTGATCCCCCCTCCTCCAGTAGCTGAACCAGGCACTTCCTGACTCTTTTGACCAATGAAAGTAGCCCAGAGTCATGTTTCACAGAGTTACAGAGGCGGGCCTCTCTGGCTAGACATGAGTATCTAACCTTACATTAAAACACCAGATTACTACTTTACAGATCCCATGACAATTTGTAGTTAACACATAAACCGGTCTTTTAGATGAAACTGAGCACTCTAGTGAACGTAGTTAATTATAACAGAACTGAAATGGAAGTGAATTAAAACAGTATTGACCCAGTAACTCAGTGGCCTAAGAGTAAGAACTCCTCTCGGCTCTGCTATCAGGGCTATGCAAAACACAGGTTCTTGTGGCAGACAATAGGATCTGGTTTCATTCACACCTCTGAGCTGCCTCAAAGGTTTTTTTAGAACAATAGATGTTAAATTTAGTCAGAAACCCCTGAGTGAAAGACCTTCTGTTGTGCGATTACTCTACAACATTTTACTTGACTCAGTAAAAATAGTACCATAGTTATTTAGTTAGTTAATTTATAGAAAATGATACGACACTAATATTTTAAGATACAGGTTTATATTGATGCACTGAATGCTATAATCAAGATGGCTTGAAACATTTAACTTCTATCTATAAATCTATAAATTAAAACTACAACCTTTCCACTATATGTTTTTACATGCACAAACACAACAGGGGTTACAAATAAAATAGAAGTTTGTCCTCTCCAAGGACTGAAAGGAGGCTTAGGGGAGATTCACACTATGGTCCAGGATGCACACTCGGGACCACTCCCGGGTTTGCATCGGGACCGATTGAAGTGTACTTGGATACGGATTGCTGCAATGTGAAAGCATTGAATACAGTTGAATGAAGTGTACTCTGTTACGGAAGAATTAAGGCCAATGTGAATCATGGCCAGTGGGGACCAGGCAACCGTATTCGGGAACAGTTCAAATCAATCACACTCAGTGTGAATCCCCCCTTAGTCATCCTCCACGCAGCAGACTAGGAGGCAACTCACTGCTTGGCTTAATTACTAAATAAAAACACAATTAGTAACCCTCACTCAAAATATTACAAATAAAATCTAACTATATTATTAAAGGACCCTAACTCAGCATAAAACAAAACGATACATAAACAAATGTAATAGCAAAAAGATAATAATAATTGTGCTGCAGACAGCGAAAGACAGGGCTGACAAGTGTTAGCTGGCTGTGGGGCAGATCAAGAAAACACAAATAAGGTCATAAACTAAATATCACACACCAATAGCAAAAAAATAAAAATAAAGATCAGACCCATCTGAAGTGAGTGGTGTACAAGCCCTCCTCCCTGGCCTGTGTGTGTCTGTGTGTTAGGCTGTGCAACAGTGACACTTGGTGGTGAACAAACACTATAACGCTATTATCTAGCTCAGACACAGCCACACACATAGCCGTCTATAGGTTCCAGAACAAACTGTACAAGTAAAGGGATTTTCCCCTGTATGTGTCCTCATGTGTCCTTTTAGATTACTCTTTTGACTACAGCCCTTACCACAAACTGTACAAGTAAATGGCTTTTCCCCTGTATGAGTCCTCATGTGTACTTTTTAATGCCCCATTCTGAGTACAGCCTTTGCACCACTCAAAATCAACAAAACAATTGTCCTGCAGACCCTTTGCGCTGCTTAGCAGCGAGCAGAAGACAGGGCAGTCGAGTGCATTAGCTGGCCACATGTGGGGCAGCTCACAAGAAGTACAGCTTGTCGGCCAGCTGGATGGACGGCTCGGCATGCAGATGCTGGCCAGCCAGGAACAATTTACAATTTACAATTTAGGCATTTAGTAGACGCTCTTAATCCAGAGCGACTTACATTTAAGCAAGAACAAAAGCATGGGAATACATCACATAAAAGCATTTATCAATATCATGAAACATGCGTAAGCTAAGAAAGTAACAGTGGAATATCTATATAATGAAACTATACATACACTATACATATAAACTATACATATTTACTACTATGCTATACATATGTACTATGGCGTGCTATAACTATATACAATACAATTATAGTGCTGTCTACATAACATGCTATAAGTCTGTGTCAAATGCTATCTAAGCCAACAGAAATGCTATCTAAGGGGTTAGGGTAAGTGCTATGGGCCATGATGGAGTCTGAAAAGGTGGGTTTTCAGGCTACGGCGGAAGATTGGGAGTGATGCTGCAGTTCTGACTGCAATGGGAAGTGCATTCCACAGTTTTGGAGCCAGAAGGGAGAAGAGTTTGGGACGTGTGGAGCGTTGGCCCGGCGTTTTTAGTGAGGGTACTTCCAGTTTCCCTGCGTTGGCTGATCTGAGTGCGCGGGAGGGTTTGTAGGGTTCAATCATACTTGTAAGATATGGGGGAGCCATACCTTTGGTTGCTTTGAATGCCAGCATCAGAGTTTTGTATTCTGTGCGGGCAGCGACCGGGAGCCAGTGGAGGGAGCGGAGCAGGGGGGAGACATGTGAGAATCTTGGCTGGTTGAAGACCAAGCGAGCTGCTGCATTTTGGATCAGCTGGAGAGGCTTAAGTGCACATGCTGGTAGGCCAGTAAGGAGGGAGTTACAATAGTCGAGTTTTGACAAGACTGTTGTCTGGATTAGGAGCTGGGCTGATTCCTGGGTGAGGAACGGTCTAATTCGTCGTAGGAATGCCAGCTTGTGCCAGCTTGTGGGCATACCTGCATGGTGCTGGGACACGCACGGTCCCTGGCCAGTTCCAGTACAGGTGGCACATCTTGAAGGTCAGCCTGATGGGTGGTGGGGGTACAGAGGAAAACATTTTTTTTAAAGCGCGAAAGCGGTTTGCAAAAACAGGGTTCCCATACATGTATCACAGACATTATATGTAAAGTAAATACAATGTTCATATTATTCAACTACTACTATGACAAATGCAATTTTAAGGCTATTTTCACCATTCGATGTTACTTGTAAACACAGTAATATTGTAGGTTCAATCAACAAAACTGCATGCGTATTAATAATAATAATAATAAAACTTTATTTGTATAGCACCTTTCATGACATGAAATGCAGCTCAAAGTGCTGAGGGTTAAGCAAGTTAAGAGACAATGGAAGAGGACATTAAAAGAGTTCATTTATAACAGATGGAAGAGATTCAACAATCTATCTGTATTCAAAAACGTTTGTGTAAATGTAAGTTTATTCAACATATAATGTAGGCATGTGTTGATGTGTGTTTTGTCGAAGTTTAAATTAGTTAAAAAGTTGATTAAAGAGCCTATAGGGTCTTGGAAATGATTAAATAATGGTGTAGCTCTACTAAAACAATTGATGTGGCTGTGTCAGGCGGACGAGATCCCGGTGCCCCTCTCATACGCGTCAGTACGTAATTCGTCTTGGTATTAATAGAGCTAATTATTGTTTTCTCGTATGAAATTTAGTGTGCGAATAATAGTCAACTAAAAAAGGCAGTTAGTTGCCAACGACGTGCGAGGTTTTGGTGTTAATATCGAGATAATTTAGCCCTTAAAGGTGAGATAAGTTAACAGTAGTAGCGTAACTCGATTCGTCATTTACTCTGGCCTATAAAGGGGTCCGGAATAATGAGATCGCAGCGTGCTGTCATCAAGATCAAACCTTTGAAGGGAATAATTTCAAAATATAAACGGAATTTATTAAGCATGTCTGTAAAAACTTGGGTTTCAAAATGGAAACACAGGGGTAAGACAAAGGTGTGGTGTGTTTAAATGTCAGTTAATTGTGCTAAATCATGTTCCATTTTTGCATTTTTTGAAGATTACCTAGTTGTCAGAAAAGTGGTTTAAATTGGAGTAAATAATTAGATAAATTGAGTCATAAGTATAGTTTATTATGAATCAAGAGGTTTTCCTCAAGACGTGAAGAGAATATTCGTTATTATAGCTTAGACTCTGGCCTGTTAAGGAACACACACCTTAGTGGAGCAGAATCTTTAGCAATATGAACGTATATGTTATGACGTCCTAAATATCAAGAAAGCGGTAATATTCAACTATCAGGGCTAAATGAGGCTAAAGAGAAATCATTTATGACAAACTGTATATCCTAAAAATGTAAAGTGCAAATGTCAATTATCGTATATGATGCCTGGAATTATTTTTGGGAACTCTAAAGTGTAACGTTCTGTTGTTCTTTTCTTATGTTTAGTATGTCATGTGATTGGGTCAAGGGGGGTGTAAAATTCTATAACCAAATGGCACACTGCTAAAGTAATGTGGGAATAATTCTATAGTCAATGTGAGAGTCTGTGCATAGTGAAGTAGCCTGGCTGGCTGGGTGAGACAGGAATTAGCATTCTATTGTTTAAACCAACAGGTCACTTGATTAAGTCTCAAGACGTCACTCTATATGCATCTCAATGTCATTTGTATGTAAAAGTACTGTCTGTCCTCCCAGGGACACCAATGTTTGATGTGAGACTCATATAAGCATCTGAAAATAGAATGTTAGGGAGTCTTATAGCAGGCTAGCCATCGAGAGGTGGGGAGTCTGTCCGTGTGCTCCCGTGGGCCAGCCTGGCCCACGGGGATACTCTGCTGTTTGTCTCGGTCTGACTAATTGCAATAAATACAACTCTGATGCATTTTCAATTCAGCTCATCTCTGCCTGCGTGTTTTTCCTCATCCGACCGTCTGAGGCTTTGCCGAAATACTCTTCGTACTTTGTCTAGTTAGTCCAGTTTTAGTTAGTGTACTTGAAGTAGGAATATTTACTTCACTTATACCTGTCCATTCAAATTACAAACTCTATAGACGGGCCTGCCCCAAAGTTAGTAATGCAGCCGCACCCGGCAGCCGGTGAAAACTAAGGTTCTAAACAGGCCCGAAAATGAAGGCCCGGCCCTACCTGGGCCCTCATTAAACCCTGTACACTCAAGAGAATGTCCCCGCTACCGATCTCCATATACTGTATGGAGCTCACTTGTTCTGACATGTTGATCTGACCACATCAAACCCTTTACACTCAAAGCTATAGACATACAAAGCTATTGGATATACTGTGATATCCCACTAATGGATGCTAACAGAAGTAAGCAAACAGAGAAGTGGGCCCTCTTAACTCTCAACAGTGTTTGTTTTCACAAGCTCTTTACACCTGGGTGTACTTTCATAAGCTTTTGTCAAACACATGTACAGTAATTAACAACTGGCAAGCACAGCAGAACAGAAAGTAGGCTGATGTCGACTTAAATGTTATTATTTTCGCGACTGTGGCTCAGGAGGTAGAGCAGGTCGTCCAATGATCCATGGGTCGGCGGTTCGAATCCCGGCTCCTCCTGTCTACATGTCGAAGTGTTCTTGGGCAAGACACTGAACCCCAAATTGCTCCCGATGTGCTGGTTGGTATACCTTGCATGGCTTCCGTCGCAATCGGTGTATGAATGTGTGAATGTAATGCACAATCTATGTAAAGCACCTTGGATAAAGGCGCTATAGAAATGCACCATTTACCATTTACACAATATGTACAGTTTAAAGTGTCTCAATGTCTCAATCCCAATGTCTATGGAATTTGTTCTTATGGATCCAAATTTGCTAAGCAAGCTCAGCTGTTTTGGTGTAGAAGAATCATCAATCAAGAAGGTCATAACATCTAGATAGAATATTGCCATCGATAAGTGCATATTTATAATAAACAGTATGAGTAGATGCGTTTTACTTTATCAGGCAGACGGGCCTGATACATTTCATTACAATGCATAAAGGGCCTATACTGTATTTGTTAAATCTAAGAATATGTGAAAAATGTGCTGTGGGCTTGGATATCTAGTGACATGATGATATACCATATTAAGTGACACCAAGTTGGGGAAGGTCTGTGGTTCAAAACCCATACTGGCTGGGAAAGTCCTGGTTAGGAAGGTAAATGAGAAATGCCGTACACTCCCTCAGCAACTACCAAATAGGTTCCCTTGAGCAAGGCATTTAACCCTCAATAATAAATGTGATTTCTATATGAAAAATCACTGTCCTGAATCATCTATGAGGAGGTAAAATGGTGCAATTATAGAACGCCTTTATCCAAGGCTCTTTACATAGATTGTGCATTACATTCCCCCATTTACACATGAGGAATTAAACTGCAAGGCACCAACGTTTCAGTGTCTTGCTCGAGGACACTTCGACACTAACTCTAGCCCGGGTTTTGAACTGGGAACCTTGTGGTTGCCATCCAGCCAATGTGCTATAAATCATTATAAGGCCAAGTATAAATGCATCATGAAATGCATTATAACACAGTTCTACACACTCATAACACAAACCATTGTATAATGACAGTTTCTATCTATGTTAAATATCATAGTTGTAAGGCATTGCAATCATTTTATAATGCTTTATAGTCACTCTTAAAATGCATTAACCCATTCTGACCTGAGATCAGATTCTAAAAATGTCAGTTTTCTGAAAAAGCTATGTTTCTATGTCAGTCGTTCTTCAATTTTTCAAAAATAGCAGACCTACAAGCTCGTATCGCGCCACTCGGTGGCGCGATATGAGCTTGTAGATCTGCTATTTTTCAATAGCTAAAGCATAACATGATGCCAACACCAAAATGGGTGCCCGTTCAGAATGCATTAAAATCCATTATACAGTGAGTACATAATAAGTCACTATAAGAGGTCATTTGTTGTTCATATTTTATTTGTATTGCACTTGTCACTCACAGGGACTCTCAGAGTGCTATAAATTAAATCATATTGAATATTATAATTAGAAGGTACTCCCAAAAGTCATCCCAAAAAAGGTGCCAAGATGTCTGAGGTCCCTTGTATTCATAACACAACACAATAAAAAAATGTACAGTCGCATTAAAAACATTAGTGTACATAGTGTATACAGACAGACTAGTGTTCCATTTGTCATAGTAAACATAGACACTGGCACTGGTACAGTAACTCACCTTGATTACAGCTGCTCTACAATAGGCACAGCTTGTGTGTGCGTGTGTGTGTGTGTGTGTGTGTGTGTGTGTGTGTGTGTGTGTGTGTGTGTGTGTGTGTGTGTGTGTGTGTGACATGTGTGCGTGCGTGCGTGTTTATCTCAATACGCAACATATTGTGAGTGCTTAAGTGGGCAATAATCTGGTTGCCAGACTATAGTAATTGCACAACTTTATTATTATTATTATTAGTAGTAGTAGTAGTATTATTATTGGACTATTGATGTCATAATCTGTATGGTATTTTCCACTATTACGTCATATCATGCTGATTCCATTGTTATAAGACATTGTAGGCATACCATGAAACAAGCTTTTTATACCAGGATTTAGATTAGATAGATTTAGATTTATTTAGATAAAGGCGCTATATAAATGCACCATTTACCATTTAGGCCTATAAAGTAGCCTATGATTTTTTGATTAGCGATTTTTAATATGTCTTAAATAAAATATAGGCTAATTTATACGTAATTATTTTTAGTTTAATTAAGGTATTTAACTTAACTAAACATTGATAATTAATAAGTATTGTAATCAGTACTGTGAACAGTCAAGCAGTGGAGCCCCACCCCCTCCTCACGGAGCCCCGCTCCCTCCTCACGGAGCCCCGCCCCCTCCTCCCTAAACCCCGCCCCCTCCTCCCTACTGCGCGCTGCAGTGAGGGGTACATGTGGAAAGTTCCCCTAGGGTGGTTGAATATAAAGCAATGTGGGATATGTTAGTAGACACCCTTCCAGACACAAAGCAATGTTACCAAATCAAAGGAGCCTTCACCTCAAGTCACCTGGGGCTGGGTGAGCAATCGTATCCTGTATCTAGCCTCACAACTAAATACAGACACTTGGCCAGACTGCCGTTTGAAAGGGTCAAACACTTCATCCTGATTGGGGAAGACCACCCCACCTAATCACACCAACCGAACAAGTGAGGTTGGGGCCTCCAGGTGGGCCAGCAGCCATCTGCACAAGACTGGGCTGGACCCTGCAGGAAAGCAATCTCCAGCCAAGACAATGTAAGTTGACTATAACAGAGCCCCAGAACACAGAGCTCATGAGAAGGATGGAGAAACACTGGCAGGAGGCCACCAAGATACCAAGATACGCCACACTGCAGTGGTCAGTGAAGCCAAACTGTGCGTCTGTACCTGAAAGGGACAAGTCAACCACCTCCTTTTAATGTTCAGTCAGTAGCAACTCAACCTGCACCTGAAATAAGCCCTGACCCCTCCCAGAGAAAGTTCATCCTTGAAAATGTAATGATTAGTCGCCAGAATCAAGATCCTTGGTGGTCTAAAACTTGAGTTATTGGTAAAATAACAGCAGGTTGGTGGTCATTTTGAAAAGCAATGGCTGCCATGGTCACAGGACAAATCTAAATAGTACCACTGTATTCCTCATCTTTTAAAATGTATTACTAGTCGCCAGAATCAAGATCCTAGGTGGTCTAAAACTTGAGTTATTGTAAAATAACAGCAGGTGGCGGCCATTTTGAAAAGCAATGGCTGCCATGGTCACAGGAAAAATCTAAATAGTACCAATGTATCCCACATCCTTGAAAATGTATGATTAGTCACCAGAACCAAGATCCTAGGTGGTGTAGAACTTGAGTTATTGTAAAATAACAGCAGGTGGCGGTCATTTTGAAAAATGGCTGCCATGGTTACAGGGGAAATCTAAATTGTTCCACTGTATCCCTCATCCTTGAAAATGTAGTCTTAGTCACCAAAATCAAGATCCTAGGTGGTGTAGAACTTTTTTGTAAAATAACATCAGGTGGCGGCAATTTTGGAAAATGGCTGCCATGGTCACCACGAGACAAATCTGTGATGGCCCTATAGCCAAAAATGTTCCTTAAGGCATGATCTAACTGTGTGCCAAATTAGAATACGTCCCATTATTCAAAAACTATAATTTTATTGTTTTAGGAACACTTTTGTCAACTCCGTCAGATACATGTCAACTCCGTCAGACACAAAACCTGACGGAGTTGACAAAATGGCATTTGTTTTCATCTTAACCCTCTGTATTACAATATAGCCATTTTGTTTTTTCTTCAGTTGTTAGCTAAACCTAACCCTAAACTAAAATACTAAACATTATTTTGGAATTCTTAACAAAGATCATAATAATGTCCTGACGGAGTTGACATTTAAAAGCTGTGACCACATTGATAAGCATTGTTTGTTTAAAATATCAAACAATTGAATGCTTGTCAGACCAGGTGCTCCACTGTTGCAACAAATATAAACAGGACTTGGAAAAGGAGTCTTCAGGCTAAATCTGTCGACAATATTTTCTGATTAATTTAAGACTTTTAAAAAACCTGACGGAGTTGACGGAGACGTGGGACACACATTTGATATGAGATATGGAAAAATTAACTGTGTATATTGTTTGCTAAGTTGTTGACAATCTACTTTAATTTAGTATGTATATTTATGTGATTGTGACAGTATTAGACACTTTTTTGGCAGTTTGAAATTGTGATCATTTGCTGGGGACAGGCTAAATACAGGCCTTTTTGGGTACAGTGCCTGCTTTTAACTAATTCAGATGGCATATGAAAACAATTATAATGAAATTAATGGCATAATAATACACAACTGTATTACATTTAACTTTGCAAGTGCTTTTATTTTCATGAATGTATTTATTTTTAACATAAATAAGGCTCTTATGTGTGGGACATATTTTTTCCACTTTTGTCCCTCATCTCAAGAATGAGTGATTTACAGCTCTGATGTCAGACATGCTCTAGTATGTGAAGTGTCTGCCTGTGCTATAAACTCATTTTGGGGAAGAAAACAAAATCTTCTGGAATTTGCGCGATGGCAGTCTCTCAGTCAAATCTGGTCACAATTGGCAAATTTGGGCCCTGTCCAGAGCCCGGACAGATCAAAGCTTTTGTGCTGGTTCTGGACGACTCAAGGCCGGGCACTGCACTCCCTGTGGTGGTGTGGAACGCGTGTGTCAAATTTTAATTTTGGTGAACGGTTCTCGAGTTACGTGGATTACAGACACCCTGCTGTATACAGCCCCCCTTATGGGTGATTTATGAAAACAGAAAGCTTGCGTAAGCTTAAAGGGACACTTCACCCTTTTAGCTAAAACATATACGTATCAATGACCTTTATAAGATTTACTACACTTTCCTGGCATTATTTTTTGTGTAATCTCTGGTTTTAGATATTTTAGATTATCCGATTGGCACTGACGTCAGAGACAACGTTTTCACTACACGTCCGGACTACAGGGTGTTTCGTCAGACTGCAGTCTGACCAGCCCCCAAACACAGCCGTCACGTACACCGAGGTGTCCCTAATATTGTTCCACCTCCTACAACCTTTGATGACCCCACCCCTACCGCACCGCTGCATTCCTCGCATTGTTTACAACATGGCGTCTGCAGGAACACCAGAGAGTGAGCGCTCCATGGACGAAGAGGACTACTTTCAAGTAATTATTGTGGAATCCGAAGTACAGCAGGGTTATTTATTTGAACCCGTGTACACAGAGGAACAACTCCGGCGCAGAGACGAGGAGGAGGCAGCTGCTGCTGCAGCCAGGCAGGCAGCAGTAGTTGCTGGGACGGACGTGGAGGAGCAGCGCGTCGGGAATGATTCGTGGTGCCTGTGCACCAACTGCGTGCCCATGGACTCTGAAATTGCCTCGCTGTGTTGTCACAAATTCCCCCGTGCACAATTCCTGATAGATGAACTGTTGGATGTGTCATGATCCGTGACCTGTTCTGTCACCCTGATATGTTTCCCTATGTTCCTTGTTTTGTGTACTTTTACCTTTTATTTTGTAGTATCTAGTGTCTCTTGGTTTCCTGTGTTGCCCATGTTTACCTGCCTTGTCTAACCTGTGATTAGTGTAGTGTTCCCCACCTGTGTCCTGTTACTCTCCCAGCCAATCCCTGTGTTGATTTGTCTGTTGTATTTCACCTGTGTCTAGTTAGTCCATGTCTATTTATATGCCCTTGTGTGTTCAG
Organism: Protomyctophum parallelum; assembly: GCF_964188405.1. Lineage (NCBI taxonomy): Eukaryota > Metazoa > Chordata > Actinopteri > Myctophiformes > Myctophidae > Protomyctophum > Protomyctophum parallelum. Next base: position 5,038,328 of record NC_139715.1, read on the forward strand.
TTCTCCGTTGGTTCGTTATTATTTGTCACTGTGAGTATTCGTTGTAGTACCTTGTTCCTTGACTCCTCGTTTGCCCTGTATTTCAGAACCCCTAGTTTTCCCAGTTTAGTGTTTCCCTTTGTACTCCGTGTTCTGTGTTTTGACTGCCTACTCATCGGGCTTGATATAATAAATATCTTCATTTGAACTGAGCTGCCTCTGCCTCTCATCTTGCACTTGGGTCCTCCTACACTGTCTTGACTCGAACCGTGACAGAACGAACCAACCAACATGGACCCAGCAGATGAGGCAGAGGAGGATGATTTCTCCAAGGTTCTTCAGTCGATGGTCTCTATAATGGAGTTTTTTAATCGTCCATCAACCAGTGCTGAACAGAAGATCGAGGCTCTGAAGCAGGCTCTCCGGGTGGCCTACTCCCGTCCAGACCTAGCAGGCAAGCTTGATGGTATTGTAAAGGGAATGTGGGCTGCCATGTCCAATGCACCTACCAGTCTCCAGTCTGCAAGCCGTCAGCCCACTTGTCCCCCTGCTCTTCAGCCAGAAATCCACCCTCCTTCCCAGCCTGTTCAACAGCCCTGCTTACCCTTTACCTGGAAGGATTTTGGTGTAACTAGGGAGGTGTTTTATGAAGACTCCGACTTCCTAGAGTCCCTTCATAAATATTGGAGGAGTGACTGTGTATTTGCCAATTATTTGGCTTTCTTCAGATGGGAGAGCCGTGGTGCTTTTTTTCCTGGTCCCCAGGAGGCAGTCAATCCAGTCTCCTCTGTTTTCCCGCCTCCCATCACGCCGCCACTCGGCATTCAGGACGCTCCGTCGCCCGGCATCCAGGAGCCTTCGTCCTGCATCCAGGAGCCTTCGTCCTGCATCCAGGAGCCTCCGCCCTGCATCCAGGAGCCTTTGTCCTGCATCCAGGAGCCCCTGCCGCCCAGCCTGTGCAGCTCCCCGCCGCCCAGCATGCCTGGCCCTCCGCTGCCCGGCTCCCCGCCGCCCAGCATGCCTGGCCCTCCGCTGCCCGGCTCCCCGCCGCCCAGCATGCCTGGCCCTCCGCTGCCCGGCTCCCCGCCGCCCAGCATGCCTGGCCCTCCGCTGCCCGGCTCCCCGCCGCCCAGCATGCCTGGACCTCCGCTGCCCGGCTCTCCTCGACCTGCAGCCCCGTCTGCAGCCCCAGTTCCTCGACCTGCAGCCCTGTCTGCAGCCCCAGTTCCTCGACCTGCAGCCCCGTCTGCAGCCCCAGTTCCTCAACCTGCAGCCCCGTCTGCAGCCCCAGTTCCTCGACCTGCAGCCCTGTCTGCAGCCCCAGTTCCTCGACCTGCAGCCCTGTCTGCAGCCCCAGCTCCTCGACCTGCAGCCCTGTCTGCAGCCCCAGCTCCTCCGCCTGCAGTCCCACCTGAACCTTCGTCGGTTGTCCCCGCCGACGTCCTGCCGGACCCCCCGGCGGCTGACCCCGCCGTCGGTCCATCTGAAACCACATTGGCGGCCCTCGCCCACACCGTGTCAATTCCCTTGTCAGCTTCCCCTGCTGACTCACCCGTCGAACTTTGTGAACTGTCACCCTTTGTCATGGCCGAAGATGAGGAAGAACCCCTGCTGCTTGACCCCGGGCCTGACCATCGGTTGTCAGATCCCGGGCTTGCACTACAGCAGCAGAACCTCGGGACTGCACTCCAGCCGCTGGCCCCTGACACTGCTTTCCAGCCACCTGACCCCCGTTCTACTCTCCCTATGCCCACCTCTCCTTGTTCTCAGGTACCCCAGTTTCTGTGTCCCCAGTCTGTTAGGGCCCCCCAGTTCCACTACAGAACGCCCAGTCCTGTGGCCAAGGCTGTAGTTGGTCCTCCTACAACCCTGTTAGCAGATGTGTTTATCTGCCTGTCTCCCCGTCTGTATGTATGCGAGCGTGTATGCCAGTCTTCTTGTGCGTCTGTCTACTCCCCAGTCCTTTAGTCCCCCTGCTAACCTGTTTACCCCCCTGTTATGTCAGACTGCTTGTTTGTCCGCCTGTTTGACTGTCTGTCAGTTAATTTGTTTGTCTCTCGGTTTGTCTCACTGTCTGCCTGTCTGCTTGTCTGTGTGCTTGTCTGTGTGTCTCCCCACCTGCCTTTCTGTGTGACCCTTGCCCTAAGCCACTCCAGTGTTTGTGTCCCTACTGGTTTTGAGCTTGTAGATCTGCACTTTTTTTTGCTGCCTTGTTCCTGCCAGTCCCATGTTTAGTCCTGTGCCCCAGTCTTTTCTCTTGCCCCTGATCCCCTGTCCCAGACCCCCCACCGCCCGCCCTGCTCGATGTTATGGACTTTGTTTTGTGCGTTGTCTGGAAGCCACCGCTTAAGGGGGAAGCACTGTCATGATCCGTGACCTGTTCTGTCACCCTGATATGTTTCCCTATGTTCCTTGTTTTGTGTACTTTTACCAGGGCTGCCGATATGTTTCACTCTCCACGACAGCTTTGGAGCGCAAATAGACAGACATGTCCTGGAAACCTATTTCAGGATTCCCAAAAAAAACTGGGCGGAACAACCCGAACCAGTGGGTGTGGATGGACTGTTGACTCACGAGTACGTTTATTGCTAGAAAATAGAAATGTAGCATTGTAGCCGCTCTTCAACTTCTTACGTTGTGTCTTTTCGCTTTGGGTATGCTAAACCAGCTGAAGGTACATGGAGCCAACTAGCCCTGGTCCAGTGTCTAACGCACTGGACCAGTGCTAGGAGGCAACACGAGTCCTGATCTGAGTGAATTAGCCTGTTTTCTAAATACAATAATAAGCCTGGTATATCCTACTTGAGCAACACAACAATATGGCATCTATCTATTTATTCTAGGATTTCTGGAGCCACAGGCAGCTGGAATTGTGTTATTGTTTGTCTGACTAGTGGTGGCTTGCATTCCTTCTTCTAGACCAGTGGTTCCCAAACTTTTTCATGTCAAGGACCCCCAGTTTGACATGCATTAGTCTACGGACCCCCATTTTAATGGCATTTCTATCTCTGGAAACCCCCATTTATATTGTAAAATCAATGTTGTACACATGGAACAGTTACAGATCAAGGGTCCATTTGGTTCTAAACTATCATTTACCCTACCTTGGGAACCACTGTTCTCGTTTTACATGTCAATATAAGACTGTGCATATTTACTGTAAGCATTGAAAGTCAATTCTATTCAACTGCTATGTATTATTTTTCGAGCTGTCATATTCCAGTCTATGTGTCTGACATAGTTGTATCTAATCACTTGTTTTACTGTCAATTATATATTTCAGTCAATATCGCTTGGTAGCCTACAGGCATTTCTTGGAGTGGATCTTACAAGGCGAGAGACTTGGTGCTGACCACCGTATAGTCTTACCGGCTTGTGTCATAAAGGCCATCCGGTCCAAATTTCCCTCTCCAACGGGACAGTACCGTGGTTTCCAGGAAGTCCGTGCAGCTTTTGGAGAACTATAACAGCTACAATATAGGCTACTTTTTCTTTTTTTTTTCAATAAAATTTTGAGCTTCACATTTTGGTTGAATGTTTGCCTATAATAACACTGAACTTCACATTTTGGGTGCAATATTGTAATAAGTAGGCTACTGTATTTATTACTTGACCAGTAATTCAACTGTTTCATAACCATTTGATAGCATTTCAGCTGTGGCACTGACACTGTAAAGTGAAGGGTCCTTTTGAACATCTTCATTAGAAATGGTCTGATAAGTCTCATTTGGCCCAGGATTTATTTGACAATGTCTGATAAAGAAGTATTACTGTCCATTAGTCAGATAACAGTGAAAACTACCCAAGAACATGTGAATAGTAAAAAACATAAGCAGAGAGCTTACTAGTCTACTAGCCTGAGGTCAATATGTATGATGTATCACCATTATCAACTTCACGGGCTGACAAATAACAATTGCATCTTACATGACATAGCTTGGTATATGCTGGGAAAAGGACACAGTGATGCAGTATTTGTTTTTCTTTTTACTTCAACATCGGCACATACAAGAATGTTCTCTAAAACCAGGGCATTACAATTACAGTATGCAACATTATCCATGGCAACCATTCACTCAAAATAAACAAGCAATGAAGGCCAGCCTCAAGAGCTGCAGTCTGGATCCTGAGACCAACCGCTCTGTAGTCAGACATGGAGTAGAGGAGTCTGAAAAGCGCCGCATCCAGGAAGCCAAACTGAAGCGTCGGCTCCGAAAGATCAGAGCAGTTCCTCCCTCTCACCTAGCCACCCCCCAGACATCACATGCCCTCACTGCAATGGGACATTCAGGCACACCTTGATTGACAAATACATAAGCAATGAGATACAGGTAAAAAGTTTGCATTGCTGCTTGATTCAATAGGCACACCTACTGTAGAAGTAATATTAACATTGTATGCTTTGTGGTTCCTCAAATTGCATTGAGTAAGCTATAGAATAAGCATGAATGCACACAGACATGTTCTGCCAAAACAGTATGGGTATCCAACACACTTTCCTTGTACTCCAAATATACAATGATATCCAGTGTTGGGTATAACGGCGTTTAAACAAACGGCGCTACCTAACGTCGTTATTTTTTTCAGTAACGGGTAATCTAATTAATTACAATTGTCATCGTTACAACGCAGTTACCGTTACTGACAATGAAATGTGCTCCGTTATTATGTTAAGCGTCCCCAAGCTTTCTGTTACCACGGTGTGTGTGTGTGTGTCTGTGACTATGTGTGTGTGTGCGTGTGTGCAATGGGGCTGCTGCTGCTCCTCCTGCTGCTGCAAACATGAAGCCCAACACACACCGGCTCCGTCCGCTGCGTCGCGCCGCGTCGCCTGGCGCGCCGATAGAACCAGTTCTATTTTCCAGGCGGCGCCGCGCAGCAATGCGCCGCGCCACGTCGGACGGAGCCGGTGTGTGTTGGGCTTCACACGGTTAGAATAAAACAAACATAGCAGTCAGTTGTGAAAGCTTGATGCTACACAGACCATGCTAATGCTAAAGCTAATGTTGACAGCCTGACTGCATGCGTGCTTGCAGGAGAGAGAGAGAGAGAGAGAGAGAGAGAGAGAGAGAGAGAGAGAGAGAGAGAGAGAGAGAGAGAGATGCAGGGGAGGGCCTCTTGTGTGTGTGTAGTGTGAGCCACTGGTGTAGGCAATTACACCTGGTTTACTGTTGAGGTTCAATACATATTATATTGAAGTGCAATACATATATTGAAGTTGAAGTTTATTTCTCCCTCATGGAAAAAGGTTATTATGTCTTAAAGTAACGCGCCCAACACTGATGATATCTGGTCCAGTTATTGTCACATCAAAAGTTTAGAGGAGTGAAAATGTGTGAAATGATTTGCATTTACAAAATATAGTAATAAAGGAAGTTATAAGTGATAATTCCTGTTTGATGTGCCACATAGCCAAGCAGCAGCAAGACTCAACACCCAGCTTGATGGATCATGGAAAGTGTCCTCGTGATGTGTACTTGAACTTTGAGTGTTGAACAAAACTGCCATTTTCCATTTCCTGCAAATGAGAGCCATAGAAGACAAGAAAATGCAGGTGGGACGAAATCCATTCACGGCGGGTGACCTAGGTTGTGACTGAATCATTTTGCGTCGCAACTATTGATTAATACGTCGTGGCTATTGATTAATACGTCGTGGCTTAAATAATAATTCGCCCCGACGGTTTAATTTCGTCGGGGCCGTCCCAACGTATTATAAAATATGTTGTTAACGCCGACGTATTCATCAAACCGCCACGACGGATTTTATAATACCCGATGTATTTTATAATACGTCGACGTATAGGACTCGTCGCGCTATTGAAAGGGTGCCTTTTCCCAGTGGAGTGGTTCTCTGGGGTTCCAGCAGGCCTTTTTCCACACGCATCGTGCCCGGGGATCGGCCCACGCGGTCCGGTTCCTTGGAGCCCTCCGCCGTCCCCAGGCGACCCTGCGTTCCAGAGCTGTAACCTCTTTTGCGCACCGAAAATAGAAGATCTACCAGCTCCCCGGGCGGCCTTCCTACATACGGGATGGCCCGACCCGCGTCTGTGAACCCCTGGGGGGTCCCCGTGGACCCTTGGGGATCACGGGAGTCCGTGTGTGTGTGTGTGTGTGTGTGTCGCATGCGTGCGTGCGAACTTCGTGACAGTGGTGCATAACATTGTATTTTGATTTGAAATAAATAATGATGAATAGATGTCTATACTGTTGCTTGTGTGTGTGTTTTTTTTAGACAATAGACCACTTAGCATTTGATTTAACTATGAAAGAAATGAAGACGATGAAGGATATCGATGAAATGTATGTTTCACTATATATAAAATACCATGACTTTCGCTCTGAATGAAATTAAAAATCGGATCCTACTAATTAACCCTAAAAATATATAGACCTACCCTATAGGGTTAGCTGGAACACACGCCCTGTATGATCTGTCGTGCGCATCTACAAGCTCCAAGTGTTGCGTCCACATGCAGCGCGTTGTGAGCTTGCAGATCGTCGGTGCCCCACTATAGAGAGATGGTAGGGTAGTGCCCAAGCTCTGTTAGCCATGCAGCCTATATACTGTATATGATCTGTGGTGCGGATCGCCTACTATTTTATTGGTCTAGTTCAGTTGTTTGAAACAAAATGGTTGCTGCTTCTGATTAGTTACTAACTTTACTAGACCAATTTAAAATAGTATTAGATGTTTTTCGTTAATAATAACTTATGCTAATTATTACTGAACCATTTTAGATGTTTATATTTCACCAACAGGCATGATATGCATTTATAGGCATAATAGGCCAGTGGCCACCGGCCGACTCCATTCTGCGCAGTACGGCACACTCACAGCTCAGTCCATTTTAATATCATATCGCTCACTTATCTATAATCAAATCATCTACTTGTACTCATGGCTAACAGGGCTTGGGCACTACCCTACCATCTCTCTATAGTGGGGCACCGACGATCTGCAAGCTCACAACGCGCTGCATGTGGACGCAACACTTGGAGCTTGTAGATGCGCACCACAGATCATACATGGGCGTGTGTTCCAGCTAACCCTATAGGGTAGATCTATATATTTTTATGGTTAATTAGTAGGACCCGATTTTTAATTTCATTCAGAGGGAGAGTCATGGTATTTTATATATAGTGAAACATACATTTCGATATCCTTCATCGTCTTAATTTCTTTCATAGTTAAATCAAATGCTAAGTGGTCTATTGTCTAAAAAAACACACACACACACACAAGCAACAGTATAGACATCTATTCATCATTATTTATTTCAAATCAAAATACAATGTAATGCACCACTGTCACGAAGTTCGCACTCACGCATGCGACACACACACACACACACACACACACACACACACACACACACACACACACACACACACACACACACACACACACACACACATTCACGTTTGTGGTGGTTTGTGCAGACACTGTGTTTTTTCCTACATTATGAGAACACCCCTTTCCACTGCCACTACAGCACAGTGGAGGGTATCAAAAAATCCAGTTAGAGCCACAGAACACCAATCTCACTTCAGATTTTGAATAATCACAACAGAACTGAAAATACAAAATCCAACATTATGAGGACACTGTTAATGAGCTTCATAAGCTCCGCCCATGAAACAAACTGTATTATTGGGACTGATGGTTTGTGAGGACAATACACACACTTATCTAGGAATGGATGTTGCAATTAAACATTTACAACAATACTTGCCTCATGGATGTTGTCATCATGTCTATGGTTACTGTATCGGATAACAGGAAGTTACATTATATGTTTAAGTACCCCCACAATGAGACTACTTCCTTCCACAAGCTGCGAGGACTGACGGATTGCCCCCCTCAAGTAAATTCAAGCTTACAACTTTTATAATTACCTTAAACCATAAATACTGCAATAAAATACCTGACATGAGGACAATAGTTTCACAGTAAAAAATAAACAGTCTCAAATTCTTGTTGAATCGATTCCATGTATTTCCAACATTAACCAATTCAGGATGCCCTTGGTATACATACATATATATATTGATAGGACAGATTCAACAACAACTATGACAGAGAGCTTCCTGCTAGTTCTGGCTGGGGAGAAAGGACAGTGGGCGGGTCCGCAGGGGGGTGCCCTGGGCGCGGCGGTTGCCGAGGTGTGGCAGCACTGGTTTGCTGCACCTGGAGGAGAGGGGCAGTGACTTGGCCAATCACTGCTGACCAGCCAACTGGAGAGTGTAGTGGTTGTGGTCTCCATGTGTATGTTAGCATGCTCAGCAGGGGAATGAGAGCAAAGTGGGGAAGAAGCTAGCAGGGTAACAGCTGTGTGTATTGGTGCACAGGTGAGCTCTGGGGCGCTGGGTTGTCTGGTCGACCGCACCTGCCCTACACTCCCCTTTCTGTCAACTGTAGAGCGAGCATGCACGCACGCACGTTGAGAAAATATAATGGGTTAATAACTGGGAAATGTGAACAACTGAACAGATGCTAAACATTTTTTAACAACTCCCAAGATAAGGAAAATCAAAAGCACACAAGAAAATGTAAGTTTAATTAAGTTTAATCTACGCTCATCTGTCGTTTGTGTGAAACGCCTCGGTTTCTCACAAAGTCTCTAATGTTCTGAATGGAACGACGATGCAGAGCAGGATGCTCAGCAGTCTTGCACTGCTGGCATTCGATCTTACTGGCTGGCTTTCCTTTGGAGATGTGGTCCCTAAAGTGTCTCATAATGGCCTTCTCTTCTTGGTTTGACCATGGTTGTTTTTGATGCTTTGGGGGGTCTATTCATTCACCTTCCAGTAACCCTACAATAGAGAACACACTATTACTATGTTATACAACAGTATAATGGCACTTTATAAAACTGTGCTGGTTTACATGTCCCCATGTGCAGCAGTGTGAAGAATATGGGATTCCATAATTATACAATGATATTCTTCCTTGTGTGATTGACATGCTCTTGTGTAGACCTATTTCTGGAGTCTGTTCCCGTCTGCTAACTGTCTTCATCTCTGCAATGAGAAACACCATCAGAAAAGGCAGTTCCTAGTCAGCCAACACAGAATGTCTTGCACTCTATGGCACTTTATAAAACTGTGCTGGTAACGGTTTTATTTTTAAGCATGGCACCATATCCATAGGCTATGTGTTGTCAACTTTGTTTATGAATTGGACGTCATCATACATCTAGTGATAGTGATTCTGGTAAGTAGTAGATTGTCTCACCTCGTGACCTGGCTGGAGTTCCCTCTGCCCTGTTGTCCCCATGTGCAGCAGTGCCTGGAGTCTGTTCCCGTCTGCGAACTGTCTTCATCTCTGCAATGATAAACACCATCAGTAAAGGCAGTTCCTCATAGTGCAGGACAGTCAATGGTTAGTATTAGACTGTCTTACCATCTAAGACGGATGGAGTTCTCTCTGCATCAGTGCCTGGAGTTTGGTCAACTCTCAACCGTTTCCTGCCAAGAGTTTGGTCCAGTCTGCTGGTTCTCTTTTTCCCTGCAACAACATGGATCAGTATGAATGTAAATTACACTCTTTATCACAACAGTTTTGACCTGTCACATTGAGAAAAGGACAGGCAAATAGCCATCATTTGCTACAATTAAAGTTTACCATTGGATTATTTTCCCTCAATGTTGGTTGGGCAACACAATTGCTTTGCTTGTTCTTACCTCGAGATGTGCCAGCTAGGGCAGCGTCATCACCAGAATTTTCATCTTCCCCAGAACAGCCAATGTTTACATAATCTTTAAAAAACAAGGCATCAAAGTTCAGCATTTCACATTTTATCAGTAACAATTTAAACAATTACATTTGAAAGTTATTGGCATTTACTCACACTATTGTCTATAGGCAGTTCTAAAAACAGATTTATTTTTAAATTTACATCAAGTCTAATTTATAATACCTTCTATTTCAATCTCCTCTAGGTTCTTCCCCTGAAGATTTGCAATAGGCCCCTTCTCCATGGCAATTAGTAATTTGGAGATCTTTGCCAGCTGGATTGTAGACTCTGGAAGCCTATAATATTCCCGGTGAACTCTAATATTATGTCCCATGAAATTGGCCACTTGGTCCAGTTCATGTTCTTTCAGATTCAAAACCTGTGACATTGTTCCTACATGTTTTCTTTTTTTCCCTGTGTGGGTCTCCCATTGCCTCGCTCAGGGTCTCAGTGATAGTTTGACGCAGCGATAATGATCATTTCCTCCATAAGCGGGAGAAGCCGAGCATCGTTCATGGCGAAGTTGTGGATTATAGCATCAGCAACCTCGAGGCTGTCGTTGAATTCTTCCCACCTGGCACGACGCTCTGCTGGAGTCAGTCGATTCAGTGGATTCCGTGCTTCCTCCATTATAGTGCCAATGAGTTGAAATTCACTGTTAACTAAGGCTGCATTGTGTCCATTGAGATTTGGAAACAATAGCATTGCTGCTTGGTCGATGAGATCGATAAGATCATCCCAGGCTCTAGCTCTTGCCATTCTTGACGTTTTTGCAGCAGCTCTCTTCTTGAATTCTACGATCGAAAAGCTTGTTCCTACATGTTTGCGCAACTTGGTTCCTCTGAGCAGTTCAGGGTTTTTCGCACCACACTCCTTTGAAAATTCTCTGATGCAGTCCACTCCTCTGTATGGGGTCATACAGTCAGGTCTTGCAAATAGGAATTAATTTTCTTCCGGGACACCGCACTCTTGTATTTTCCTTACTAAAAGATCCAGGTCAGAAACAATTTGTGGAGACAGGAGCGCAGGAACCGTTCGCCCCCTTTTCCCTTCCATTTCAACCGGACTGAAATGAGCGCAAAGTTTCTGCTCAAACTTTGTAAGGCCAACTGCCTTACGACTGCTGTCTTTATGTAGTGCGGCTACATCCCTTTCCAAGTATGTTTTTAGCCGCAATTTTGAAGCCTCTCCAACACGTCTTCTATTGAAAAGAATAATTTGGGTTAACGTTGCCTTGCAGAGTACAGCGTACACACTTGGTGATGGGTTCTCTTTTAGGTTCCTTGATGCCGTTGCTGACACGTTCTCCAGATGCAAATGTAGGCACTTAACATCGTCTGTGAAGGGCAGAGTCAAGGTCTTCGGTTTTCTCTCACTCAGGGTCTTCAAAGCTTTTTTAGACACCCTCATTCCACCTGCTGGTATATCATTTTTGGAACGTCTGTACTGATTTCACCAACTGGTCATCTTCCGCCATCAGAGCCCTGCAATGAATTATTTCACTGATCGTGTTTAACGAGTTGCCCAATTTCGTCGCAAGCGATGGTATGGCGTACCTGAGTGTGTCTGGATTGAATCCTGAAACTTTCTTGACAACATGGATAAGTGTGTTAAAGTTTGATGGTCTTAGTGCATCTTCTAGAGTGGGTATGGACTCTTTCCGTAGTTCAAGGAGTAGGTTCCCAAGTGCTCTGAGCTTATTTCGAATGTATTCATGTTTAGTGAAATCATCTCCTTGTTTGTTGTACATGGACTGGGCCAGCTGAAGGATGGTATAGTCACTGCGCACTGCCACCATCTCTCATTGCACCAAAAAGCTTCCACACATTTGGAGATACACGTTGTTGGTACATAATAGAGTTTGAAATGGTGGTAGAAGCCAAGACTCTTTTTTTTTCGTATCCCTGACTCTGGACTGCCATCCTCAGGTTTTGCAGGACATCTTTTATTGTGTCGCCACAGATCTCGCCGGAGAAAGAAACCTCTACAAAATGCGCAACTAATATAAGCTTTGGCGTCATATCCTTTTTTTGATTTGCGTTTTACTTTCAGTGATCCAGTTCCCTCCAATAAAACTTCTGCATTGTGTTTTTCGTTGCCTTTGTTCCTTAATTCGTCAAGCAGTCTCTTCCTTCCTTTATCTTTAAGTGGCAGGGCCAAGACTCTGGCTATATCTGCGTTGTTCTTTTCGTGTACTTTCAAATGTCTTGTGAATTTGGATTGTGGCATTTCGCAAACAGGGCAATAGTTACGACTTGAAGACGATACCTCGGGAAACTTGCAAGGGTCTTCTCCTGGATCTTGTGGCAGCCTGAGATGGGACAGGGCGTGATCCTATGGCAGCCTGAGATGGGACAGGGCTATTCTCTAGGGGATCATCAGATGGGACAGGGCTGTCTTCTGGGCGGGGATCATCAGATGGGACGGGGCGTGATCCTATGGCAGACTGAGATGGGACAGGGCTGTCTATGGCATAGTTTGATTCTCCCGAGACATCACTGCAAGAACTTGGTATGTAGTCTTCATCCTCTTTATCCGAAAGCTCTTCACTTGACATTTTATCAAAACGTATACATAGCTTTAATGATCTATTCACATTCGCAATTACCAGTGATGAGGGTTGAAGGACAGCTTTCCCATAGCAGCTACTGTGCCAGGTCCCAGAGCAGATGAGACATTTATCATAAAGTTACATATACATCTAGATGCATCTAAAATAATTAACCCTATAATGCAGAACAATAAAGTAAAAAAAAAAAGAAAACATTCACACAGGGCTGTAATAACTAGATTGATAGAAGGAAGTTAGACAATAGATAGCATACTCACTTTTACAGACAACTCCAATCCACTTTAAAGCCGAAAAGGGTCCAGCACAAATGTCACATTTAACCATGCTGGATAGATCTGCAGCTGCAACATCATGTCTGCAGGTGACTTAAAAAAAAAGAAGAAACTACTCCAGGGGCTTCCTACCAGTCTTTGCCATGAGGGCGTTTCGATGTGTTTTGAAAGCCCTGAATGTCCTCACACCAAACATGTTTTTATGGCACCTCTTCTGGTAAACCTTGTAGGCAATGCCTACGTGTCCCACAACGGGTATCAGGGCTTCCTCGTCCTCTGTCCACCTCTGCTTGCTCCCAACTGGCAACATGAAGGGCCTGTCTCTTAGGTTCAGAACCTCCTCATTGGGGTTGAGGAGCTGTGGGTCCTCAACCTCAACCCCAATAGCTTCTGCCCCCTCAATATCCCTAACCCTAACCCTAATTTCTCCATTTTTGTGGCCCTTGGCTTTTGTCCTAATTTCTCCACTTTCTTTCAAGAAAAAAAAAGGCATTTAGCGGCGAAGCCCTTGGCTTTTAAAAAAACAGAAATTATGGAAACTTACGAAGAAGTGGCTGTGATAAACAATTCAAACTTGACCAACATGTCCGCTCCTTTTGAAGGAAGCGTGGAGGCCTTCCTCCACAGGCCTGACACTGGGGCAGCCGTGGCCATACACTCCGTCTGTGTCGACGGGACCGCCTGCGAGGACGATCTCCTGTTTGAGTTCGACACAGACGGAGTGGTGGTCGAGCTGACAAAACTCAGTGCAATACAAGCACGGATTCATTACGTGTTCATCCCTGATCGTGTCAGGAGTGGGCCAGTTTTCCACTGGCCTTTCCTGAAAAAACACTTGCCGCTGAAAACAATAACACCGACAGTACAGCACAGCGAGAGTGGGCAAATGTGTATGGGTCCAACCTAGGGTATTTGGATGGAGGGTGGCAGGTTCACCTGACCCTTGCCCCCTCCTCCCATACCCTACCAAGTGGAGAATTGAAAACTGTCCTGCATGCCAAAACAATGTGCATCAAATTCCAGCAGTCCCTGGCCCTGGAATTCCAAAGTAAATTAGCACAGTTAACAATGGCAGACAAGGAGAGGCCATCTGTACAAAAAAATGGTATTTTCGACACCGCCAAATTGAACATACTTTGGCAGGACCAATTCTTCATGTTGGACCTCCTGGACCAGGCCATCAAGGAGGTGTCGACCCCAGCCGGGATCAGAGTGATGCTCACTCTGACCCGGCTGGGCGACAAAAGCCCATGCCCCTTTGTTCTCCACGACCTAATCTATCCTCACCTCCTGCCAAGTGTGACTGCTATTTCCGTGCACGCAGCAGTTAACATACAGTCCCTGGATGGGAAAGTCGACCTATTGTGGTCGAGATATGGGCTGCACCGGCTTGTCACCAAGCTTGTTGGGTGTTTTCAGGGCGGCTGATGTCGGTGCCGTACAGTTAAACTTCGTTCAACTGTATTGTGATGGGCCGCACCGACATCAGTCGCCATTCTACAGGCACCCAATTAGCTCACTCATCCTATCCATGGGGCTGGTAAAGGTGGAAGTGGCCAGGGCGATGCACAGGAGGGCCCGTGCTTACCTGAGCCACTTCCAGGACCTAACCTTGAAGATGGGCGTCCTGCTGTGCGCCAGGCTGGAAGGGGTGGTAAGAATCGAGAACAAACCGGACCACGACCCTGTGTCCACCGCCCCAGAGGACCTCATCAACCTTCCCGAGCTCAAGGCTCTGCTGGCAGAATACCCTCTCCTCGTCCCAGTGGGGAATGCTGCTGGCAAGGGTCTGTCCCCACAGGTCCGTGACGTGGGGACACACCTTTGCCAGCAGCTGGAAACCCTGCTGGAGACGAGGAAGGAGCTCGGGGGGTACGATGCCGCATGGGGGGCCTTCCAGGCCAAATTGGCCTTGGAAGAGCTATTCCACGGACAGCCCAGGGAAAATGCTGACCACTTCTACAGCATATCCCTGGGCTGCTCCAGTGTGGCGGCGAGGAGCCTCACGAGGGAAATGGGCTTCCTTGCGCTGGCACCGTTGACCTCTGCCAGTGCGGGGGAGCTCCCCCCCCCCATGCGTTTCGGCAACTCTGGCACCAAGGACATGGTCCTGCGGATTTGGCGCCTGGTAGACAGCGTCGAAGCCCAGGACCATGTCCTTGGTCACAGTGCTCTTGGAAGACCTGTACAGTGGCAGCGGCACCGTTCAGGAGAGGCCGTACGACATCGATGCCCTGAGAAATCCTTCGACAAAATATGCTAAGAAGGATGTGAAGGGGTCCCTGACCTTCCAAGCCCTGGCGAAGGAGGTTCTCCAACACAAGAAGCACTTCCGTTTTGTGTTGGGGAACACCTTCGCCAGGGATTGTGACATCCTTGTTACGCACGGCAAGGATCCTATGAACATTCTAATGGCAGGGTTGATGGAGCACAGGCTGGTCTGGTTCCCAAAAATCAAATACTGGGGCAACAAAAACCGGTATGACGCCTACTGGGACGCACCGGACATGGTGGTCCTGCACCAGTTGGGAACCAGACCAGCAGTCGAGGTGACCCAAGTGACCTCCCTCTCCACCGAAGTCCTCGACAACCTGGTGCGGAAGGGAATTGTATTTGAATCCAAGGTGTCCCTCTACCGGGAGAGGGGGATGCCTTGGATGGCACAGGTACTGGACCGCATCCCACAACAAAACATAAACAATACCGATCCCAACGCCCATGAGAAACTGGTAAACACTCTGATGGTGGTGGCGTGTTCGGGGATGGCCATGAATCGCGGGTTCATTGAATACACCAAGGTCCGGGAACTGATGATGGACCGCATCATGGTCACAAACCAAACCCTTCAAAGATGGAAGATCCTGAGCCGGTTCACCCAACAAACCATCAAAGACAAAACCCTTTTCTCCCTGGCAGAAGACATCTTCTTCCGAGTTACGCCTGCGGAACAAAGAAAAGAAAAGCCAGGCGAGGAGAAGGAGGAGCCTGAGGCTGTAGTAGTTTGGTTGTTGACAACAGTAGTAGTTAATGTAAGCCTGATTAGTTAAGAACTTGTTAAGACAATGATTACTCACCCGTACAACCAGGTTGTCATCGATAAGAGACCGGTTAGCACTGTGGGCAGGGGACAGCTGGCTCTCGGTGTGGGCAGGGGACAGGCCAGAATCCATGTTGCTCTCCTGTGCAAAAAACAAAGAACGATTATAATACAGAAGTTCTCACTATAAATCCCACTATCAAAATATAGAAAACGCTTTGCAGCATGACATGTTGAGAGCTAGTAGATCTTCTTCACATTTTAAGCCATATGATTTTGCAACAGGAATAAGCTAATATAGAGGCCACAAGAGCACTTCAAATAGTAGGCTAGGGGCGACTGTGGCTCAGGAGGTAGAGCAGGTCGTCCAATGATCCATGGGTCAGCGGTTTGAATCCCGGCTCCTCCTGTCTACATGTCGAAGTGTCCTTGGGCAAGACACTGAACCCCAAATTGCTCCCAATGTGCTGGTTGGTACCTTGCATGGCTTCCGCCGCAATCGGTGTATGAATGGGTGAATGTAATGCACAATCTATGTAAAGCGCCTTGGATAAAGGCGCTATATAAATGCACCATTTACCATTTAGGCTACATCATTCATTTGAAAATAGCCGACCTACAAGCTCACAATCCCCAACCACCACAAGCAACTTGTTTTTTATGTTTTTATCATCTTTTTGACCTAAATTTAACAAAATCTATGGCCAATTTCAGGGCCTCAGACCCAGTACCACACGGTCCAGTTTCCTCAAAGGGCCCCTAACAGCCAAGGGCCCCTGGGCCCCGGTCACACTGGCCCAATAGCTAATTTGGCCCTGGGATGGATGATTTCACATACCATATTAACCACTTGGTGGTCACTGTGGTCAGTAAGAAAGGGGTATACCTACTGCCCTGTATTTATTAACTGTTATGAAGTAGCCTATTCTGTTAATAACAACATAAGAGTTCTGATTCTGAATCTGAGTTCTTTAAATGGGCACAATATTTAATTCAATTGATTCATTTATATTAAATACATATTTTTTAAATTGTAATATTTATTAGACTTGTTGTGGATTATAGCATGAGCAACCTCAAGGCTGTCGTTGACTTCTTCCCACCTGGCACGACGCTCTGCTGGAGTCAGTCGATTCAGTGGATTCCGTGCTTCCTCCATTATAGTGCCAATGAGTTGAAATTCACTGTTAACTAAGGCTGCATTGTGTCCATTGAGATTTGGAAACAATAGCATTGCTGCTTGGTCGATGAGATCGATAAGATCATCCCAGGCTCTAGCTCTTGCCATTCTTGAAGTTTTTGCAGCAGCTCTCTTCTTGAATTCTACGATCGAAAAGCTTGTTCCTACATGTTTGCGCAACTTGGTTCCTCTGAGCAGTTCAGGGTTTTTCGCACCACACTCCTTTGAAAATTCTCTGATGCAGTCCACTCCTCTGTATTGGGTCATGGTCTTGCAAATAGGAATTCGTTTTCTTCCGGGACACCGCACTCTTGTATTTTCCTTACTAAAAGATCCAGGTCAGAAACAATTTGTGGAGACAGGAGCAATGTTCCCTCTAAAAAAAATTCGGTCTGAGCAAACACTCAAACCTCCTGACCAGACATCAGCAACTACTGAGCAAACATACGTCACCTTGACACCAACTATCCAAACGTTAGATAATGCGAAGTGAGCGCCCCTCACTTCACACAGGTGTGATTTTCTTTCTTTTTTCAAAATGAATTTTGGTATACGAGTGAATCAATGAATAGTTACATAAGGTTACGCAAGTTACAACATTTTTATTTTATATCAAGGTGGTATGCTAGCAATTTTAGAAATATTCAGTTATCAGTGGTTCTCAACCTTTTCAGGCTGTGACCCCCCAAAGTAATCATATTTGAACTGGGGACCCCCCACCCAGACAAGCAACAGAATGGTTCCACAGATAAATATTGTGAAAATAGCCAATCTACAAGCTCGTTGTGAACTTGTAGATCGGCTATTTTCACCAGTTTGACCAGTTTTTATAGCTTGGTTTGCTGATTACTTTTGATGCAGTAATGGTATTTTTTCTTTTAGAGCCTTTGAGGCATTATAAAAGTCTTAAAAGTCCTTAAATTGTCACTTCACTGTCATCTGGGGTCCCACAGGTTGAGAACGATTACATGGGGGGCATGAGAAACCGTAAAAACTTTATTGGGACACACACACACACACACACACTAACAAACTAAGAGTTTGTTGGTGTGTCAACTCCTATAGTTTCTCAGATTGTCGAACGTCAGCAGCCCCTACTACGCCAGATAATATATTATTATATGTAGCTCTACATAGCAGAAGGATTGTTTGATTGATTGATTGAAGAAAGCTGTATTAACAGATTGGATAATTACAGAGAGAGGTTCCATATGGGACTAGACCGCTAGAGATTAATGTTAACTTCCACATGTTGTTTCATTCACAAGTACACTGGACTGCGGAGGCTTGTTGTGCTGTAGTGATAACAACGTTAGCTAACCAGCTAATGCGAAGCTAACGTTATTCCCCCTCTCCTTGTTGCGCACAGCCGCACTTCCATCCGTTCGCCTTTTAAATCTAAATGTCCCATCAACGCACAGGTCCAAGGCGCAACGCGATCTTATCTGGATCTTGGGGTTTCACACACTGACTGCACTGCAGTGCTGCTGCTCCTTACGTCTCCACCTACAAGGTCCTCACTCGCCGCGCAGACGACGCACTGGGCGCAGTATACACAGGAGGAGAGGAGAGGAGAGAGCAAAGAGTCAAAAAAGGAGGGGAGGAGACCTGTCTGTCGCCTCGCCTCAGTGTGTGTGTAATCTAAATAAACTGAAGTAAATAGAAATAAAGTGTGGGCAAATGTCGACTCGGGATAGGTATTATTACTGTAATGTAGATGATACTCGGGGGGGAACACCTTTTTCTTTTAAAGAAAACTTTTTTTACACCAGCGTCGGTGTCTGTGCGCGACAGATTTCAGTTGTGCGCGAGAGCATTTGGCCATGTGCGCGCGCGCGCACGTTAGGGGGAACATTGGACAGGAGCGCAGGAACCGTTTGCCCCCTTTTCCCTTCCATTTCAACCCGACTGAAATGAGCGCAAAGTTTCTGCTCAAACTTTGTAAGGCCAACTGCAATGTCGGCTACATCCCTTTCCAAGTATGTTTTTAGCTGCAATTTTGAAGCCTCTCCAACACGTCTTCTATTGAAAAGAATAATTTGGGTTAACGTTGCCTTGCAGAGTACAGCGTACACACTTGGTGATGGGTTCTCTTTTAGGTTCCTTGATGCCGTTGCTGACACGTTCTCCAGATGCAAATGTAGGCACTTAACATCGTCTGTGAAGGGCAGAGTCAAGGTCTTCGGTCTTCTCTCACTCAGGGTCTTCAAAGCTTTTTTAGACACCCTCATTCCACCTGCTGGTATATAATCTTTGGAACGTCTGTACTGATTTCACCAACTGGTCATCTTCGGCCATCAGAGCCCTGCAATGAATTATTTCACTGATCGTGTTTAACGAGTTGCCCAATTTCGTCGCAAGCGATGGTATGGCGTACCTGAGTGTGTCTGGATTGAATCCTGAAACTTTCTTGACAACATGGATAAGTGTGTTAAAGAGAGGGTAACATATTTTTTATTTGCAAAACTGTTGACACACGTCTCTCAGAAAACCTTTACGTTTTCCAACGATATATAACAAATGTCTGGGGGTAAAATACACATTTGATATTTTAGGTTTATAAAATAAAATCATTACATCCACCATTTTGGGGAAAATCTTCGGAATCTGTTGATGACGCGGTTGTGTGACGTCAACAGTGGACGGCAGAGAGATGTCTTTTTGTCTTGTTGCAATGCTAACTCGGATAGACACGCCCACTTCCTTATCACCCACTTCCTTATCAGACCTCCAGCAGCGCGGGGGAAAAGGACTGCACAGAAGTTCTTGACGGATTTGACGACGTTGACGACTACTTCACTAGTTCACTCTTGTCTTGGCACAGCACACACTACGCACGCACAAACCCGGTCCCATGAGAGAGAGCTTGGCGCGATATATTTTTATTTTCTCTAAAAATCAGTATGCCAAAGCGGTGTGTGATCGGTGGTTGCAGCAACGTCGCTGTGGAAGGCCGACCAATACATGTTTGGCCCAAGAACGACAAAACAGCCAAGAAGTGGGACACCTTTGTGCGAATCAAACGGTCGGATTGGAACAAGGGAGTCCCAGGCGTGTCCAATATTTGTGGAGAGCACTTCGTCCCTTCGGATTACGAAGCATATGGGCAGTGGAAGGCTGGTTTTGTGTCGAGGCCACGACTAAAAAAAGACGCCGTCCCTTCTGTCCATCGATCCACTGTTGGTGTATCTGGCCAGTCCGCTGCGACAGTAGTTCGGCCGAAGTCGAGGGCCTTACACGTTATGGAAGTAAACAGGGTAAGAATCTTGTTTTGTGTTGTTGTAGAATACTGTCACCGAAGTAATGTACAGTACGTCTATTTGATTACTCTCCTACCAACGTGGTTTAGAATATCCCGCCATTGTATTGTAATTACTTATAATAATGTCGCGGTTTATAATAATTTAATAACGTCTCAGGTAGTTTTACTAATGTAATACCGAATAATTGCTGACATCCCAAGTAGACTGAATTGCAAATAGACCTGAACTCGGTAGCTAACACATAATGACACAGCAGTGGTTCTGGTTTCTCAATCTTTCCCAAAGACCCCCAAATTGACATGAATACTAGACCACCATTTAAAAATATATGTCGGGGACCCCATCCCTAAAAGGGAAGGATATTTGGTAACATTTTGATCTTTGGGACCCCACATCTATCATCCGTAATAATTTAAATCTGATCTTGTACACATGGAACCTAATGGACCCTTGTTCCATTTGTACACTCAGAGCAACTCACGTTATATTTGGAAAAAATGACTCACAGGTTCTATGGTTAATTTTACAGGGGACCCCCTGACCCTATTTGAGAAACACAGGACCACAGTAGAAACAAGCCACTGTGCCTTTTCTGTTTTCCTTTTAGCATCATTGTAAAATCATACCACTGTACTATTTGCAAACTGTTACTGTATTCAGTTTCAGTCAATCAAAATCATAGGCCTAAATGTATATGAATGAACATTTGATTTGCATAATTATGTAAGGGTTTACACCTTCTGAAAAGTTATCTGGATGGAAAGATTTTAAAATTAAAACGGCAAATTAATTAGATATGAACCTAGTTTAGGTATGTAAACTTTAGGTATGTAAACTACTAACAGCAGCAAGTGTATGTTACAGTGTAATATATTATAGTTTCATAGATTCAGTACTGGTAGTGTACTGGCCGCCCCCCATATCCAGTTATTACATTGGCACTGCATATTGTAATGGTTATGTTCTGTGCTTTTTTTTATAAAGTGCCTGGCAGCCGCGGTCACACAAAAGGTAGAGGCTCCTTCGACGTCTACGTCTTCCTCTGTGACCCCAAGTCAGCCCGTCGAGCCCGAGCCAATATCCATGGCTTTACTTCCTGAAGTTCCTGCTGTAACTCGAGGAACGCAGTGCTCCTGGATAGCTACTCCACATAAGACCGTTGGTGAGTAATGTAAACAGTGTCAGACTTGGCCCCGTGTGTCGAAGTGTCTTTGAACAAGACACTGAACCTCTAATTTATCCCATTTGCCTTGCATGGCTTCCTGTGGCATCGGTGTGTGAGAATGGGTGAATGTAATGTTCAATCTATATAAAGCGCTTTAGTAAATTCACCATTCACCATATAACTACAAGTACTCAATTGACTATAATTGCAGGTTTTCAATGCTCGCCCAAAATGGTCGACATTGGGGTACAATGTGAACTCCTATGTGAGCTAGAGGTCATGGAGGTGGAGGAGGAGGAGGAGGAGGAGGAGGAGGAGAAGGAAGGGATGGATGATGATGATGAAGATTATGTCCCATCAGAGGATGAAGCGGATGAGGAGATGACATCTGTGACTCGGTCAGTGGCCATTTAGTTTGGTGACACATTTATGCTTTGCCAAAACACATCATGTGGTGTGTTGATGTTCAAGCCATCGTTTAACAGCTCTAACTGTATTTTCCAATACAATGAAAGCACAACTATTCAACCCATAGCTGATAGCTCTAAATCTGTACTATCTGAGAGTTCTATCACTTACCCTTTATACTTTATGAAGTTTACCATAATTTATTGTATTTCCGTATGATAGTCTATTTGACATCCTCCAGTGTCCCTTGTACAGGATATCTCTACGCAGATCTACAAGCTCACAATGTGCCGTAAATGTTACAAGTTGTGAACATGTAGATTTGTTATTTTTGGAGAATGTTTGTCCCAGAATAAGTGGTTAATATTTAATTTATTCTTTCTTTTCCAGAGAGCCAGCAACCGCATACCGAGGTCCTGTGGAGGACCAGAAATACATTGTGTTTGAGTCGCAGCTAATGACCCTTTTCCAAACCTGTGAGTTGTGTTTTGAGAAGACACCTGGCAAAGTCAGAGTAAATGGAACAGCAGTCTACATCACTCAGTCTTGCACATCGTGTGGCCATGTGAAGCAGTGGAACAGCCAGCCAAAGATTGGCAAGATTGCTGCTGGGAATTTGCTGCTTTCCGCTGCCATTCTTGTTTCGGGAAGCATGCCGACCAAAGCTCTTCGAATGCTCAATATTATGGGACTGGCAACAATCCATCGCAACACATTCTTCAGGCACCAGAAAGCACACCTTCTACCTGCCATTGTCAAACTGTGGAAGGATGAGCAAAGTGACATCATCAGGTCCCTTGAAGAGATGCCTGGACCACTGGTGTTGTCAGGGGATGGAAGGAGTGACAGCCCTGGACACTCGGCAAAGTTTGGAACAGTCAGCGTCATTGAGCAGAGAATCAACAAAATTTTGCATGTTGAGATTGTCCAGGTATGTTCTGTTGTGTTCATTTCAAGTTGTAAAATGCTCAATGATCTGTAGTGGCTGATCCATCTGGTTTCTCCTTTACATGTGTTTTGTTTTGTTTTGTTTTGTTTGTTCTCCATCTTAGAGTAACGAGGTCAAGAGCTCATCATGGTGTGAACTGGTTGGACTGCAGAGAACCAAGGTGTTCCTAGACACTGCTGGATTACAAGTGGGAACACTCATCACTGACAGAAATCGTCAGGTAGCAAAGTGGGTTCGGGAGTTCTGGATTGGAGTCAACCATCGGTTTGACATATGGCACATTGCCAAAGGTATGATCTAATGTGTATTTACAGTGCTTGTGCTATTTTGTATTTATTTTGAATTAGTAAACCAACAAACTCACCATTTCTAATCAATAACTAATATTTAGTAATTGTAACTAACAATTAAACAATCGTGTTTATATTGTAGACTAATTACATATACTTATGTATATACTATGTGTAGGCATCGCCAAGCAGATCGACTTGCTGGCCTCCAGGAAGGAAAGCGTTGATGCAGGGCTTTGGCGGAAGTCCATCATCAACCACCTGTACTGGTCTGCTGCATCAAGCACAGAAGAAGAAAGAGACATGATTTTGGCCAAGTGGCAGATTGTTCTCTTTCACCTTCAGAACCAACACACAGACCTCCCAATTCCACTGATGCCATCGTGTCCCCATGATCCACTGGAAGAGGATGAAAGGACAAAAGTGTGGCTGGAACCAAGTAATATATAATAATGTCTGTCTGACGTCTGTGTGTGTGTGTGTGTGTGTGTGTGTGTGCGCGCGCGTGTGTGCGCCAGACTCTGCCAGCTCAGTTGGGCTAGAGAAGATTCTCCATGGCACTATGATCTCGAAGGACATTTCACTGCTGTCCACAGACCACCAGACATCCAGTTTAGAGGCGTACCATTCACTGATCCTCCAATTCCTCCCAAAGCACACAGCCTTCTCCTACACAGGAATGCATGCCAGGTAGGAAATACATTTTGAAATAACGTTATGGTATAAACCTTAAGGGTCTGCAACCTAATTAAATTAAGTGCCATGTTTTTATTTTCTAGATAATCAGCGTGCCGTGTCAACATTCATTTTAATGACATATTTAAAACCAGAAATCGTCTCTCTCCGAAATATGCCAGTTTGCCAGTGATAACCCTCATTTGTGCCAATGGAACCGGTGCCAAAGGTTGCTTACCCCTGGTATTACGATTGTATGTATGGCTTTACTATTCAGAGACATGCTCTATTTTTGTTCTCTACTCGTTCATTAGAACATACCTTGCTGCCATGCACTACAATGAGAACAGTGGCCGCATGCAGGCAGTTCGAAAAGATGGTAGGCTCAGATGGTCAGTTGTGTTCCCGAAGGCCAAGAAGGGAGAGTATTCACTTCGCCCAGTGAAAACTGAAGCCACTTATGGTGAGTGTCTACATTCTACAATATAATTTAGCAGCCTTGTAGCAACTATTGCTGCTGTAGCAGTTATCTTGAACATATTGCCATTTGGTTACAGAATACACAGCTAAAATGATGCAGATGGTTGTCTGCAAAGTGTCGGGAGACATTGATGGCACCCAGATCGCAATGCCTCTGTCCCCACCACCCTTGTGCCACGATGCTACTCGCCCTGAGATGAGCCATGCCATAGCGTCCTATGTGAGTCGCTTCAAGAACAAGTAGCAATCTACGGTGAGTTTCTACAATATCATTATGTTGTCTCACGCAGTTATTACATTGATATATCCCTATATACTATGCATACTTCGTCATTGTTATACTGCTTTTGTGTGTGTGTGTGTGTGTGTGTGTGTGTCAATGACAGAATTTATGGTGGTGAGGTTGATAGGACAGCCCAGAAAAACAAGGGACACACAATCCGCTGCTCCAGAACTACTCTGCTGGTACTGGGCGGGCCATCCGGCGCATGGAGGGACTTAATAATAAACTTTGCATTTTTCTACATTTAATTTGTGTACTAATCTCATTTGTTAGTCCTTCCTTCAGTAGTGAAAATAGAAACGGGGAAATAGTATTGATTGATTGTATACTTTATAAACAGGCTTTGGTCCAAGCCCCTAGGGCCTAGGCTTGTTTCCATTGTGGTCATCTGTATAATATCTGAATCGGTATCGGCAGATATGATCCTGCAAATAATCGGATTTCATAATCATGCACCCGGCATGTCATATGGTCTACCTGCCCCTGCACCTCCAAGCAGACAAGTCTACTAGAAGACAACATGCATTGTTTTCTTTTAATGATGATCTTTTGCATAGTATTGTATACAGTATTTGTCTATCAAATGTTTTGATGAATTGAGTACAAAAGGACCCCAACGGAAACAAGCCATAGCATTTCTTGGATTCATCCTTTTAGCAGATTGTACTTCCCTGTGCTTATCCATCAAAGCTGTTAGTTAATAAATTATAATAAGTACATCTGAGATCCAGGAAATCGTTTCAATGTTTACAATCTACTATGCCTGCAATGTGATCCTGCCGAAATGCCTACGACCTGAACTTTTCACAGAGTACATGTTTATGTCTGGATATTTATGTTCAAGAATCAAAATATGAAGGGGCACAAAGACATTTACTACAAGCACAAATGAAAGCACCTGAAGCCATTCTTGGTAATATGTAGAGGAGCCATTTATTGTAATTAAAAGGTTACATTGGGATTTTATGGCAGCCTGAAGCCAGTGTAGGGAATTCCGGGGTCATTAGGAAAAGTCTGTCTAATGACATGAACAGCACATGAGGGAATGGGGATTCTGTTGCGTCTCCCAAGTCTGTGCCAGTTCCACCAAATAAACTGTCTGTAGGCGATGTAGCGGAACTTCCTGAGAAAGAAGAAATATAAAAAATAGTTTTCTGGTTTAGGTGAAATATTGTTTTTGACATTGTGTTATGTTGTGGCAACTAAATGAGTAATGTGTTGGTATCAATTACTGCACTGCAAGGTAAATTACATGGTGCAAATGTCAATTTGGTAAAAAACCAGTATAAGGAGATGTGAGTAGTATAATGTAACATAGCCATTTGGTCAGTGGGGTCCTCTAGAGATGTATCATCACTTTTACAAGGTTTAAATGACGATTTAAAAACCACTAGAATTATTGGCAAGCAAAGCAATGTATGAGGCGTGAGCTCCATGTTGGAATCAAGGAAAGGTAAAGTGTTTGGTTGTGTAATGTATATTATTATGACTATGTATGTATATGACACTCACTCATGCTGAGTGTGAAGTTCCTCAGCATCATCTCTGTGGTCGTAGAACCAATGATGGTATGCTGTTCTGAGGACGTTGACATCCAGACAGATAGTTGGGAACCCAGGGTGGTCTGTGATGCATCGAATCGGCTCTTGAGTCTCAGCCATGGTGCTGAGTGTCTGTGCGTAGCTATGGCAGCACTTACACTCTACATGGGTTGGCCTCACAGTGCACTTCCCACAGTTACACCTGCAACAGCAATATAGATTTACGGTTACCACTATTAAGCTACTTGATATGAAAATTGAATTGAAAAATCGATTTTAAACTATGCAGACTATATTATTTACCAATTGGTGTTGCCCACTCTTGGAGGAGATCCTCTAGCTGGGCGTGGATGAGGCTGAGCTGCAAGTGCAGCTGCTACAGGTTCAAACCTAAAAGGTTGGACGTGAGCAGCTGCTGCACCACCAATCGCCACATCATCATCATCATCTTCATCTTCACTTGAACTTGCTGAGGAGGCCGGCACGCTGTTGTCACTCTCACTGTCAGACATGTTCATTTCGTTGTAGTCCGGGTCACGGGGTCATTTAGTTACAGGTAGTTGGGTAATGGTTACGATTGCGCAGTTGTGACGAAAATAGCAAATCTCCAAGCTTACAACTCAGCTTGTAGATCATTCAGTACGTGTCCGTAAAACTCGGGAACTAAACCACTATAAAACCTGCACTGAATTGACATGGAGACAAGACGTCTATCTAAATATGACGAGTAGACTACTATACATAAATAATATATCAATATATATATTTACCCAATTAACATGGTTTGGACATCAATCATCAACCTGCTTATAGATATTAGCTGCTCAAACGTGTGTTAATGTTGGCATTAATTTTCTAATAGCCCATGGAGACAGAAAAGGTTTGCCATATTGCAATGAGAGAGCAGCCAATATAATAAAAAATATTTTTGATCGATTTGACATTAAATTGGCCCACTACAAATTGTATCAGGAACGATACCGGTACATTTATTGTGGATATGTATTCCAGTGAAAAACATCTTGTCGGGTGAGTTATGATTCACATGCCAATAAGTGGTGCAGGTGCTTTATATTGTGAATGTGCATGTCCACCGTGGCATCTGTATGAAAATACTAATTTCCTGTTATCTCACTTGAGAAAGCCCATATGGGTCGAAACGTTGCTGTGTTCGTGAATAAAGTCACCTGGAGCATTAACAAATGGGAGGCTGCGAGCCCTTGTTTTCGATTATGATCTGTTTGGCTCAGCACCAACACCGGAGGATGTGCGTTATATTATCGTATTCTCCACCGTGGCACCAACCATGCCTTTGTACCGAATATGATGAATAATGAATTAATAAATCAATCATTGTGTCCGGCTGCCTCAACACAGCTCATCCCTTACAGACACATTTGAAAGAACACAGTATTTACACCAGATTTCAAATTATCCCATATCGGAAAACAACAGTTGTAATGAAAGAATAGACACACGTAGCTGCCAGCCAATTCAAGTTTATTGAAATGTTATTGTAAAATGTACAGCTGGACACAGACAGAAAAATGACCAGCGGACTGAACTGTGTGTGTGTGTGTGTGTGTGTGTGTGTGTGAAACGTTTGTGTGTGGGCCTGTGGGGAGGGGGGACCTCCATAATCCATCCACCGAGTCTCCAAGCTTGTCTACCCGCAGATAGCAACTAATCGTCGGCTTGGTGCCTCAGTCAGAGTCCCGCTCTAAGCCTGGAGCGGAGTGAAGACACGCCCCTCGCGACTGCAGCTGCAGAGATCTATATAGCCACCTATGCTAGCTCTGTTTCACTATGGATATTGCAAAAACGGTCTGATCAATTATTAAGAAAACATAACGTGTGATGGCCGAAATATCGCCGGTCATGGTCGTTAAGAAAGTTATGTATTTACTCCCTTCGTAGAGTGTTTAATATGGTAATTCCCACAGCCACTTTTCAATGTAATCCTATGGGGGCCCGAGAATAACCCCCCTTGATGACGCGCCATATTGACTCGTGACTTTCCGAGGTGAATGGGCGGTGCTTCGGGAGTTGTTACCTCCTTCTTCTGACAGCTCCCAAAGTACACACAATGACACTATAGTTGTATTAACCATTGTGTTCACAATTATTACACAATTAAATTGGAGAAAGTAGTGCCAAAAATGTTACCTACTCTTTAATATGTTGAACATCCCAATTGTAGCTACAAAAAAAAAACCATTACATCGGCATCTGATTAGGTATCACAAAACATGTCAGTATACTACTGAAAAATGAGTGCAAGAGTCAGTGCAAGTGGTTTCCATGACTGAAATACATACAGCCAACTGGGTTTGACATTTTCAGTGACTGAAGCAATTTAAGTCCAATAAGCAAGGCTGGCAAGCTACCATGTATCTGGAATTCAGGATCTAGGACCCAAATAATTTATGGGCCATCCAAATGAATTTGGACTTAAGCCTATATGCCAGGCTTAGTCCGTGGACCAAAGTGTCCTCCTTGCCCTCAACAGGACATCAAAGGAGGCACACACCAACAAATTGTGCTTTTTGCCAATCAAAGGCAACACACCACAGCCAAATGACAAACTGAATCCAACCCCCAGCGCATGCAACCTGAAAAGCACCGCCTGGGTCACCCACAACACATGCAACCTGAAAAGCACTGTTTGGGCCATGTTGTCATTGAACATTTTATTCATATGTTCACAATAAATCCCTGAATTCCCCAAATGCTCACCAGTCCAGTTTTAAACTTATGGAAGACGTTTGTCAGACACTTAAATTGCATAGCCATGTTCAAAATACACAACCCAGTCATAAAACTTGCACCACTCTTATTCCCCCATTCACCAGCACTCCCAGAATCCTCCATGTTAGCCTGTATGATACTCTTCATTCTCTTACAAATGCTTGGGTACTGAATAAAATCTTGTTCAACAATTCAATAGACGGTGACTTAAACTTTGTACAATGGCAGTAATTTGTATTATGCAGATTACCAAAAAGATAGTGTTGGGGCTATAAGGTACAAGGCAAGTGTGGGGCAGTAAGGCAGTTTAAGCAAAAAGTGGAACAAACCCCACCCTAATCTACCTAATGATCCTATATACTACCTACATAACTTCATCCTACGGTCGGCCACTGAGCATGAGGATTTCTCCCCTCCAGCCACCCATTGTGACCCTCAGAATCCGCCGCTACACAAAAACCACACTACGGGTAAAATAAAGAACAAAACAAAAAAACTGATACCCTATCGGCACCAGTCTCTTGGGGTTTGTTCACAAAAAAAAACATACCCCAACCTACCCCTGTAACCCGCAAGTCCCAACACTTACCTCTGGGGCCAAATGCTGTTCCAATTCCAGCTCCTAAAAGGAATTCAAAACCAAAACCAAACTTGTGTGTGCAACTCCCAACAAAACAAGGTACAAACCAATTTCAATCAAAAAACGAAATTTGTTTTACAATCAAACTGACCTTAAGGACGAGCCCCCATTTGTTTTACAATCAAACCGACAAAACCATTTGTCATGCACTCTAGGGCAATACATGACAAAAAGGGAGTCCACACACAAGGCAAACCTTTTATATTATATTTATTATTCTAAGTTAAAATAAGTAAGCAATAATCAAATAAACTGGTATGAGATGTGACAATGTCAGTAATCAATCATGTATGCAGTGTATGGATGTATGGAGTGTGCTGTGTGTGAGTGTTGTAAAAGGTGTGCAACTGCTTGAAAGGAAGGTAAGATAGCTGGCTTGAGAGCATGGAAGGAGAGGCCCTTATATACTCTCCCAGAGACCACACCCCACTCAGGTGTACACAGTTGGCCTGACGGCCTGCTCCACTCTGCCCTAATCACCCAGGCTGCCAGATAGCCTACTGAGCAGAGGCAGAGGGGGCAGGGCCGTCACACCCCCCTCCATAAGAATGTGGTTCCACCACATTATCTACAGAAAACAAACCACAAATTAGCAAACAATAATATAACAAACACTTGTCCTAATAAAAATCAATTAGCCACCTCGTCATCTTTAACTTTATAACAATGCAACAAGGCTTACCAAACAAATGTACACCTGTATGCTATAACCATAAATACCTGCCTCCCCACTTTGCCACACCATCCTGCCCCCAGCCTCAGCAACCTAGTGCACAGGAGCGATTTAAGAGAGCCGGAGACAGGATAGTCTATTGAGGAAAACAAGAAACAAGATATGTAAGCAAAACAGGTTACACATTATTCTAGGGTAACCTTTAATATGTTGAACATCCCAATTGTAGCTACAAAAAAAAAACATTACATCGGCATCTGATTAGGTATCACAAAACATGTCAGTATACTACTGAAAAATGAGTGCAAGAGTCAGTGCAAGTGGTTTCCATGACTGAAATACATACAGCCAACTGGGTTTGACATTTTCAGTGACTGAAGCAATTTAAGTCCAATAAGCAAGGCTGGCAAGCTACCATGTATCTGGAATTCAGGATCTAGGACCCAAATAATTTATGGGCCATCCAAATGAATTTGGACTTAAGCCTATATGCCAGGCTTAGTCCGTGGACCAAAGTGTCCTCCTTGCCCTCAACAGGACATCAAAGGAGGCACACACCAACAAATTGTGCTTTTTGCCAATCAAAGGCAACACACCACAGCCAAATGACAAACTGAATCCAACCCCCAGCGCATGCAACCTGAAAAGCACCGCCTGGGTCACCCACAACACATGCAACCTGAAAAGCACTGTTTGGGCCATGTTGTCATTGAACATTTTATTCATATGTTCACAATAAATCCCTGAATTCCCCAAATGCTCACCAGTCCAGTTTTAAACTTATGGAAGACGTTTGTCAGACACTTAAATTGCATAGCCATGTTCAAAATACACAACCCAGTCATAAAACTTGCACCACTCTTATTCCCCCATTCACCAGCACTCCCAGAATCCTCCATGTTAGCCTGTATGATACTCTTCATTCTCTTACAAATGCTTGGGTACTGAATAAAATCTTGTTCAACAATTCAATAGACGGTGACTTAAACTTTGTACAATGGCAGTAATTTGTATTATGCAGATTACCAAAAAGATAGTGTTGGGGCTATAAGGTACAAGGCAAGTGTGGGGCAGTAAGGCAGTTTAAGCAAAAAGTGGAACAAACCCCACCCTAATCTACCTAATGATCCTATATACTACCTACATAACTTCATCCTACGGTCGGCCACTGAGCATGAGGATTTCTCCCCTCCAGCCACCCATTGTGACCCTCAGAATCCGCCGCTACACAAAAACCACACTACGGGTAAAATAAAGAACAAAACAAAAAAACTGATACCCTATCGGCACCAGTCTCTTGGGGTTTGTTCACACAAAAAACATACCCCAACCTACCCCTGTAACCCGCAAGTCCCAACACTTACCTCTGGGGCCAAATGCTGCTCTAATTCCAGCTCCTAAAAGGAATTCAAAACCAAAACCAAACTTGTGTGTGCAACTCCCAACAAAACAAGGTACAAACCAATTTCAATCAAAAAACGAATTTTGTTTTACAATCAAACTGACCTTAAGGACGAGCCCCCATTTGTCATGCACTCTAGGGCAATACATGACAAAAAGGGAGTCCACACACAAGGCAAACCTTTTATATTATATTTATTATTCTAAGTTAAAATAAGTAAGCAATAATCAAATAAACTGGTATGAGATGTGACAATGTCAGTAATCAATCATGTATGCAGTGTATGGATGTATGGAGTGTGCTGTGTGTGAGTGTTGTAAAAGGTGTGCAACTGCTTGAAAGGAAGGTAAGATAGCTGGCTTGAGAGCATGGAAGGAGAGGCCCTTATATACTCTCCCAGAGACCACACCCCACTCAGGTGTACACAGTTGGCCTGACGGCCTGCTCCACTCTGCCCTAATCACCCAGGCTGCCAGATAGCCTACTGAGCAGAGGCAGAGGGGGCAGGGCCGTCACACTGCCATCCTCAGGTTTTGCAGGACATCTTTTATTGTGTCGCCACAGATCTCGCCGGAGAAAGAAACCTCTACAAAATGCGCAACTAATATAAAGCTTTGGTGTCATATCCTTTTTTTGATTTGCGTTTTACTTTCAGTGATCCAGTTCCCTCCAATAAAACTTCTGCATTGTGTTTTTCGTTGCCTTTGTTCCTTAATTCGTCAAGCAGTCTCTTCCTTCCTTTATCTTTAAGTGGCAGGGCCAAGACTCTGGCTATATCTGCGTTGGTCTTTTCATGTACTTTCAAATGTCTTGTGAATTTGGATTGTGGCATTTCGCAAACAGGGCAATAGTTACGACTTGAAGACGATACCTCTGGAAACTTGCAAGGGTCTTCTCCTGGATCTTGTGGCAGCCTGAGATGGGACAGGGCTGTTCTCTAGGGGATCATCAGATGGGACAGGGCTGTCTTCTGGGCGGGGATCATCAGATGGGACAGGGCGTGATCCTATGGCAGACTGAGATGGGACAGGGCGTGATCCTATGGCAGACTGAGATGGGACAGGGCTGTCTATGGCATAGTTTGATTCTCCCGAGACATCACTGCAAGAACTTGGTATGTAGTCTTCATCCTCTTTATCCGAAAGCTCTTCACTTGACGTATCCTAAAAGAAACAGTGTTTAGTACATTTTATCAAAACGTATACATAGCTTTAATGATCTATTCACATTCGCAATTACCGGTGATGAGGGTTGAAGGACAGCTTTCCCATAGCAGCTACTGTGCCAGGTCCCAGAGCAAACTAGATGAGACATTTATCATAAAGTTACATATAAATCTAGATGCATCTAAAATAATTAACCCTATAATGCAGAACAATAAAGTAAAAAAAAAAGAAAACATTCACACAGGGCTGTAATAACTAGATTGATAGAAGGAAGTTAGACAATAGATAGCATACTCACTTTTACAGACAACTCCAATCCACTTTAAAGCCGAAAAGGGTCCAGCAAATGTCACATTTAACCATGCTGGATAGATCTGCAGCTGCAACATCATGTCTGCAGGTGACTTAAAAAAAAATTAAGAAACTACTCCAGGGGCTTCCTACCAGTCTTTGCCATGAGGGCGTTTCGACGTGTTTTGAAAGCCCTGAATGTCCTCACACCAAACATGTTTTTATGGCACCTCTTCTGGTAAACCTTGTAGGCAATGCCTACGTGTCCCACAACGGGTATCAGGGCTTCCTCGTCCTCTGTCCACCTCTGCTTGCTCCCAACTGGCAACATGAAGGGCCTGTCTCTTAGGTTCAGAACCTCCTCATTGGGGTTGAGGAGCTGTGGGTCCTCAACCTCAACCCCAATAGCTTCTGACCCCTCAATGTCCCTGACCCTAACCCTAACCCTAACCCTAATTTCTCCATTTTTCAAACTTGGGTTAAGTGGCCCTTGGCTTTTGTCCTAATTTCTCCATTTTTCTTTTCTTTCTTTCTTTCAAGAAAAAAAAAGGCATTTAGTGGCGAAGCCCTTGGCTTTTTGAAAAACAAATTATGGAGACTTACGAAGAAGTGGCTGTGATAAACAACACAAACTTGACAAACATGTCCGCTCCTTTTGAAGGAAGCGTGGAGGCCTTCCTCCACAGGCCTGACACTGGGGCAGCCGTGGCCATACACTCCGTCTGTGTCGACGGGACCGTCTGCGAGGACGATCTCCTGTTTGAGTTCGACACAGACGGAGTGGTGGTCGAGGTCACAAAACTCAGTGCAATACAAGCACGTATTCATTACATCTTCATCCCTGACCGTGTCAAGACTGGGCCAATTTCCCACTGGCCTTTCCTTAAGAAACATTTGCCGCTCAAGTTGATAACACCAGCAGTACAGCGAGAGTGGGCAAATGTTAATGGGTCCACCATAGGGTATGCGGATGGAGGGTGGCAGGTTCACCTGACCCTTGCCCCCTCCTCCCATACCCTACCAAGTGGACAATTAAAAACGGCCCTGCAGGGAAAAACAATGTTTCTCCATTTCCAAAAGGCCCTGGCACTGGAGTTCAAACGAAAATTGGCTAAATTATCAATGGCAGACATGGAGAGGCCATCCATACAGAAGAACTGTCTTGTCGACACAGCCAAATTTAATGTTCTTTGGCAGGACCAGTTCTTCCTGTTGGACGTCCTGGACCAGGCCATCAAAGAGGTGTCGACCCCAGCCGGGATCAGAGTGATGCTCACTCTGATCCGGCTGGGCGACAAAAGCCCATGCCCCTTTGTTCTCCATGACCTAATATTTCCTGACCTCCTGCCAAGTGTGACTGCTATTTCTGTCCACGCAGCCGTCAACATACAGTCACTCGATGGGAAGGTCGACCTATTGTGGTCGAGGTATGGGCTGCACCGGGTAATTGGCAGCCAAAGCAAGGTGTACACAGCGTACACCTTGCATGAGGCTGCCAATGCCCAAACCCCTCTCGACCACAATGGGGTTTCAGGCTTGTCACCAAGCTTGTTGGGTGTTTTCAGGGCGGCTGATGTCGGTGCCGTAGAGTTAAACTTCGTTCAACTGTATTGCGATGGGCCGCACCGACATCAGTCGCCATTCTACCGGCACCCAATTACCTCACTGATCCTGTCCATGGGGCTGGTAAAGGTAGAAGTGGCCAGGGCAATGCACAGGAGGGCCCGTGCTTATCTTACCCACTTCCAGGAAATAACCATGAAGATGGGCGTCCTACTGTGCGCCAGGCTGGAAGGGGTGCTAAGAATTGAGAACAAACCAGACCACGAGCCTGTGTCCACTGCCCCAGAGGACCTCATAAACCTTCCCGAGCTCAAGGCTCTGCTGGCAGAGTACCCTCTCCTCGTCCCAGTGGGGAATGCTGCTGGCAAGGGTCTGTCCCCACAGGTCCGTGACGTGGGGACACACCTTTGCCAGCAGCTGGAAACCCTGCTGGAGACGAGGAAGGAGCTTGGGGGGTACGATGCCGCATGGGGGGCCTTCCAGGCCGAATTGGCGTTGGAAGAACTTTTCCACGGACAGCCCAGGGAAAATGCTGACCACTTCTTCAGCATATCCCTGGGCTGCTCCAGTGTAGGGCATTAACATAATAATCGAATAGTCGACTAGTTGACTAGCAAAACACTAGTCGACACTGTTAATTGACATCCGATTATTCGCTAATATTATTATTATTATTATTATTATTATTATTATTTTTTTTTTTTGCTTTTCTACAGCAGACATGCAGGCATGCAGCTGTGAGCTCGGTTGTTTTGTTGGTAGTTCGCCAACTTCAGTACTAATCCATTCTTGGCTGATTGTTTTCATATCATATACAAGCCTACTGTACGTGGGTTTTGCCGTCACCCTCACTCGTGTAGGTGCGGTGGGCGGCGGTGGCACTATAGCAGCATTCAAGACAGATTTTCTTTGGGAAAAGCATATGCGATATGCCTCATAGGCTCATAAGATCAATGGGGACAACTACAGTGTGTAAATACTTTTACTATTGGTGAGTTTATTACTGTAGTTTGTTCAACAAGTTAGATTGGAGACGTGTCGTCGTGTCGTCCGGTACAGTAAAGTATAGCAGGAGTTCCTCCTCGCTCTGCCCAATATTATCCAGTTTGGTGACAGTCAAACTACAGTAGCTCTTGCCGTGATTTCATGTTTCTTCATGCTTATCCAACAAAAGTCCAGGCGTGCCGTGTGTGGCATTATTAAAAACAAACGGCTATGCCGCACGATCATAGTTCTAATAGTCGCAAAAGACTCGCGATGGAGTTAAGTAGTTGATCATCTGATTCATAGCCTGGCAGCCTGCTAGCTAGCAAACCTCCTCCTAACTTGTAGCTCCTTCTAAAAACCAAAGGAACTGTGGTTGTAACTTATTGTTGAACATTTAGGGTTGTATGAAAAACATCGCATGGTTCATTCCTTCTCCTCCTCCCCGCTCCAGTCTCCAGTCACCAAAACATTGTGAACAACGTAACATGCTATGCTGCTCCGTAGAACGGTCTTGCGCATCAAAAATAGCAGATCTACAAGCTCACAACGCGTCCATCCGTGAGTCATTGTGGACTTGCAACTTTGACTTGAAACAGCTGAGCTAATTTCGGCTAATCAGAGCGGCATTCAGCGTAATCTAGTAAGAGTGGCGACACTCGCGTTGACTCCCACTGTAACAATGGAATGCGGAAGTGCTCATTCTATCTCAATGGGATAGTTCCAATGTTTGGAACTATAGCCCATAGGAAGTGTGTCGCCACTCTCTTAGTACTATTCCACACGGCCTGCATTGAGTGCATTCACCGGCTCTGTTTTGCTTCACTCGCTGGCTGTTTCAGAACACGATGTTTTAATGCTTGATTGGATGGAATAAATATCATATTTTACCGCCGACTAATCGACTATAAATCGATTTTGATGGTATTCGAGTCGACTATCAAAAATCACGTTTGGTTAATGCCCTACTCCAGTGTGGCGGCGAGGAGCCTCACGCGGGAAATGGGCTTCCTCGCGCTGGCACCGTTGACCTCGGCCAGTGCGGGGGAGCTCCCCCCCCCCCCATGCGTTTCGGCAACTCTGGCACCAAGGACATGGTCCTGCGGATGTGGCGCCTGGTAGACAGCGTCGAAGCCCAGGACCATGTCCTTGGTCACAGTGCTCTTGGAAGACCTGTACAGTGGCAGCGGCACCGGTCAGGAGAGGCCGTACGACATCGATGCCCTGAGGAATCCTTCGACAAAATATGCTAAGAAGGATGTGAAGGGGTCCCTGACCTTCCAAGCCCTGGCGAAGGAGGTTCTCCAACACAAGAAGCACTTCCGTTTTGTGTTGGGGAACACCTTCGCCAGGGCTTGTGACATCCTTGTCACGCACGGCAAGGATCCTATGAACATTCTAATGGCAGGGTTGATGGAGCACAGGCTGGTCTGGTTCCCAAAAATCAAATACTGGGGCAACAAAAACCGGTATGACGCCTATTGGGACGCACCGGACATGGTGGTCCTGCACCAGTTGGGAACCAGACCAGCGGTCGAGGTGACCCAAACGACCTCCCTCTCCACCGAGGTCCTCGACAACCTGGTGTGGAAGGGAATTGTATTTGAATCCAAGGTGTCCCTCTACCGGGAGAGGGGGATGCCTTGGATGGCACAGGTACTGGACCGCATCCCACAACAAAACATAAACAATACCGATGGAGAGGCCATCTGTACAAAAACATTGTCTTTTCGACACCGCCAAATTCAACATACTTTGGCAGGACCAATTCTTCATGTTGGACCTCCTGGACCAGGCCATCAAGGAGGTGTCGACCCCAGCCGGGATCAGAGTGATGCTCACTCTGACCCGGCTGGGCGACAAAAGCCCATGCCCCTTTGTTCTCCACGACCTAATCTATCCTCACCTCCTGCCAAGTGTGACTGCTATTTCCGTGCACGCAGCAGTTAACATACAGTCCCTGGATGGGAAAGTCGACCTATTGTGGTCGAGGTATGGGCTGCACCAGGTAATTGGCAGCCAAAGCAAGGTGTACACAGCGTACACCTTGCATGAGGCTGCCAATGCCCAATCCCCTCTCGACCACAATGGGGTTTCAGGCTTGTCACCAAGCTTGTTGGGTGTTTTCAGGGCGGCTGATGTCAGTGCCGTACAGTTAAACTTCGTTCAACTGTATTGTGATGGGCCGCACCGACATCAGTCGCCATTCTACAGGCACCCAATTAGCTCACTCATCCTATCCATGGGGCTGGTAAAGGTGGAAGTGGCCAGGGCGATGCACAGGAGGGCCCGTGCTTACCTGAGCCACTTCCAGGACCTAACCTTGAAGATGGGCGTCCTGCTGTGCGCCAGGCTGGAAGGGGTGGTAATAATCGAGAACAAACCGGACCACGACCCTGTGTCCACCGCCCCGGAGGACCTCATCAACCTTCCCGAGCTCAAGGCTCTGCTGGCAGAATACCCTCTCCTCGTCCCAGTGGGGAATGCTGCTGGCAAGGGTCTGTCCCCACAGGTCCGTGACGTGGGGACACACCTTTGCCAGCAGCTGGAAACCCTGCTGGAGACGAGGAAGGAGCTCGGGGGGTACGATGCCGCATGGGGGGCCTTCCAGGCCGAATTGGCCTTGGAAGAGCTATTCCACGGACAGCCCAGGGAAAATGCTGACCACTTCTACAGCATATCCCTGGGCTGCTCCAGTGTGGCGGCGAGGAGCCTCATGAGGGAAATGGGCTTCCTCGCGCTGGCACCGTTGGCACCGTTGACCTCGGCCAGTGCGGGGGAGCTCCCCCCCCCCATGCGTTTCGGCAACTCTGGCACCAAGGACATGGTCCTGCGGATTTGGCGCCTGGTAGACAGCGTCGAAGCCCAGGACCATGTCCTTGGTCACAGTGCTCTTGGAAGACCTGTACAGTGGCAGCGGCACCGGTCAGGAGAGGCCGTACGACATTGATGCCCTGAGGAATCCTTCGACAAAATATGTTAAGAAGGATGTGAAGGGGTCCCTGACCTTCCAAGCCCTGGCGAAGGAGGTTCTCCAACACAAGAAGCACTTTCGTTTTGTGTTGTTCCTACATGTTTATTTTTTTTTAAGGATTTGTATTCAATTTATTAGAAAACAGAAAAGGAATGGCATCAAGGAATGCCCTCTGTCTTAAACTTGAACTAAACTCTCACAACAGGCCCAGCTGGTCATCCTGTGTGGGTCTCCCATTGCCTCGCTCAGGGTCTCAGTGATAGTTTGACGCAGCGATAATGATCATTTCCTCCATAAGCGGGAGAAGCCGAGCATCGATCATGCCGAAGTTGTGGATTATAGCATCAGCAACCTCGAGGCTGTCGTTGACTTCTTCCCACCTGGCACGACGCTCTGCTGGAGTCAGTCGATTCAGTGGATTCCGTGCTTCCTCCATTATAGTGCCAATGAGTTGAAATTCACTGTTAACTAAGGCTGCATTGTGTCCATTGAAATTTGGAAACAATAGCATTGCAGCTTGGTCGATGAGATCGATAAGATCATCCCAGGCTCTAGCTCTTGCCATTCTTGAAGTTTTTGCAGCAGCTCTCTTCTTGAATTCTACGATCGAAAAGCTTGTTCCTACATGTTTGTGCAACTTGGTTCCTCTGAGCAGTTCAGGGTTTTTCGCACCACACTCCTTTGAAAATTCTCTGATGCAGTCCACTCCTCTGTATGGGGTCATACAGTCAGGTCTTGCAAATAGGAATTTGTTTTCTTCCGGGACACCGCACTCTTGTCTTTTCCTTACTAAAAGATCCAGGTCAGAAACAATTTGTGGAGACAGGAGCGCAGGAACCGTTCGCCCCCTCTTCCCTTCCATTTCAACCCGACTGAAATGAGCGCAAAGTTTCTGCTCAAACTTTGTAAGGCCAACTGCAATGTCTTTATGTAGTGCGGCTACATCCCTTTCCAAGTATGTTTTTAGCCGCAATTTTGAAGCCTCTCCAACACGTCTTCTATTGAAAAGAATAATTTGGGTTAACGTTGCCTTGCAGAGTACAGCGTACACACTTGGTGATGGGTTCTCTTTTAGGTTCCTTGATGCCGTTGCTGACACGTTCTCCAGATGCAAATGTAGGCACTTAACATCGTCTGTGGAGGGCAGAGTCAAGGTCTTCGGTCTTCTCTCACTCAGTGTCTTCAAAGCTTTTTTAGACACCCTCATTCCACCTGCTGGTATATAATTTTTGGAACGTCTGTACTGATTTCACCAACTGGTCATCTTCCGCCATCAGAGCCCTGCAATGAATTATTTCACTGATCGTGTTTAACGAGTTGCCCAATTTCGTCGCAAGCGATGGTATGGCGTACCTGAGTGTGTCTGGATTGAATCCTGAAACTTTCTTGACAACATGGATAAGTGTGTTAAAGTTTGATGGTCTTAGTGCATCTTCTAGAGTGGGTATGGACTCGTTCCGTAGTTCAAGGAGTAGGTTTCCAAGTGCTCTGAGCTTATTTCGAATGTATTCATGTTTAGTGAAATCATCTCCTTGTTTGTTGTACATGGACTGGGCCAGCTGAAGGATTGTATAGTCACTGCGCACTGCACCCGCAATGTCATCATCTCTCATTGCACCAAAAAGCTTCCACACATTTGGAGATACACGTTGTTGGTACATAATAGAGTTTGAAAT
The DNA here is from genome assembly GCF_964188405.1 of Protomyctophum parallelum. Lineage (NCBI taxonomy): Eukaryota > Metazoa > Chordata > Actinopteri > Myctophiformes > Myctophidae > Protomyctophum > Protomyctophum parallelum. The sequence goes on from NC_139715.1 coordinate 5,078,278, forward strand.
GGTGGTAGAAGCCAAGACTCTTTTTTTTCGTATCCCTGACTCTGGACTGCCATCCTCAGGTTTTGCAGGACATCTTTTATTGTGTCGCCACAGATCTCGCCGGAGAAAGAAACCTCTACAAAATGCGCAACTAATATAAAGCTTTGGTGTCATATCCTTTTTTTGATTTGCGTTTTACTTTCAGTGATCCAGTTCCCTCCAATAAAACTTCTGCATTGTGTTTTTCGTTGCCTTTGTTCCTTAATTCGTCAAGCAGTCTCTTCCTTCCTTTATCTTTAAGTGGCAGGGCCAAGACTCTGGCTATATCTGCGTTGGTCTTTTCATGTACTTTCAAATGTCTTGTGAATTTGGATTGTGGCATTTCGCAAACAGGGCAATAGTTACGACTTGAAGACGATACCTCTGGAAACTTGCAAGGGTCTTCTCCTGGATCTTGTGGCAGCCTGAGATGGGACAGGGCTGTTCTCTAGGGGATCATCAGATGGGACAGGGCTGTCTTCTGGGCGGGGATCATCAGATGGGACAGGGCGTGATCCTATGGCAGACTGAGATGGGACAGGGCGTGATCCTATGGCAGACTGAGATGGGACAGGGCTGTCTATGGCATAGTTTGATTCTCCCGAGACATCACTGCAAGAACTTGGTATGTAGTCTTCATCCTCTTTATCCGAAAGCTCTTCACTTGACGTATCCTAAAAGAAACAGTGTTTAGTACATTTTATCAAAACGTATACATAGCTTTAATGATCTATTCACATTCGCAATTACCGGTGATGAGGGTTGAAGGACAGCTTTCCCATAGCAGCTACTGTGCCAGGTCCCAGAGCAAACTAGATGAGACATTTATCATAAAGTTACATATAAATCTAGATGCATCTAAAATAATTAACCCTATAATGCAGAACAATAAAGTAAAAAAAAAAGAAAACATTCACACAGGGCTGTAATAACTAGATTGATAGAAGGAAGTTAGACAATAGATAGCATACTCACTTTTACAGACAACTCCAATCCACTTTAAAGCCGAAAAGGGTCCAGCACAAATGTCACATTTAACCATGCTGGATAGATCTGCAGCTGCAACATCATGTCTGCAGGTGACTTAAAAAAAAATTAAGAAACTACTCCAGGGGCTTCCTACCAGTCTTTGCCATGAGGGCGTTTCGACGTGTTTTGAAAGCCCTGAATGTCCTCACACCAAACATGTTTTTATGGCACCTCTTCTGGTAAACCTTGTAGGCAATGCCTACGTGTCCCACAACGGGTAGCAGGGCTTCCTCGTCCTCTGTCCACCTCTGCTTGCTCCCAACTGGCAACATGAAGGGCCTGTCTCTTAGGTTCAGAACCTCCTCATTGGGGTTGAGGAGCTGTGGGTCCTCAACCTCAACCCCAATAGCTTCTGCCCCCTCAATGTCCCTGACCCTAACCCTAACCCTAACCCTAATTTCTCCATTTTTCAAACTTGGGTTAAGTGGCCCTTGGCTTTTGTCCTAATTTCTCAATTTTTCTTTTCTTTCTTTCTTTCAAGAAAAAAAAAAGGCATTTAGCGGCGAAGCCCTTGGCTTTAAAAAAAAAAAGAATAATGGAAAGTTACGAAGAAGTGGCTGTGATAAACAACACAAACTTGACCAACATGTCCGCTCCTTTTGAAGGAAGCGTGGAGACCTTCCTCCACAGGCCTGACACTGGGGCAGCCGTGGCCATCCACTCCGTCTGTGTCGACGGGGTCTGCGAGGACGATCTCCTGTTTGAGTTCGACACAGACGGAGTGGTGGTCGAGCTGACAAAGCTCAGTGCAATCCAAGGACGGATTCACTACGTGTTCATCCCGTGTCAGGAGTGGGCCAGTTTTCCACTGGCCTTTCCTGAAAAAACACTTGCCGCTGAAAACAATAACACCGACAGTACAGCGAGAGTGGGCAAATGTGTATGGGTCCACCCTAGGGTATGTGGATGGAGGGTGGCAGGTTCACCTGACCCTTGCCCCCTCCTACCAAGTGGAGAATTGAAAACTGTCCTGCAGGCCAAAACAATGTGCATCAAATTCCAGCAGTCCCTGGCCCTGGAATTCCAAAGTAAATTAGCACAGTTAACAATGGCAGACAAGGAGAGGCCATCTGTACAAAAAAATTGTCTTTTCGACACCGCCAAATTCAATGTACTTTGGCAGGACCAGTTATTCCTGTTGGACGTCCTGGACCAGGCCATCAAAGAGGTGTCGACCCCAGCCGGGATCAGAGTGATGCTCACTCTGACCCGGCTGGGCGACAAAAGCCCATGCCCCTTTGTTCTCCATGACCTAATATTTCCTGACCTCCTGCCAAGTGTGACTGCTATTTCTGTCCACGCAGCCGTCAACATACAGTCACTCGATGGTAAGGTCGACCTATTGTGGTCGAGGTATGGGCTGCACCGGGTAATTGGCAGCCAAAGCAAGGTGTACACAGCGTAGACCTTGCATGAGGCTGCCAATGCCCAAACCCCTCTCGACCACAATGGGGTTTCAGGCTTGTCACCAAGCTTGTTGGGTGTTTTCAGGGCGGCTGATGTCAGTGCCGTACAGTTAAACTTCGTTCAACTGTATTGCGATGGGCCGCACCGACATCAGTCGCCATTCTACCGGCACCCAATTACCTCACTGACCCTGTCCATGGGGCTGGTAAAGGTAGAAGTGGCCAGGGCAATGCACAGGAGGGCCCGTGCTTATCTTAGCCACTTCCAGGACCTAATCATGAAGATGGGCGTCCTACTGTGCGCCAGGCTGGAAGGGGTGCTAAGAATTGAGAACAAACCGGACCACGAGCCTGTGTCCACCGCCCCAGAGGACCTCATAAACCTTCCCGAGCTCAAGGCTCTGCTGGCAGAGTACCCTCTCCTCGTCCCAGTGGGGAATGCTGCTGGCAAGGGTCTGTCCCCACAGGTCCGTGACGTGGGGACACACCTTTGCCAGCAGCTGGAAACCCTGCTGGAGACGAGGAAGGAGCTTGGGGGGTACGATGCCGCATGGGGGGCCTTCCAGGCCGAATTGGCGTTGGAAGAACTTTTCCACGGACAGCCCAGGGAAAATGCTGACCACTTCTTCAGCATATCCCTGGGCTGCTCCAGTGTAGCGGCGAGGAGCCTCACGCGGGAAATGGGCTTCCTCGCGCTGGCACCGTTGACCTCGGTCAGTGCGGGGGAGCTCCCCCCCCCCATGCGTTTCGGCAACTCTGGCACCAAGGACATGGTCCTACGGATTTGGCGCCTGGTAGACAGCGTCGAAGCCCAGGACCATGTCCTTGGTGCAGAGCTGGACACAGTGCTGTTGGAAGACCTGTACAGTGGCAGCGGCACCGGTAAGGAGAGGCCGTATGACATCAATGCCCTGAGGAATCCTTCGACAAGATCCTTCGCTAAGAAGGATGTGAAGGGGTCCCTGACGTTCCAAGCCCTGGCGAAGGAGGTTCTCCAACACAAGAAGCATTTCCGTTTTGTGTTGGGGAACACCTTCGCCAGGGCTTGTGACATCCTTGTCACGCACGGCAAGGATCCTATGGGGATTCTGATGGCAGGGTTGATGGAGCACAAGCTGGTCTGGTTCCCGAAAATCAAATACTGGGGCAACAAAAACCGGTATGACGCCTATTGGGACGCACCGGACATGGTGGTTCTGCACCAGTCGGGAACCAGACCAGCGGTCGAGGTGACCAAAGTGACCTCCCTCTCCACCGAGGTCATCGACAACCTCGTGCGGAAGGGAATAGTTTTTGAATCCAAGGTGTCCCTCTACCGGGAGAGGGGGATGCCTTGGATGGCACAAGTAAAAATAGACAATCCCGATCCCAACGCCCATGAGAGGCTGGTGAACACTCTAACTCTGGTGGCGTGTTCTGGGATGGCAATGAATCGTGGGTTCATTGAATTCACCAAAGTCCGGGAACTCATGATGGACCGCATCATGGTCACACAGCAAACCCTTCAGAGATGGAAGATCCTGAGCAGGTTCACCCAACAAACGATCAAGGACAAGCCCCTTTTCTCCCTGGCAGAAGACATCTTCTTCAAAGTCACGCCTGTGGAACAAAGGAAGGAAAAGCCAGGCAAGAAGGAGGAGCCTGAGGCTGTAGTAGTTTGGTTGTTGACAACAGTAGTAGTTAATGTAATCCTGATTAGTTAAGAACTTGTTAACACTACGAAGTCTGAAAAAATTTCACTACTACTCAGTCGGCTGAACGGTCAAGGGGACCGTGTTTTTGGTGCGATTTGATTGGCCACTCTCTCCCCCACACGTCCCTCTCCAGCTGGAGAAGACATTGTTCAAGCCTGCATCCCATTTCCAACGAATTAAATCATAATATGTTTCTTAACACATGTTTTCACTCCTAAAATGTATAAAACTAATAATAGGCCTACATGTGAAAAATATATATTTTAACGTTGCCCGTTAGTACTATATTGCAACATGCCTTTTGTTGTTCTTTTTTTTCCTTCCAAAAGAGCAAAGATCACTTGTCTTTTCTTGTGTGTTATCGATGTAATTAATATATGTGACCCCACGCGATGTACAGACTGCTTGACTAGGCATGTAAACATGACATAATTGTATTAATGTTTAAGTGTAATGATGTTATTGACCGGATTGTCCGTAGTCCTCCAGCCGTTAGCTTACAGTTGCTAATATTATAAGCTAACAACATTACTAAAGCCAATGTATTGCATTAAATGCGGCCTGTCCGCGGTAAATTACTTATACAAGTGAGTCGCGTTATATCTACCTAAATTACCAGCCAAAGTACATTCCAAATAAACAATTATTAGCCACGTTATGTTGTTATATCAGTTTAATTAATAAAAACATCGTTCAGAATACGGCCGTTAGCACTGTGAATTCAACATCCGGTGAGGAGAGGATACGGATCGTGTATGTGTTGTGTATGGAAATCAGCGCATACGGATGTACCGGATGTAAGCCTTGCACACTAAATGCACACTAAATAGCCTTGCTAAATAGCCTTGCACACTAAATAGAAAGCCTGCAGCCTGGTGATACAAAAAATAAACTCCACACGTGAAATGCCACTGCATGTTGAGGAGAAACCCCAGCTCAGCTGCTGTTTATAACATCGAGCAGTTATTGAATTCATGAACATTTACATGCTTCCCTGAGAGGGAGAGAGAGAGAGAGAGAGAAAAAGGAAAGTTCCACGGATCTGGTCGCTTGCAGAAAAGTTTACAGATAAAGAAGGAGCTGAACTATTTTGACTGACAAAGAGCTGGCGATATTTAGCCTATATGCCAGAATAGGCTGTGGCTGTGCTGTGAAACAAATTCATCCACAGCAGCAGGCCTACATACGTTCCACGTCGCTTGCAGAAAGAACTGTTCTTTTGACTGACAAAACATTTAGCGGTTCGGGAGGTCTATCTGGTTGGAATTATTCCAAACACTTTTTATTTTGTATCGCGCATCGGCAAGCGTTCTCGCTTCATGGAAAGTAAATGTCGGGTCGAGTCTAACCGAGCATTCAATAATAATAATAATAATAACAATGATAATCATTGTATTCATATTCCTATTATCTTATCAAAATAATAAACAAATTCCAAGTTAATTAACCATCCAAACGTATATGATTTAATTCGTTGGACATGGAATGCAGGCTTGAACAACAACAACATCTCCAGCTGTCTGTTTGTGTGCTCTTTTTTTTTCTCCACCTTTTTTCTTTAGATCATAACTCGCTCATTTTTTGCTCATTTAAAAAAATTCAAAATACCATGTAAACTATGGAATTGGGGCTTTCATTTGGTATATAAGGCGCTATATAAGGCGCTCTCTACGAAACGATATCAAGTGAAAAGGAAATGTCGGGGAATCACCATTAACGTCACCATTATCAAGCAGCGCAAACAAAAGACGAGAGGGGGAGAAAGGGTGACGGCGGTCGATTGGGCCGATTATAGTCAGACTGAGTAAGAGATATATGCCTAAAATCATATTTACAAAACGTTTCAAATGGAAAAAAAAACAGAGATGATTTCAATCGAATATTTAGACAAAGTCATGCAAGGGGAACTTTCTCTGGACTCCATGGGCTAAGAAAATAAACGTTGAAATCTCAAATTCGGTCAGAACGGCTGCTCAGACTTCCTAGTGTTAAGACAATGATTACTCGTACAACCGTACAACCAGGTTGTCATCGATAAGAGACCGGTTAACACTGTGGGCAGGGGACAGCTGGCTCTCGGTGTGGGCAGGGGACAGGCCAGAATCCATGTTGCTCTCCTGTGCAAAAAACAAAGAACGATTTATAATACAGAAGTTCTCACTATAAATCCCATTATCAAAATATATAAAACGCTTTGCAGCATGACATGTTGAGAGCTAGTAGATCTTCTTCACATTTTAAGCCATATGATTTTGCAACAGGAATAAGCTAATATAGAGGCCACAAGAGCACTTCAAATAGTAGGCTACATCATTCATTTGAAAATAGCCGACCTACAAGCTCACAATCCCCAACCACCACAAGCAACTTGTTGTCTCCACCAGGCCGAAGGCATGTGGGGAGAGTATGTTTTGCACTCCGTCCGTCCGTGTGTCCGTCCGTCCGTCCGTGTGTCCGTGAACAGCTAATCTCGGCCACCGTTAACCCGGTCGATGCCATATTTTGCACACACACTCCCTGGATGCCAACGAACCTCTGCCCCAAACTTTCCAGAACAGCCTGTTATAGCGCCACCAGGAGGCCGCTTTGTGCAAAACAAGTTTTTGCACAGTACACCTACAGACTTTGTCCAAACATCACGCAAATTGGTACACAGTCTCTCTAGAGCCATTCAACAAAACGGGTCTTTCACATTTATCAGACTCCATCCTGATTGGTTAAGATTGGCTTCCAAAGTTCACAGGAGTGCTCAGTTTCAAACAAAATGCTGCAAATCATGAACACATCGCGTGATTTCCGTGAAATTGTGCACCCACATTCCCACTAGGCCGAGGACAAAATGCCACATGAACAATTTCAACTCAGCCTCAAGGTGGCGCTATAACTGGCCGAAAAGTGTTTTTACCTCTAACTGCACGGATCTGTGGATAACTTTGTATGCCAACTCCCTAGAGGCCAAGGAAAAACCTTTGTCTGGAATTTTTCACATCTGCTCTTTATAGTGCCACCAGGAGGCCGACATATGTAAAACACATTTTCTATTATTACTCCTTCAGATTTTATCCAAATTTCACGCAAATCGGTACACATGATCTCCATAGTCATGTGATCAAGACAGGTTTGTTTGATTTATCATATTCCATCCTGATTTGCCACGATTGGCTCCTACAGTTTTCAGGAGTAGCCCGCTTTGTACAAATCGCCACAACTCCTCAACGCAGCGCCCGATTGCGATGAAACTGTGCACGCATATTCACACTAGGTTGAGGAAGAAATCCTGGTGGAGACCTGTGCCCAGAAGGGCACTTTTTCTAGTTATCACTATTATCAAAGCGCATATCAAATTTAAAACACATTTTGAACTACTGTGATAGAAAAAGTTATCATCAAAGTCATTCTGCACAAGTAAGCCATTTTCATAATACAGCAGCAGACAGTTTTATACGAGTAGTACATTCTAGAATAGATTATCACAGTACACATTCACAACTGGAAGTCAGGCAGTCTAAAAGTGGTAACCCACCTGTCATCTGTCTCCAATCTAAACTTTCTCTGTTGAATAGGATATTCTTCAGAAGGAAGGCCTGCAAACAAACAAACCCTGAATCAAGCACATGCAAACAGGCACATATCTTTGCGGCAGAATCAGAAACGAATGAATTCAATTCACAGGATAAAATTTGGGCCCAATATGATAATAGGTACTACTGCATATAACCGAGGTGTGTGTATTCCTTTCCTAACAGGCACCACCCTAGTATTAGAAATGTTGGAAAATTTAATTAAATCAACAGTGAACTGATCATTTTCTGTTAAGTTACTAGTTAGAACGTGCTCTTCACCACTATATGAATAGCTTTCGGTTGCTATACAATCGATAAACAGGAAGTCTGCCTCTGTCCGCTTCAATGTATTAAATACACCTTTTAAAATCAATGTATGTCGGATTATTTTCCCAGATTCATTCAAAACAAGCTTTATTCACGGCTCATAACTAAAGCGTTGCTGATCGCGAGACTTGGCTCATACCTGAACAGGTGCAATGACAGCACAGGGTCCTCCTTCTAACTGCTTCAGGGCTGAAGGCTCATTCTCACTGAAAACAAACCCTGTCACACAAAAACAACATAATCACAGTCACACACTTTATCACCATATATGGGTCAGTGACGTGACACCCCAAAAAAAGTGTTTTTTAAAAACCATAATGTCCTGCACAATATTCAGAAGGTTTTTGACAAATATATTTTTTATTTATACATGAGTGACACTGAGGACAGCCAGGGACACCATGTCACGTCACCCACCCATATACGAGATTCACACGAGGAACTTTCTCAATGTGAAAAAATATAAATGAAACAATCAATGTGTGATCATCATCAAAGTACACACACATGCTGTTGGGCAGCGGTGGCCGAACGGTTTGCGGAGCGGTCTTGATATCGGAAGGTCGCTAGTTCGTATCCCCGGACCGGCACGTTAAAATTACCACCGCTGAAGTGCCCTTGGACAAGGCATTGAACCCCTACCATGAAATGTTCTATGAGCAGGGCCTGGCTGTAAACAAGTTCTTGAGCTTGGTCCAGTTACCCTGGGTAAACATAGTACCTTTCCTTTCCTTTCCTTTCCTGTAGTGTACATAATAGTGCTAGTTTTTACCTTATTTTTTTCCTCAATTTAGTCCTCATGTCAATTCATTCCTCCCCACACACATTTCTGTGTTGTCGTCACTGCTGTATCCTGTATCCTACTGACTCACCTAGCAGCGGGGAGTCCCCACTGGAGACTCCGTCCTACTCCTCCTGTCCAACACTCACTGCAGTGCTGACGGGTGCTGCCACCAGCCGGTAGGATTACGTGCAGTGACAACTATCACCCTCCTCCGCCCGCCATCCCTCCCCTGAACACGTGTTCAAAGATATTTGCTATACGATTACGTCGTATGACGTTAACAGTTTCCGTGCCGCGAATGGATTACTCCAGGTTAATGTCGCTGCCGTATCGGACATACCCGCCTTTTGTTTTATGTGTTTAATCCGCCGTAATGTAATGAATCAAAAGAAAATCCGTCTTCGTCGCGGAGTATGAGACTGGATGGCTTCGCTGTGATGACGAAACCGGAAATCGTCACATGCTGTGGGCTGCTAGGGCTTCTGGGAAATTGAGGCCAATGGAAATGCATTGGTTGCAACGCCTCATTGAAACCAATCTTGTGTGCGTCTTCCGGGTGCACCAAGATGGTGGATGCTACACACAGATCATAACAAACCACGGGAGCTTTTTTTGATGGATTTTCGCGGATTAAAAGCCCAAATAATTCAGCGTATGCTCTAAAGGTAATACAACAATCTCGGCAGTGAAGGGGGGTTGATTAAAATGCGGGTTAATCGTAAAAAACAGTCAAACTGTTAAGTATATAGGGCTTAAGTGGTAATAAACATCGTACCTTGTGCCCATCTACGGAAGATGGAGGCCGACACTCCTCCACTTGCAGGTCTGCCCCACACCAAATCCACCACCTCTCTATTCAAATCCGACATGTCGGCTGCCACCAAACTACGCAGTCCACCTTCAGGTGCAACAGATGGGGGTGGGGGGTTGGGGCCGGGGGTGGTTCTGAAGGGGACAGGGTGGGGCGGGGAGAGCTCTGCTGAGGACAGCTTTTGTAGGTGTTTGACTTGGCTCTTGGCCAACTGTGAGGCTCCTCTTATTTTGCCTGATAGGTGAGCTGTTGTCATTGGCCACCGGACGATTCCGTGGGTTCTCTCTCCAATGACGGCACCAGAAAGGCAGGTAAGAAGAACGGTCTGCAAATCATCATCACAAATAAAATATATTACATTTACAGCCTAGCCTCGGTCCCAGGCTTACTGGCTGGCTCTAATGTGGTCATATTATTCATCACAGCGCAAAACTTGATAATATTTAACATTCTAATTAAGTTGAATTCCGGCATAAACAGTAACAGGCCCTCTGCTAAACCAGCGGACTTCATTGGCAGATGGGTAGGGGCTAAGGCGTTATATTTTAAAAATCAATCATTTCTGATGAGAAATAAAATTACTGATCACCACATACTTGATATTTTCTTTTGTTGGGATTTTACTTTGAATATTTCTCATGAATTGTTTGTTGTTTTCCAAAAAATAGTCTAAGTGACAAATTGACTACAATGTTTTTGAGGACTAATAGACGACTATAAGACCAAAATAATGTAATAATACAACACGTCAGGATTTGTTGCTGTTAAATCCATAGCAGAAATGCTCGCCAACTCAAAACTACCACTAAAGCGTTATTCATAGTATGGATTTTCGGTGGTGAGGTGACCACCGAACTACAACATGATGTCACTAGCCGCGGTGAAGAGCAAACCACCGCCACTGCCCCAGTCCTTCTCTCTGTTTTTACTCACCACTGCTCCACGTTATTACAGCTCCAGTGGTCAACTCCTCACCACCGGAGCGGTGGTCACCTCAACACCGAAAATCCAGACTATGAATAGGCCTTTAGTTGGACAAATGTATTGCATTGCAACTAGAGACTGATTGAATACTTTATTAGCAGTTTGACTTTTTACTGTGGCCAGTTTCGAATTGCAGCCACCAAGTGCTCTTTTAGTGCGGTTTTGAAGGAGAGTAGGGATAATTACCCACTCCTCTATGACTGTTGATAGGGCGGTCCACATTTTTGTGGCATAGCAGAATGTGATTTGTGGAGCTACCCTTTTTTGCAGTTTGACAGGAACATGGGTGTCTTTGTGGTGTAGTGTATCTTGTAGACCAGGGCAAGCACATGGCCTCTGAGCCAACAGACCAAATAGCAAAACGTTTTGTTTTTGTTGTTGTTTTTTTGGAGGGGGGGGGGGGGGTGTCTGGACTCTGGAGCCTGTTTTTAAGGTTCTTTGTGGTGCTATGGTACCCCATGGGGTGCATGCATAGTCAAAGTGGCATTGGAGTAACTTTAACTGAGAGAAACCCAATCTGCCAACACTGTTCGAGTTTACTGTAGGCCTACCACAAAATGTCAACATCAGAGGTAATATCTTCTGAAAATGTTTGAGATTCTAGTATGCCTAGGCTTAATACATGGCATAGCCATAGGCCTAGCATATATAGGCCCTGCAGAGCTGGAAATCGGATGCCTAGAACTACAACTTGGACTTGGAGGTTGTACTTGAATAAACAAAAAGGGGGCATAGATCGAGTCCACCAATGTAGCAAACATCTTTAGTAGCAAGATGACATTTGTGAAAGTACTGTGCATGACACTGCAGTTAAGATGTGCAAATAAACAAACATGCAACTCAGCAGACTGAGCTTGCTTTGTTGGAATGAATGAAGGAAAGAGAATAGCTTTTTGACACCGACCACAGAGGTGGCTATAGCCTGCAGGGTGCAGTCGAACTAATAGAGCTACGTGATGCAATACACTGACGGAGGATTGGCTATAAAGCACCATTATTCAATTAGCAACAAACACACATGGTACGCATGATAAGCAGCAGTAACGGCTATGTTTAACTGACACAGCGTTCATTCAAGCTAGCTATTAGCATTAGTAAGCATCCTGCAGCTAACATTTACGTTTGTGTCGCCTAAGAATACGTCCGTTGTAACGCCATGGATAATTATGAATGCTTAAGAGTAGCCTTTAGTTGCGTAAATGATTATTACCTTAAAATATCAAGCGGTTAACGAGAGACTGTGGAATGTTTCACTGATATTTGTCATTCGTTAACTAACGTCTCTGTCATTCGTTTATTTACAACAGAAGAAAATATATGCGCGTGCAAGTAACGTCGCTGCCCATTGGTTCAAATACAGAAGGTTCCGGTTGCGTCAAGGGGCACAGCCTCCGCGCGACGTCCCATTGGTCCTCACTGTTGTCAATAACACCCATGGCCCACCCTTGGTACAGTACATACGTTCAGATTTATATTTATATATTATCAATACTTTGTTTGATTGATTGAATACTTTATTAACAGTTTGCAAAGACAAGCACAGGAGAGTTACAGTTCAATACAAGGTCTGGTAGGATTTTAAACCTATAGTAAAGAAAGCACAATGGCTTGTTTCTATTGGGGTCTTTTGACACTCAAATTATGAGTGTTAATATTTTAACTAATAGGCTATAGCGCCTATTAGTTAAAATCCAAAGAAAGAAAGAAAGAAAGAAAGAATAAATACCGGTATATAAAGGATTAAGGGAGAAAGGAAATAGCAATTAACAATTAATAAAGTTCTGAAGAGCAGTGGTTTATTTCAGTGCAATCTGTAGCCTATTTTATTGTCATCAACATACTAAACCATGTCTTTCTACTGTACATGCATGAGCAGATCTAGGAGCATGCACACTGATAGAAGACAATAAGGGGGACGTTCTTCATGGTACCCACAGATTCACAACCAACACATTGGACCCTTTGACCGTTTGACAGTAATAAGTAATATGTAATATGTAAAAATATCTATCTAATATAATATAATAAATTATGTAAGTAAATTCCACTGTGCTAATGTTGACTAGACTAGACTGAGGCTAAACGATTTAAAAAGGACTAAAAGGAGTAAAACTAAACAGTATATTCAAAGGACTATAAGACTAATATAAGACTAAATGAGAATTAGCTAAATTGACTGTTATGGTCCTCTGTTACTTCATATTGGCTTGTCTATGGCTGCTGATACTGCACTTTGCGATACCTTTACCAAAGGCAAAGGGTGCTATTTAGCCCCTGTCATTAAAGGTGTTAAATAGCACCCTGCAAAGGGTGCTATTTAGCCCCTATCATTAAAGGTGCTATACCCTTTGGCAAAGGTACTATATAGCACCTTTAAAGATTGGTGCTATATAGCACCTTTAACAATTGGTGCTATATAGCACCAAAAATGGTTCCCCTATGAGCCAAAAAAAACGCTTTTGGTTGTATACACCACCGTTTTTTTCTTGTGTGTAGATTCCTTATGTGAGATCTGTGAACAGTGAAGAGGCACCTGTTACCTCCAGCCTTCATTACAAATATACAACACAGGTCAAACATTTATCATAAAAGAAAATAATATCTGAAAGTAGAAAGTAGTAGGCCTACAACCACGTGTGTGTGTGTGTGTGTGTGTGTGTGTGTGTGTGTGTGTGTGTGTGTGTGTGTGTGTGTGTGTGTGTGTGTGTGTGTGTGTGTGTGTGTGTGTGTGTGTGTGTGTGTGTGTGTGTGTGTGAGAGACACAACTTGGCCTGTTGTAGTGCCACCATGAGGCTGATTTGAAAACTGTCAAGTGGCATAGGTATAGGCATGCACGGCTTGGGAAGCCGTGGATATGCACGGCTTCCCAATACCTTTTCCGTTTCTTTATACCTATAACTGGCAGGTTTAGTGCTCTGAAAATATCCTCTTTAATGAAACTGCAGGTGCTATACCCACATCTAATAGGCACCTGGCTACTTAATTGGCTTTGCGTTGGTGCATCTATCCAAATGGTAGCTGTCTGCAGTAATACTGTAGGCCTACTATTGTCAGAGTTGCTTGCTACATAGTCAAGATCTGGAGTTTGGTTGGCTTCCAACTCTACTGCTCCAGGGACTACGACATCCCCTGTCTCTTCACTGCTCTCAGGTAATTGCTGCACAACATTAAGGCATACACGGTTATAAAGTAAATGTATTATAACATCATTACAAAAAAGAATAACTCTATGAAGTGGTGCCCTGGCCGGCTTAACTGGCTAAAGATAAGACACAATACGATCTACCCCTGAGGCACAGGTAAGAGTTGAAAACAAATCAAGATAGATTCTGGTATTAAATTCTGTATCTGTAATGAATTGCTGTGTGTGTGTGTGTGTGTGTGTGTGTGTGTGTGTGTGTGTGTGTGTGTGTGTGTGTGTGTGTGTGTGTGTGTGTGTGTGCGCGCGTGTGTGCCTTTCCTCTAGCGCCATCCTAACCTGACGCTGCCAGATGCTGTGTTGGGGAACATGGTTACCCAATACCGCCCCCATCTGGCAGTGTCAGGTTAGCGCCATCCATCCTTCAGCCAAGAAAATCAGCTGGGTGTAAGGAGAATCATGGCTGGCCTCTACTAACTCTAGGCTGCTAGTGGGCCTTTTAGACTCTAGTCTTATTATTTGAATTACAGTAAGTTACACAAAGTGTAACCCATATTGGGTTATATTACCGAATTGTAGGCACAGAGCTGTGATAGAACTCCTGACTTTCCGCTCACCAACCCAGTGCTCAATGGGCCACGGCAGGAGAGCTAGCTCCCTTGGAGGAGCGAGTTATGGCTGGGTCTTTTGTGGGATTGCAACACTATGGTTTGTCTGATATTGTGGTATTCATCTAGATGGTATGCGTCTATGAGGATCTGTATCCCATAATCCATGTGGATAATGACTGATGGTCAGTTGGTCACTTCCTGTTCCCTTGCAGCGAGGCAGAGATGACCTACTCCCTGCAGATCCTGTTAGAGTTGGAGATCGACTGTAAAGGAAGTGGAGCCAACCCCTTTGCCTCGCTGAAACCAGAAGTAGTGGGGATGTGTCCCAACAAGCCAGCGGTCTACTCTAACTCGCACTACTTCACCTTCCAAGGACTGCTGGACACCGCCGTGGAGTATGAGGAACACGACGAAGACTGAAATGAGTTCTGTAACCCCCTACAGGCTGTCAGGACTGAAAGCAATGTCAGGGGGATGACAACATCCCATCTTCAACTAAAACAAATTGTCATGATATTTTGGCGAGTGACACTGCCGAATTTTGTTTTGTTGTGATAATCCTCTCTACTATAGAGTGTGCTGACCATATAAGGAGTTCCTCACTGTCCCCAGTTAACCCCTGGGGGTCAAAAAACCTTAGGTTTCGTTTTTGGCTCTCTATCCTGATTGGATGAAAGGCTTAGGTCCCAGCCAAAAACGAAACCTACGGTTTTTTGAGTGAAATCACTGAATATACCTTTAACATTGAGGTTTACAGTAGGTGCCAACAAGTATTATTAGGTTCCCAAGTTGTATCGTACAGCATATATAGACCCTGAAGGCGCACCATTCCACCCAGCTCTTATCAGCCACCTGGGGAAGCTACAACAAAGGTGAGGCACTCACTCAACTTAAAAGAAGATGGGATCATGTCTGGACACTATCAAACACTCTGTTTCAGGCAGTGTTTACTCCAACCTCCCTGATATCCGTCAGAGGGACCCTGCACATGCTTCAGATCATCTTCAGTGTGGTTATATTCGTTCTGAGCGCCTTGAGATTTACGAGCAGCTTCAGCTACTGGATTTATGCTATGTTCACCTGGGCCTTCTGTCCCACCGTGACCCTCATCATTACCATTGTTGAAATGTTCAAGCTCAACATCCCCTTCAGCATCTTTTGCATGGACTGGTCGGACTTCACCACTGGCATGGCTATGACCTACAGCCTAATGACCTTGTCCGCCGCCATCATTTACGCCAACTTATACCTCTGCATCTCATGCTTCTATGCCTGGGTGGAGACCGCATTCGCTTTCCTGTGTGGCGTGGCCTACCTTGTTGAGGTGCTGTGGGATAAAATCTGCAAAAAGAAAAAGGGGACCTATCTGGCTGCTTTGCCTGGATTCTGGAAGGTTATGGAAGCCTTTGTAAGCTGTATCATTTTCATATCACTAACTGGGTATCATGGGATGCCAGGTCTAATCGCGTGCATTTCGGCATATGTTATCCCTCTCCCCATCATCCTGATGATCATAGTTGTTAACATTCTCAAATAATTGAGGAACCGTTTACCCTTTAATCAGGAACGTTTTGTGTTTACATTTCTGATAATCTCTGTAATTATTCTGTATGTATTATTTTGTTAACTTTAAAATCAGTGGAATAGAATTGGCATGCAAGGACATTTACCTGACATCGTAACAAAATAATGTCATTGTAGTGTGCATGTGCATGGGTGTTGTGTATTGGATATTGAAGCCATCAAGTCAGTTTCTGTTGTTCCACAGTGCTGTATAAAATGTACGAGAAACATGCCTTTGCTTTCACTGCACTGTGGCTATGAAGCAGTCCTCTTCCACTAGTCTTGCCTTTGAGACAATTTATTGTCCTTTATGTCATCGTTTTCTTCCCATTTTTTATGCATGTATATATTCATATGATATAATTTTATTATTTAAGTTGTTCAATACTTTAGCTTTGTTAATAAACTTTGCCGTGACTTGACTCACCACATTTCCCTTATAATGTATTATATAAAGGTAATGTATTGTAAAGGCAGTATTTGACATATATTTAGGTGCTAAACAATGTGATTAATTAACTTTGAAGAACTTTGGATACTGTCTCTCATATTAAACGTTTATTTTTCTTGATTTGCATTTTATTCATTTTTCACAAACAGGATCACGTTACTGAAGTAAAAACACACAAAAATAAATTAAGGGTGCTGACCTAACTGGTCAACATGTAAGCATCAGTTGATTTTCAAAAGAAAGAAAGTCCGAGGACTAACATTTTCAGTCAGATATATTTGCAGTGCAAATGTCAAACATGGATTAACATAATGTACAGTACAGTACACGTCTAGACAGCTTCGCCCACTTGATGCAGTAGGAAACAAATATTTGCTGCAGTTAGGCTAAATAAGTAAGACTTCCTACAGTATGTGACAATTTTAAGGAAAGACATTGTGAGAATGTCTGGGCTGCAGGTAAATAATCTGTTTCAAATCTTCAAAACCTTTAGAATATAGTAACTAATTTATATTCTTAAACAGGCCAGATTTGAGACTATATTATAGTTGAATAGTCCAAATATGAATACAGTGGACAGTAACAATGTTGATATATTGTAAATAATTTACAGTTGTCTTCGAGCAACTTTCCAATGCCTTTGAACGTTGCAGTTACAGTTATTAATCCTCAATTAAAAAAATATTCGCAAGGGCTGTAATATTTTAATTTATTTAGTTTATGCCTCATGTAAAGCACTCAATTGGCCTTTGTGTATTAAATACTACTAAGGAGTAAAGAGCATTGTATTGTACATGGCAGATTGTAACATTAAATCAGCTATTTATTTCTTCTAAATGTAAAAAATAAAGCATTTGGAAAATGGTCTGAAGTAATACGTAAAGTATATAGGATTTGAACATGCATGGTACATAATTAGCAGACCTAAATGTATCCTTCAACTATGCCCCTAATGACTGGCTGATCACAGGTTTTGTAGCAATTTGTTGCAAGTGTATTCTTAGGCCTTAAAAGTCTGTTCTCAGCATGTTCAAATCCTATATACTTTACGTATTACTTCAGACCATTTTCCAAATGCTTTATTTTTTACATTAGAAAAAATAAATAGCTGATTTAACATTGAGGCTTACAGTAGGTGCCAACAAGTATTATTAGGTTCCCAAGTTGTATCGTTCTCAAATATGCCCCGGTGGTGGTCATGTGTGACAGCTCGCAGGTCACCTCCAGGTCAAGGCCGTCTTGATCCTCAGCAGAGTGGGACCGTTCTAGGTGTGCCTCGTTCTACAGACTCGCTGCGTTGGAGGCACAGCAGATCTTTCCCCCAACGGAGGCTTACAGTAGATACTATGATGGCAGGCTCAGAGGTGTAGTAGTAGCTATGGCATGGGGGAGTCTGCCAAGGATCCCTCGCTGAACTCCTGGGCTCCACCGGATGTCTCACCGATCCATGAGGTCCGTAGGGTGCTTACATCACCCCGGGGTGTCAGCAGGTTCTCTTCAGATGTACTGAAGTACTTTGAGCCTACAGAGATGATTGTGACAGTAAGTACCGTCAGCCTAGGATCATTTGCAGCATTATGTTGAACATCTAATTCAGTAGTTCTAAAAGTGGGGTCCGGGGACCCAAAGGGGGTTCCAGGGGGGTCTCCAATAAAGATAACAAATTTGTTAATATAGCATAAAAATCTGTTCAACCACTAATACATTGGCTATTGACAATATCCGAATCTACAAGGTCGCAATACAACAACGCGTCACAATGTAGATTTCCCATTTCCAAAATAAATCTGGAAAAGGTGAAACATTTTGAATATTTTTTAAACATTTGAACAGCACAAATCATGTACGGATGGAGGTACACAAATACTTTCAGATGGATGTCCCTGGCCAAATACATATTCATTAAGGATCCTTGACAAGAAAGGTTTGAGAACCACTCTTCTAATTCTATCAAAGACGATTTAGTTATTTATGGATACTCACTCTTGGACTCGCTTCCCTTACCCAGGAAAGCCTGGCTGAAGTCTTAGTCGTATTCAGGATTAAGCACATAGCAACCTGTGCGCTTCCTGAATCTGAATGATTTGCATCTGTGAATCCAAGTTGCAAATCTTGTAAGTGTCTTATTTGCCCTTTCTGCTCTCTGTCCTACGGTGGTGTTCTCCTCTCTGTCTTGAGGAGGCAGTGGATCGCTGGTCTCACCGCCAAACATGACTGGAACTTTCTCCAAGAGGCACTGTGGTAACACACCTAAGAGCACAAAGGAGGTCATTGATTAGTTGATCAGCACATATTATCAAACTAAGTACTAACTGTTAGTAATCAAATGTGTTGTATGTTGGATGTATCATGTAAAAGTTTCAAATATGCACTATAACTTTACTTTACCAAATGCTTCTGTTTCTATAGAATGAAAATGTGTTTTTGTGGGTTCCAGTCCAGTACAGAGCCCCTGCCTGATGACTGAAAGTCTAATCTCTCCCCCTGGCGGAGGCAATTACTTTATTCTAAACAAATAACAGGTGATGAAGTATATATAGGGATTTAAGTGGTTAACTGTCATAAATTTGAAATGAACTGTGGCGTCTTACCGAAGTCCTGAGCATTCTCTATGAAGCACTGAATGACTGCTCTCTGCAGCTTGAGGTGGGTTTCCAAGTTCTCTGCAGTTCCCGCTCCAGATGGAAGGAGGTTAGGGGTCAAGACCACAGACAGGTTATTGCTGTCCATCTTGTTATCTGCACTCCTAGGGTAGAAACAAACGGCAATCACAATCACAGTACAATTACAATCGGAATCCTTGTATTTGGCGGTGCATTGATCACATAGTAGAAAACACATGAGCATAAATCTGGAAGTTGGTTGAAAAAGCTGGTGAACACACTTACCTCTTGGACACACTGTGGAGGAAGTCAAAAAGGTAGCGCAGCACGCTGATGTTTCTGTCAGGCAGTTTGCAAGACAGCAGCAGTGTGGCGGCGGTTCTGTCTGCCTCACTGGTCAGCTCCTGCGCCTTCAGAAAGGCATCATGCAGCTCGGTGGGCAGGATGGGTTCTGGCAGCTCTCTGAAGAACTGCTTCACCAGGCCGGCCACAATATGGGGATTTGCTGTGGACAGACACTCTTCCTTGCCCGCATCCAGCTGGACCTGAAGAAACAATGCGAAAGTTGTGTTTAGACTTCATTTATACTTACAGGCACTGTCAGTATGGGCTCTCACAATCATGACATCTTATTGTTGGTTAATTGTCATATATAAATAATTGTGATTAATGATTTAATTGTGTTTTTAGCATTAAACAATGGTACCCTACATCAGTGGCGGAACAACACTGGGCCGGGCCGGGGTGTGAGACAGCACGACCGGGCCTCACCGAACATGACTCCCAACAGCACCCCCCTCCCCCCCCCCCCCATCGGGCAGGCGTGCATGAACGAGAGAGGAGTTGTGTGTGAGGAGATGATCACAGTCACAGATAGAGGGAAAGTGTTATATTTTGCCTGTTATTTATGCTATATATTATTGATCGCGTCTGTGTCTGTGACATTGCGCAGCAGTGCACACACGAGAGAGAGAGAGAGAGAGAGAGAGAGAGAGAGACGTAGAGAGAGAGAGAGAGGTGCCACTGCTGCGTAAAATAAATAGGCTATTACTACCACCACTAGTAATTAAATGCCAAAGAGAAAAGGTGTTTTGGTCTGGGTCTGTAGGAGCTGCTCTGCTGCATGGGAGTTCACATAGTGATGGAACAGGTCAGTCTTCAGACAAGAAGAAAAAAAAAGATATCGCTGGCAACCAAAATCAATTCTCCGCATCGCAAAAATAAATCTATAATAATAAATAATAAACTTTATTTGTATAGCACTTTTCATACATAAAATGCAGCTCAAAGTGCTTCACAGGGCAGGACACAAAAATAAAATACAATAAAACACAAGTAGTTAAAATGATAGAACAATAGCAGAGAACAAAACCGAATATAAGAACATAAAATAAATAAAAACACATAAAATAAATAAATAAAACTCAACTAAAAGCAAGGGTGAAGAGGTGAGTCTTGAGTTGAGATTTAAAAATGTCTACAGATGGTGCGTGTCTGAGCTCGAATGGAAGTTTATTCCAGGCTGTTGGGCCATAGAAGCAAAAAGCTGCCTCACCGTACTTTTTTGTGCACATACCTTTAGGCACTTCAAGTAGGCCAGCGTTGGAGGACCTGAGGGGGCGGCTAGGGACATATCTAGGTAGGCAGTCACGGAGGTACGGAGGTGCGAGACCATTGAGAGCTTTATAGACAAGTAACAGAATTTTAAAGTCAATCCTGAAAACAACCGGAAGCCAGTGCAGTGATGCCAAAACTGGAGTAATATGTTCTCTCATCCTAGTTCTAGTTAAAACTCTAGCTGCTGCATTTTGGACAAGTTGTAATCTGTCAGTCGCTTTCTTAGGGAGTCCTGAAAAGAGTGCATTGCAGTAGTCAAGCCGAGAAAAAACAAAGGCGTGGATTAGCGTTTTTGCATCGTCCAAGGACAAATAGGATCTGATCCGTGCAATATTTCTAAGGTGAAAAAAAGCAATCTTGGTAACATGATTAATGTGTGAATTAAAATTCAATTCAGAATCAATAATAACCCCCAGGTTCTTTACTGTACTGTTACCTTCTACAGTCAGGTTGCCAAGTCTGCCAATTATTGATTCTCTTTGCTCGCTAGAACCGATTATGAGAACTTCCGTCTTATCCTCATTCAGTTTGAGAAAGTTCTCACTCATCCAACACTTGATGCCAGACAGACAGGTCAACAGCGGGTCCAAAGCACAGGGATCGTCTGGGGCCACAGCAAGATATAGTTGGGTATCATCAGCATAGAAATGAAAATTGACTCCGTGATTGGTAATGAGTTCACCCAATGGCAGAATGTACAAGGAGAACAGCAGAGGACCAAGAATCGAGCCTTGTGGGACACCAGAACTGATGTCGTGTTTGTCTGAGTCAAACTCGGCTAGATTGACAAAGTAACTTCTGTTTGAAAGGTAGGAGGAGAACCAGGACAGGGCCGTACCGGACAGGCCTATCCAGTGCTCCAAACGCTGTATTAAAATTGAATGATCAATCGTGTCAAATGCAGCCGTTAAATCTAGCAGTAGGAGAACGGATACATGTTTCTTGTCAGCAGACACCCTAAGATCATTCATTACTTTTACAAGGGCAGTTTCTGTGCTATGATTTTTCCTAAAGCCAGATTGGAATTTGTTGTGCACATCATTGCTCTGTAGAAATACGTCCAATTGATGAGAGATGCATTTCTCCAAAACCTTGCCCAGAAAGGGCAGATTCGAAATGGGTCGATAGTTACCCAAAACAGAGGGATCCAGATTATGTTTCTTTAGTAGGGGCCTGACTACGGCCGTCTTCAGAGAGTCTGGGAAGACGCCTGTCTGTAGAGAGCTGTTTACAATTTTTAGGATATCTCCAATCACACTGTCTAAGACCTCTTTGAGAAAGGTGGTGGGAATTGTATCCAATGAACAGGAGGAAGATGTCATCTGTGATATGGTTTTGCGGAGTTCGTCTTCATCAATTGCGCAAAACGATAATAGGCTCCCCCTGGAGAGATCTACCCTGGGACCGTTAGCTGCTGTTTGAAGGTTTGCACTAGCAACAGCACCATTCAAAATATCAGCTCTAATGTTAAAGATTTTGTTATCAAAAAAGCATGCAAACTCATTACACTTAGCTTTAGAGGCCGGGAATGACTGCTTGTAGGACTGGGGGGGGTTTAAAAGTCGATCAATGGTAGAGAATAGGACTCTGGCATTTGTCTTGTTCTCGTTAATAATGCCAGAGAAATATGCCTGCCTTGCTAGACGCAGGGCTTTGTTATAGGCGACTGTTGACTTTTTAAGAATCTCTAGGTGGGTGGTGAGTTTATTTTTTCTCCAAGCTCGCTCGGCTCTACGACATTCTTGCTTCAGTGAGCGTGTATGCTCATTTAACCAGGGTGTTACTCTGGTGTTATGTTTCTTTTTTGTTTTCAAAGGAGCCACTATATCAAGAGCTGACTCTAGTTTAAGATTAAAAATTTGAACCAGATCATTTACTGGGGGAGTATCGTGCAGGGGGGGGCCCAGATGACGAGGGAACTCGTCAGCTGCAGAAGAGCTAAAAAAGCGCTTTGTTATGGTATATTCTGTGATGTTTTCCTCTAGATCAGAGGCAGTCATATTAAAACACAGCAAATAGTGGTCTGATAGCTCAGGCCTTTCAATAGTCCTTTCCACAGTGATGTTCACCCCTCTAGAAATCACCAGGTCCAGAGTGTGCCCATGTTTATGTGTAGGCCCAACAACATGTTGGATAAACTCAAAGGAATGTAATAACTCTAAGAAACCCATAGCCACAGCATCTGTAGCATCATCCAGGTGCAGATTAAGATCACCTGTGATAAGAGTTCTGTCATAGTTAGTGGAGCAGATAGATAAAAGTTCTGATATTTCTGTTAGAAATATTGCTTTACTGCATTTTGGCGGGCGATAAATGCTAATCATTGGCTAATCATTCGTGACATTAGACTCAGCCAATATGCACAACGCAGAGCATGAGATTGCAGATCTTTGAATTTTCGGTTTGCACTGAGCGCACTCACCATGTGAATCACCAGGTCCTCACAAGTATAATGTACACCGCCAGGCTCCACAAGGTTCTCAGC
Source organism: Protomyctophum parallelum (assembly GCF_964188405.1). Lineage (NCBI taxonomy): Eukaryota > Metazoa > Chordata > Actinopteri > Myctophiformes > Myctophidae > Protomyctophum > Protomyctophum parallelum. The sequence goes on from NC_139715.1 coordinate 5,101,363, forward strand.
GCAATGGCGTGTCGATAAAAGTTGGGATTTTATAGTGGCATTATTCAGGCAATACTCAACAGATTGTTATAATTCCAAGTTTATATTTTCATTTGGGTGTAAGTAATGTTTTTATATGACTTATCAAACATGGTAGCCTATATTTAATGTCCACTGAGCTGTGGTGCGCTTGCCTACATTCTCAATTAGGGATTTTCCCAGCGGTCATTTTCACTCTCGTGTAGCCTATAACCTTTATTCAAATAGGGTATTTTAAAATGCAACCATACTATATAACTATATACAACTATATATTATTGATCGCGTCTGTGTCTGTGACATTGCGCAGCAGTGCACACACGAGAGAGAGAGAGAGAGAGAGAGAGAGAGAGAGAGAGACGTAGAGAGAGTAGAGAGAGAGAGGTGCTGCGTGTTAAAAAATAAATAGGCTACTACTCATCTTTGTGTTCTGTTTCACCTTAATTATTGCTGAGTGATCGCACACAGGGAAAAGCAACAAGAAGGGGTTTAGAATCGAAACAGTCCGTTGTGGAATCACACAGAGTGATTAGCCTACTAATGTGACAGGTCTTGGCTGGACCCTGGCTGGACCGCTTACAGCGACTCTCTCTCGCGGTAAATTCTCATCAGACAGACATGATATTTTGTTAAAGTGTAGGCTATTATAGGCTATATAGGCTCTGTATCTGGTTAATTCAAGATTCAAGATTGCTTTATTTGTCATTCTTTAATTCCAACTGCAGCAGCAGAAAAAAACGAAATTGCGATGTGCTGAGTGCACGGGCCGCAGCAGCATGGGTCGCGGCGTTGCGCAGCTCGCGCTGCCACAAACTTATCTTTACATCAGAGAGAAAAAGAAGAAAGCGATCAGCGGGGGCCCGTCGCTTTCTTCTTTTTCTTTTTCTTTTTCTTGATTTTATCAGTCGTGAGTGACTGTGTAAAAAATCGTCCATCGATCATCTGACAGCCCGGGCCCTCAGGAGGTCCGGCCGGGGTGTGACCACCCCCCCTACACCCCCGGTAGCTCCGCCCCTTCCCTACATATGAATACAAATTCATTTCTGTTTGCCTATTAGGCTTAAGCAATGACAGCAAAGTCAACTAGAGCCATTACTCACCCTGAGTGCTTTTTGTCTAGTAATGGAACCTGTTATTCTGAATAGGCCCTCTTTTTCAGTGTGCTCAAGCAGCATGGTACATGCACCCACCAGAAACCTGAGAAAGCAGAGACATGAAATGAAATTAGCAAAACAATTAAAAATAAACACCATTTGAACAGTAACATTTAACTGACATTTGCTGGTTTTCCACTGGACACTCACCTTGGCACATCCCCGTGGTCAGTATGATGACACTGTAGGCTCTTCAGCGGTGCTCCGAAAACCTTCACCTGAGAGAGGAAAAGTATAGTAAAGCAACATTTAAGATTTCACAAAACAAATGGACAATCTTGTGGTCATTATTTTTTCATCAATTAGCGAGTAAAATTACATGGCTAACAAATTAACCCTGGCTGCTAAAAACCCCAAAGATTTGCAAAAGATTAGATCCAATGCGGTGATCCAAGGATGAATTGAATGAATCCATGGATGGTTATGCATTGGTAATGCACTGTGCACATATCATATGGCAGATGATAAATTCAGAGAGCTGGCCTGTTCTGACATCACAATGTTGTTAACCGATGTAAAAGCTCACACATGTCATCATGATGCAATGCCACACATTGTGAGCATGCATGTAGATCTGCTATTTTCTAAAAACTATTGAAACATTTTGAACAATTTGGAATAATTATACATTTCAAGTTCAACAACACAAATCTTGTATGGGGGTACTTCCTTGGCACAATATATGTTCAGATCCTAACCAAACCCAAACATGGGGTCGTTGGCATTAAAAAGGTTTAGAAGAACCATAAGAACCACTGATTAAAACAGTGAAACAGCCATATGGATTAACTGTAAACGTTTACATTTAGCCTCAGGTGCATAATATTTGAACCAGTGCAGTTGGCTAAATTTGTACAATATCAGAGTTATGCTGAACACTATCTGACAACAACCGTTTGAAAGAGGCAGTAGCCAGTAGGCCTGGCTATAGGTATACAATTGAACTTCTTACAATTTGCAGACGGTCATATAATATGACCGTCAACAAATATGTCGACAAATATGACTGATATTTGTCCACAACGAGTGAAAGCGAAGAGTAAATATCAAACCTTGTCAATGAATGAGCGTGATTATGAAACCGAACCGAACCACTCTAGGGATAGACCGTTGCCGTTAGGAACCTCACCCACCGCGACATTCCAAACGAAACGTAGCCTCGGTCCCAGCTGGCTTACTTATCTGCGAAAAGAAAATGATAAGGAACGAAACGGGTCTTAACCGCTGCGGTGGGATCCATAATAACACCACGCGTCAACGACATTTAGAGCAGAGCAAACAAACATCAGGGAAAAGGCTCGAAACGTTGGCAACGTTTCGACGGTTAAACTTCATCATGATTCCCTGATGAAGGCTTAAATGAAATACTGTGTGCAAAGAAACGTTGTACCATCGAAAGCCTTCATCAGGGATGATTAACCGTCGAAACGTTGGATTCATTTCTGTCTTACCTGCTGTCCTAATACATATTGGCATTCTGGCTATTGGTGTGTGCGACCACCTTCTTGTTTTTTCAATATCTCCTCTACGAGGAACAAAATGAAACATTCCAGTAAATAATGCGTTCTAGGTTTGTACACTCACCTTATTGCGCCTGTTGCTCCAGCATGTAGACATCTTCCTTCCTTTTTCCGTTTTGCGGCAATCAGGCGTTATAATAGTGTTGAGCTGCTGCTCAGCTACAACACCACGGTCCAAAATACTCATACACATAACTGTAAGTATAGTATACAGGTCCTGTAACTGCCAGTGTCAGTTGGTTCTTTTAACTTAACCGTCTTCCTGCCATTGCCGAAGCCCTTCGGCAATTGAAGCATTAATTTGATATTAACGCTTGCTGCCATTGCCGAAGCCCTTCGGCAATTGCCCTTTATTAGTGCATATGATTGATCAAGCCATAATGCTACTCACGTTAGCCGGTTAGCTAGCACTGTTGTTAGCACTGCACTGGATCGTTCATATTAATTCACCGTCGCCATAAGAATCCATTCTATCCGTTTCTTTCAATCGCCTGTATCTCCTATTCCTTGTCCCAGATGGCATTTTTGGTCAAAACAGCGTTTCTTTGACGGCACGAGCCGACGTTGTGGAGTGCAAAAATGTACCGGCATTTTTCGATCATGTAAACAAAGGTTGTCTTGGCAACGTAAAGCTGGCAGGGATAAGCTCACTTCCGGTTGAGGCAAAATGTGGCTTTTCAAAATAAGAGCTCAAATTAAAAAAATGCTGGCATGAATTAGGTCCTAATTTCTCAATAAATGGCAGCAGTAAAAGGGTTAAGTCAGGTCTTTACTTTTGAAGTTTGTTATTTTTCTTTGTTTATTTGTGTTGTCTTATTTTGACACTTCCTGTAGACTTAGGATACCTTTATTGTGAAACTTCCTGTTAGAGTGCATATATAGCTGAAGCATGTTGGCTTCACTCACCTCAGAGACACTCAGCCAGAGTGACACAGTGAGACACAGCATGTTTGAGGCAGCAGAGCCACATGGTATGAGACTTGTTTGTTTGGAACTTCATGTTTAACCCAGTTGATTTGATATTGTTGAAAGGTTTTGTAGATTCAGTATGTGGTTTTGTAGATTCAGTATGTGGTTTTGTAGATTCACTATGTGGTTTTGTAGATTCACTATGTAGGTTTGTAGATTCAGTATGTAGTTTTGTAGATCCAGTATACAGCTTGTAGATTCAGTATATAATGTAAAGCCGTTTATATTGTTTACAGTGCCTGCTTTTGCTGTGTCCGATGTGCCAAGTATCGGTTATCCCAAGATTGTTGGTATGAAGTTCAAGGTGGCATTCGATTCAACCCCTAGCCCCTCGATTAGCGGAGCGAGGTATATGATTTGTTTGTTCTGTTTTGGGTTCATTCATTTACTTTAGGTCTAATTAATTGTATTGTGGGTTGATGGTTCGTTTGATATATCTCTGTTATGGACATTCTTGGTAATTTATTAGTCTACTCTTGAAATGTTTGAGTTGTCGTATCACTGCATTAATTACGTAACTTAACCATTTTATTTATTGTACTATTGAAAGTGATATGTAATGCACAGATTTTATTGTTGTTGAAGACTATGAGAAAATGTCATGATTGTAATAGTATTTATATTCTATTTTTGTAGTTTTCACGGTGTACCAGGGAACATCTTCTGTGCTGAAGACAAATAAACTACACCCGTTGAGACCATCCACTTCTCATTATTTCATAATTCGAGGGCGCTTACAGGTCCTATATAGTAAGAGTTATGTAACCGTTAACCGCAAATAAGCTGTTTTGTAACTGTGCTCTGTCCTCTGCTCTGCGACTGCGTTGTCCAGTTGTCCAGTTGATGTGAGAGAGGTTTGCTGAAAATCAGTTGAAAGTACCAGTTACTAAATTAGTGCACACGGTGTGTACACGTGCACATCAACAAACGACGTTCCCATACGCCGGCTCACGACAATGGGCGGGGCCGGTTACTGCTGATTTGACTGACTGGCCAATCACAGAGGGCCGTGCTGTCGCGAAATCAGCCAACCAGATAACAGGTGTATATCAGATGACGTCGGATTATACTTTCAAAGTGCTCATCTCTTCATTCGCTTTCACTCACACACACACTGCCAAGTTTTTACCAACAACTGGACGTTTATTGAGAGGAGCCAACGCAAGCGGACAGTTACTTCAAGTTCTACCAAACGAACGTTACGAAGAAGATGGAGACGGTATGTAGGCGTGTTTATTAATACAATAGTATGCACTGTCAACGGTCAACGATCGTAATAATGTTATTTAGTGACGGAATTGTTTACAGGCGGGTTTGTTTGACCGTGCCAAAAACGCTATAGTTAATTTGAAACGTTAGCAGTAAATAGCCTAGTTTGTTTGCTCTGCTCTAAATGTCGTTGACGCGTGGTGTTATTATGGATCCCACCGCAGCGGGTAAGCCCCGTTTCGTACCTTCTTTTCGCAGATAAGTAAGCCAGCTGGGACCGAGGTTACGTTTCGTTTGGAATGTCGCGGTGGGTGAGGTTCCTAACGGCAACGGTCTATCCCTAGAGCGGTTCGAAGTGGTTCGGATTCATAATCACGCTCATTCGTTGACAAGGTTTGATATTTACTCTTCGCTTTCACTCGTTGTGGACAAATATCAGTCATATTTTATATTATATGACCGTCTGCAAATTGTAAATTGTCAATTTTATACCTATAGCCAGGCCTACTGGCTACTGCCTCTTTCAAACGGTTGTTGTCAGATAGTGTTCAGCATAACTCTGATATTGTACAAATTTAGCCAACTGCACTGGTTCAAATATTATGCACCTGAGGCTAAATGTAAACGGTTACAGTTAATCCATATGGCTGTTTCACTGTTTTAATCAGTGGTTATTATGGTTCTTCTAAACTTTTAATGCCAACGACCCAAGGTTTGGGTTTGGTTTAGCCCTGTAAACATGACTCTCGTATTCATACGAGAGTCATGACGCAACTTCACCCTGGTCTTTGCAGACGCTACATTTACAAATAATTAAAATATATAAACATTCGCATTTCAAATATAAAGTACTCACAAAGTGTCCCACGGGTGTTAGTTAGTAGCAGCGCCAGCGATTAGAATTTCTGCATCCCGCGTTGTTTAATAAAAAGCATTTTTATCCGAGGTGTTATTTTGCCATTGGCTTTCAACTACGCGCCCCTATCGGTCGGGAGGAGGGTGGCACTCGGTGTGTTCGATATAGGTACGCTGACCGCCCTGCCAATACAGACTAATAGGCGAGTGCGCTCCCGGTGTGCAACTGTGGATTTCCCAAACGAACCCCGTTTGAAAAAAGTAGCCGGAGAGCTCGGACAAAAATGCTTTTTATTAAAGAACGCGGGACGCAGCAATTCTAATCGCTCGCGCTGCTACTAACTAACACCCGTGGGACACTTTGTGAGTACTTTATATTTGAAATCTGAATGTTTAAATATACGGAAATCTTGTAAATGCAGCGACTGCAAAAAACAGGGCAAAGTTACTGCATGACTGTCATGATAATTATCATGGCAGTCATGTTCCAGGGCTAGGTTTGGTTAGGATCTGAACATATATTGTGCCAAGGAAGTACCCCCATACAAGATTTGTGTTGTTGAACTTGAAATGTATAATTATTCCAAATTGTTCAAAATGTTTCAATAGTTTTTAGAAAATAGCAGATCTACATGCATGCTCACAATGTGTGGCATTGCATCATGACATGTGTGATCTTTTACATCGGTTAGCAACATTGCGATGTCAGAACAGGCCAGCTCCATATATGGAGATCTAGGGGTGATCAGGTGTGATCAATTGGCTAATTTGGGCCCTGTCCATAGCCTGGGCACTGTGGGCAGTGGCCCTATCCAGAGACCGGACATAGACTTTTGTGCTGGTTCTGAACAACGGTGTATCCCACCGACTCAAGGCCCGGGCACTGCACACAGTGTCAAACGCGTGTGTCAAATTTTTGACACCAAACAGGTGTCAAAAGTCGATGGGGCGAACATTTCTTGAGTTACGTGGATTACAAACGTTCATACACACTTACAGAGACATTTATAGATGAACAGTTGATGTAAACTGTTACAATTGAACAATTTTAATGTAAATAACTAACTGTATAATTGTTCATCCATCCTCAACTGCCTATCAGGAGTCGGATTGAGGGGTCAACAGTTCCAGCAGAGAGTTCCAGACTTCCTGGACAACACAAATTGCCTGCCGGCGAGTTGTGCGATATTAGTCTGGCTTATTAGCCAGGCTATAGGGAGACGACCAGAGGCATTCGTACTAGATGGCGATGCCTGAACCTTTTACACGCGAAGGAGCAGTGGCTCCTGGATATGTTTCATTTCTGAAATTCATTTTCAAATCAATTGTTTAAAAAATGCAATGTCGTTCTAGTTCCTGCAGTTCAATGAATTAAGGAAATTTGCTTAATTTACTAATCTCTACATTTTCTCCCACAGGATTCTACAGATGACAACTTCACCTTGACTTCTACCTTGATCCAGGACCCCAACAACCGCAGGGTGGGGGTGGTTCTGAAGAGGGTTAGGACTGAGCTCTTTCGAGTAAGTACATCCTTCCTTACTACCAGTGGTGGAAACTAAAGTAACTAAGTTGATTTATTTATTTAAGTACAATTTTGATGTTTACTTTCCTTGAATATGTCAATTTTTCAATACTTTATAGTTTATACTATACACTCCACTACATCTCTCAGGCAACTCCACTACAATTTTTTGAAAACTTCAAACTTACTACTCTGTAGATTATTATTCAAAACATGCATTAACCACTTATAAGCCCTATTTTTTTACTGTGTCTATTAGAAAATAACCGATGAGATGCATTGTGAGCTTGTAGATCGGCTATTTTTGAAAGATTATTTGATAAAGAAAGCTTCCATGAGTTTATCTGTAGGAAGAAACGTTACAAAATATTATTAATACGAATTACTTCACTACTAACTACTTCAATTTCATGAATTTAGATTTATTGAAGGAAATTTGCTGAAGTTACAATTGTCTACATTTCCTCACACAGGACCTGGACCTAGACAACTGGACCTGGAAATGCATCGATGACCCCCAAGAATTCCAGGGTGATACTGAAAGGGACAGTGAAGGCTTCACAGGGAGAAGCACCCAAAGACCCACAAGATACACAGGTGAGTTGGTTTCCGTGTTTGACAGACGATTCCGACACGGAAACGGACTCCCCTGTGTGTCCTCCACCAAGGCAGGTCACCCCCAGGAAGAGGGTCACCGTGGCCAAAAAGAAGCGAGGAACTGGATCTGCTCAGTTCAAGTATGTATAGATACATCTTGGTCACTGGTTTTAATGGTTTTGTTACTTTAATTGATTTGTTTTGCTTGACCACAAATGTTTAGATAGTATGTTGTTTAGACATGCTAGGTTCATTGTTTACCTTGAATCTTAGTTTCTTTGAGGCACCACATTGTTCTCCCTGTGCTCTATTTATGTGACTTTGTTTATTGTCTGAGTTAATGCTTACTCTCCTTATTCCCATCTCACACTTTTTGCAGTAGCATGCAAGCCTTCCTCCAGAAGAGAGTACAATCTCAGAGCAAGGGAAACAAGAGGAAACCACCACCCAAGGACTCAAAGGAAGACCAGGAGGAAAACCACGGTGAAATGCCAGTGCCACCACCAGCCAAACGCCTAAGAGTGAGTACAACTTTACTACATAGTATACAAGGAGTTAGGGGTTTATACTTGGCCGCTCCTAATTTCCCTCTGCACTAAATCTCTTTGCTAAAAAGAACAGATCTACAAGTTCACAACACAGCATGTTGTGAGCATGTAGAACTGCTATTCAAAACCAAATCACTACCTTTTCTCACACAGGAGGTCGAAGCTGACAGCCCCCCCAGGAGGATGAGCACCATCCTCATCGATGCCCCCAGGGTGGTCCATAGGAAGGTGAGTTGGTTAAGGTTGTGAAGGAGTGAAGATAATGACATGGCAACATGGTCTCATTATAAAACATACAATTGATACTTAATCCATTATAATTATGTATTATATCTGCAAGGATACAACTCAAATGTTGAGTTGTAGTTATAAAATTAATGTTGAGATCATTTTGTGACTTACATTGTTGTAATACGTAATATACATTATGTTACTAATTAGTAACTACATGGCAAGATGTAACTTACTATGTACATTTGGTTATAATTAGCAAGATATGTATGTTGATTTTCACTAACATGTGTTTCTTCTCCATGTGCAGAGACAATCTTCTGCCTCCATCAGCACCAAGAGACCTGGACCAAGGCAAGGATGAAGGTTGACTGTCAACGTGTGCCAAGTAAGTAAATACCAGTACATCTTTACTAATAGAGAATTTAGCCACTTAATAAATACATCATAATACATTGTTTAGTTTAGTTAGACCATCCATCCATCTACAGTATGAAGAAGTTCTTTACTATTAAGAGGATCTGATGCTTGATCATCCAAGAGTTGAGCTAAACTAGGCTACGCTCCCATTCAACAAACCATTTATACTTAGTCGACCAAGGTGCCCCAGGCCTCCATACTAGGTCCTCCTTTTTCGCCCTACACTACATTTCTTTACCAAAAAAGCCAATCTACAAGCTCACAGCGCCTTGCATCGAGACTAGGGATGTTCCGATGAGACATTTTGGCCGATATCGATATCCAATATAATTAATTGCTGTTATGGCCGATAACCGATATTACCGATGTCGATATGATCTCATTCTGTATTCAAAGATTATAATAATATTGTCCATTCTGAAAAATGCATGTAACAGGGTATCTGCACTGCAGGCTTAGGGAAGTCAGATTTAACTTAAATACCTTTATATTAAATATTGTGAGCTTGTAGTTCAAGCTGTTACTTTGGGTTTCTTTATCTGTAAAGACAGGCCGATTAATCAGACCGATTAATTACTCGGGCTGATTGATTAATCGAACCGATGCAGATTAATCTAAAAACAACTCAAATCGGCCGATACCGATGTGTTTACCGATTAATCTCTCATCACTAATCGAGACTCATTGTGAGCTTGTAGATCTGCTATTTGTGCTGAATGTTCATCCCAGAAAGAATAGGGGCATTAGGGTTCATGTGGTTAAACTGCAAGACATAAAAAAAAAGTCTATAAGAAACAATTATAAACAACAACAATGCAGGAGCAATTTCCTGCAATTAAATGTATCAAGTAAATGACCTAAAGTTACTTATCACTTATTTTTCTCACACAGGTCCCTGATCCATCCCAGCAGGACGACACACTCTCTCCTCCTCCCACCTCAATCTATCCCACCCATCACTCCCCCCCCCTCTCTCTTTCTCTCTCTCTCTCTCTCTCTCTCTGTGTATACATAGTTATGCTTGTAAATAGTTGTTACTTTGAAATGATAGTATGCTACACTGAGTATTATTTCTCTTTTGTTTAATAATCTGTAACAGTTGTAAATAATAGTGCAATAGTTTCTTACATTAATTAATGGTTAAATTTTTTGTTATTTTGTATTTGTATTTTAAAGAGATTGTTGAGAAGTATGTTTCATATTGTGTTATACATCAAACGTGCTTCATCCTATATGTTATATTTAAGTTTGATTTCATAATAATAAATAATATATTTTATTTGATAATCATATATCAAGCTTCATGTCTTTATTTTCTTCTTTTAGTTTAAATATAACTAAGCTATGAAAAACTCAGGCTTGAGGTTTGTACAAAACAACTGTAACCGTATTCCCATGATAGTGAAATAGTAGACTAGTGGATTAGAGTCTAATCCACTTCATTTGAAATTTCATTTGTAACATCTATATGATCTATATAGTCTAATCATTAGACTATATAGATGTTACAAATACAATTTCAAATGAAACTTTGAAGCTGAACTGTGAAGTTCAGGATTGATGTCAGTGTCAGCTACAACAGTGTACACTACGTCTGTGACACCTGAAGTAAATATTGAAGGGAAAAGCATTCACTCATTATCATTTTGATTGAAGGAATTCAGTTTAGATGGTTTAGCAAAGGAAGCAGTGTTGGGCAAGTTACTTTGAAAGCGTAGCTTGTAAAGCTACAAGTAGCTCACCATGGCAGTAGCTTGATCAAGCTACATAGCTACCCCTGGAGAGATGTAGCTTGTAAAGCTACAGCTACATGGAAAAAGTAGCTCAAAGTAGCTCAGCTACTTTTTATTTTTCAGCGTTAAATTGAGAATGTACATGCGGGAGACCCCTCCTCCCCTCTGGGAGACCCCTCCTCCCCTCTGGGAGACCCCCCCACCCTGCTCCCCTCGGGGAGACCCCTCCTCCCCCTGCTCCCCTCTGGGATTCCCCTCCCACCCTGCTCCCCTCTGGGAGACCCCTCCTCCCCCTGCTCCCCTCTGGGAGACCCCCCCACCCTGCTCCCCTCTGGGAGACCCCCCCACCCTGCTCCCCTCTGGGAGACCCCTCCTCCCCCTGCTCCCCTCTGGGAGACCCCCCCACCCTGCTCCCCTCTGGGAGACCCCTCCTCACCCTGCTCCCCTCTGGGAGACCCCCCCACCCTGCTCCCCTCTGGGAGACCCCCCCACCCTGCTCCCCTCTGGGAGACCCCTCCTCACCCTGCTCCCCTCTGGGAGACCCCTCCTCCCCCTGCTCCCCTCTGGGAGACCCCTCCTCCCCTCTAGGAGACCCCTGCTCCCCCCTGGGAGACCCCTCCCACCCTGTGATACCAGGGCCAATCAGAGGCCAATTAGAGGCAGCTGTCAAGTGCTGATATGCCCTCAAAGCAATCAGAAAAAGGAACAGTCCTTGATTTTTCAAAGGGGGTTCTAGTACAAGAATTAACACAGCAACCAATGGTCAAAATTAATATATTTCTTTCATGTTATTGCCCAAAATTGTAGCTTGTAACTTGAGTAGCTAAGCTACAAAAAATGACCCAAAAGGTAGCTGAGCTACTTGAAGAGGTACACAAATATGAATGTAGCTAAAATACCACAAGCTACAGCAAAATGTAGCTCAGCTACGTAGCTCAGCTACATGTAGCTTAATACTCCCCAACACTGAAAGGAAGACATAGATTGTGAACAAACTCTTGGTCCACACAATGATACAGATGAGGAAAATCCAGTCCTGCATTGTGAATCACAATTGTATTAATTGGCAGCAGCTATGAACATACTGTATACAAGGAATGTCTGAGGTTGTTACATTACACTGAAAGCAACAGAAGCATTCAACCTGGGACCATCAGGGATCCAAATCAAATGAGGGTGCCACTATAATAGGCAAATATAATATAATATAACATACTAATGTAAATGTATAGGCAAATGTAATATAATAGATACAAATGTTAAGTTATATTCATTCAACTCTTCAATGTACATTTAAATACACACATTATTATATTTTACAAAAGCCAGATTATGTGCCTTTATTGTGAGCATAAAAGTACATGCTAACTTGACCAAAGAACCTGTACACATGGGATGTGTCACAGACTCACATTATATTACATTTTATTTCATGCAAGTAAATTTGACTACCGAATGTAGTTATTTACATCCACGACCAGGGGACACTACTGGGTATCTTATTTATATGGTACATTGTTCTATCACAATCATCAAGTGAAAGTTAATGCTAATGGTAAACTTGGACAAGAATACAGGATTATTATTAAATTGTGACTGACCTCAAAACTGACATTGCATACAGACAACATTAGAAAGACTAGCTGTTAATGTACTATTTTTCTTTTCAGTGAGTCTGGCTCTGATTGATAGATGAAAACTAACATAACTGCTTACTTAAAATGACTAAGTTACGGTTGCTGAGACCACAGACCTGTCAAAACATTCCCCTTTAGCAGGGCTAATCTTGATTCAGTGGAAATCTGTAATGCACTTTAAACAGTTCCAATGTCTTCATTTTTGTCTCCACCAGCCGAAGGCATGGGGGAGAGTATGTTTTGCACTCCGTCCACGTGTCCATCCGTCCGTCCGTGTGTCCGTCCGTGAGCAGCTAATCTCGGCCACCGTTAACCCGGTCGATGCCAAATTTTGCACACACACTCCCTGGATGCCAACCATGAACCTCTGCCCCAAACTTTCCAGAACGGCCTGTTATAGCGCCACCAGGAGGCCGCTTTGTGCAAAACAAGTTTTTGCACAGTAAACCTACAGATTGTGTCCAAACATCACGCAAATTGGTACACAGTCTCTCTACAGCCATTCAACCAAACCGGTCTTTCAGATTTCTCAGACTCCATCCTGATTGGTTAAGATTGGCTTCCAAAATTCACAGGAGTGCTCAGTTTCAAACAAAATGCTGCAAATCATGAACACATCGCGTGATTTCCGTGAAATTGTGCACCCACATTCCCACTAGGCCGAGGACGAAATGCCACATGAACAATTTCAACTCAGCCTCAAGGTGGCGCTATAACTGGCCCAAAAGTGTTTTTACCTCTAACTGCACGGATCTGTGGATAACTTTGTATGCCAACTCCCTAGAGGCCAAGGAAAAACCTTTGCCTGGAATTTTTCACATCTGCTCTTTATAGCGCCACCAGGAGGCCGACATATGTAAAACACATTTTCTATTATTACTCCTTCAGATTTTATCCAAATTTCACGCAAATCGGTACACATGATCTCCATAGTCATGTGATCAAGACAGGTTTGTTTGATTTCTCATATTCCATCCTGATTGGCAACGATTGGCTCCTACAGTTTTCAGGAGTAGCAAACAACTCCTCAACGCAGCGTCCCATTGCGATGAAACTGTGCACGCATATTCCCACTAGGCTGAGGAAGAATCCTGGTGGAGACCTGTGCCGATTGGCACTTTATCTAGTTTTTTATGTTTTTATCATCTTTTTTACCTAAATTTAACAAAATCTATGGCCAATTTCAGGGCCTCAGACCCAGTACCACGCGGTCCAGTTTCCTCAAAGGGCCCCTAACAGCCAAGGGCCCCGGTCACACTGGCCCAATAGCTAATTTGGCCCTGGGATGGATGATTTCACATACCATATTAGCCTTTGGGGTCACTTGGTGGTCACTGTGGTCAGTAAGAAAGGGGTATACCTACTGTCACTCCCAACGGACTCAGAACGAGGCAAGGTAGTTCTTTGATCACTGGTAGATTTATTGTCTGTCACACAATCAATCCACAACGTCAAACTGTTGTAAAATAAAGCATAAAACGAACATTCAGATTAGAACCAAACTATACCGAAACATTATCATAAGAAACAATAACAAATGCAGAAAGGAAACAAACACACCTCACTGGCGCTGCTGCGTAAACCGAAGGGAATGAAAGGACGTCTTTGCCCTCTGAAGTGCCCATAAACACAGCAACACTGTTGGTCAGCAACACGCTGTAAACAAACCGCCCGGCATCTCTACGGAACGGAAGTGGAACAATGATTGTGAACCATCAACGATGCAAACCATATATGGGCATAGCACCGGAAATGACGGAACTTCAACTCATAAATATACCTTTTACTCAAATATATATTAAGAAAATAATAAACTTAGAAAACTAACAAATTGCATAATAATTACAACATGACAGCAGTAACACCTACTGCCCTGTATTTATTAACTGTTATGAAGTAGCCTATTCTGTTAATAACAACATAAGAGTTCTGATTCTGAATCTGAGTTATTTAAATGGGCACAATATTTAATTCAATTGATTCATTTATATTAAATACATATTTTTTAAATTGTAATATTTATTAGACTTCATTAATAAACAATCAACCATAATAGTCTACTGAAATAGTTTGGCTATTATTCCCACATCAGCAGCCATTGGCTATTGCATGGGCAGGACAATAGACCAAATCGATCTACAGTCATGAAGAACTGTGACACTTGTTGTCGGTTGTTCTGTGATCATGCTGTTGATCCCTGAAGCATGCTGTTTGCTATCAAACAGTTCCCCATGCGCCACAGAAAACATACGCCGACATACTTTGCAATTTGCTTTATATTAATCTCCCGTGACGCTGTCAAGCTAGGGATTTGCTAGCCTGGGTAAACCCACTCCCCCTGCTGGACAACATTTCATTCTGCCAGGAGGGGTGAGTCTGGCATAATCGCCTGTGTGGCTGTTTAGCCGTGGGGCGGGAGAGTAGCGTTGACGGACAACCCCTTCAGCCAATCAGCGTATATCAAAACAAGAGGCGTCATCTAAACGCGTTCCGTTCCTACTTCCTCATTCCCATGTTTGTTGTTGTGAATGAGTCGAGGAGTTCACACGTCATCAACTGCTCAAATCGTTCCTGATTGGCCAACGTGCGCTGTCAATCACAGAGCCCTGAGCTCGGTCGCGGATTGGCTCGTACCAAAGCTGATACAATCTTAAGGACTTTGTATTACCATTTAGCCAGACTCACCCCTCCTGGCAGAATGAAATGTTGTCCAGCAGGGGGAGTGGGTTTACCCAGGCTAGGGATTTGCCTCTTCCCTGCACTCACGTCTATATTTTTAAGGCGTTTTCTTTTTGAGACGCTGGAGAATCTGCTGTTGTAGAACTTCTAGTACTAGACATTTTAAACAGCGCGGTGCGGCCGGCCGGCGAGACACGCACTGGATTCGGCACGTCGCCACAGCGCAATTGAGAGCAACAGCAGAGCACACCGCACACAAGCAGATCAGCAGCCACGGGGAGGTTTTTGTTTATGCTCGTGGGAGGTCCTGCGTGACCCCCGCGCCAGAACAATTGTACTGTCTTTAATATTTCCTGTTTTATTTTGTTCATTCTTAACACACAGGCTCTGTGTGATAATAATCCTGAATCACAGCGCCAGCCGGGCCGAGTGTCAGTGCGTGCATGCGTGCATGGAGCGGAGGAGGAGGCAAAATAATCAAACCATGGCAAATGGCAACACAACGAGGTTGATGGTGTAATGCGTCCCAAAACTATAAAGTGCGTTTTAGGAGGCAAAACGCACCCTAGTTACATCACTGGAGATACATACAGTTAACCAAAGTTTGGCAAAAGCTGCTGCACAGTGCACACGTCCGTCCGTCCGTCCGTCCCCCAAACAGTAGCCAGCCTACAGCTAATGAATAAAATGAGCTAGAAATCTTCCACGCATGCAGACAACGAATGCAAGCATACTGTCCAATGTGCATGCATCTGAAATG
Organism: Protomyctophum parallelum; assembly: GCF_964188405.1. Classification (NCBI taxonomy): domain Eukaryota; kingdom Metazoa; phylum Chordata; class Actinopteri; order Myctophiformes; family Myctophidae; genus Protomyctophum; species Protomyctophum parallelum. The sequence continues at coordinate 5,117,218 of NC_139715.1, forward strand.
CACAGCCTTTCAAAGTAATTGCATTTCAATGACAGACTTTTGACTTAGTCAACTTCTTTCTGTCCGACTCCTTGATCACTCCGAGTCCTCACAGCGCTGGGAAGACGAATCTTTAAGTGGCTTCACTGGCTTGAGCTGCTGTCGCAGGTAATTATAATCAGTGATTGATTGCAAGGCAATTGCTACGGAATACAGCCTCTGCTCTGAGCCACATAGGCTACTAGGCAAGTTAATCTAAGCCAAAAAAGGCCTACATAACCCAAAAGAAATTGCAATAGTAATGTGAGTTTGTATTAATGTACATTTTCAAATACCATGGATGAAATTAAACTTCCTCTATTACATTGATATGGAAACAGTAGGGGAGGATGGGGTAAGATTAACCGTCAGGTAAGTTGAACCACCCCCTGTATCTTTAAAACTACACACATGAGTTGTCATGTGACCTCAAAATCGGGACACACCCACCATTTCAACCTGACTGTGAAGATGAGAGACACATGGACAAAGTGGAAAGTACATTTATACACTAAAAAGTGTTTTTTGCTGGTCAAAGTAAAAAAATAAACTTTTCTGGAATAGTAATTTTTATGTTAAAGCAAAAGCACCCAGGTCTAAACTTATATATCATGCATGTTGGTGATATGTATAAAACCCATGTGAATCATTTAGCTAAACATTTACCTGGAGCATTACGCTAGCCATGTTTTGTCAAAAAGTGGCCATGGGGCAAGTTGAACCAATTCCTTGGGGTAAATTGAGCCAATTTTCTTAATGTGAATCACCATTCATATTTTTGTATTAAGTATTTGCCACTCAAATTATACTGAATGACCTTTAATTTGGATATTTGCAAATGTTTGCAAATGTGCTATATTGTATTAACAATATTGCAAATATAATAAGGTTCGGAATAACAAACTTTATTTAATTGTCTGTATATTGTTTAAATAAATAAACAGATAAACAAGACTATTTGCAAAAGGGAAAACTGTTATTAAATTATTTTCAATAAGTGAATACATTATCTGTTCAAGTTTAAGCTCTTTACATTAAAATATCATGTGGTCCAATTTTGGATCAACTTACCCCGGGCCCTTACCTGGGCAAATTGAGCCACATGACCAGTTTTTTTTTTGAAAAGGTCATATTTTCATGGCCCTTTGTCATAGCTGCTTACTCATCATTTCAATTGTTAGAGGACATCCTAAAATATGTGTAGATCATTAGATTTGACTGCCATCTCATTTTGCCTTGCTTCCAGGACAACTTAAGTAAAAAGTGGTTCATCTTCCCCCATCCTCCCCTAGCCCATATGATGTTATTTGGATATCTGGGTCTATTATATCAGTGCTTCTCTCAACCAGTGGTCCAGGGACCACCAGTGGTCCTTGATGGGGTTCCAGGTGGTCCCCAGCTAAATTATGGAGAGTGGGTAACCAATATTTATATAAAATGAAACCAAATAAAGCCAAATGGACCCGTTGGGGTTGATTTTTGGTAGACTAGGTCTGTGTGAAACAAGATCTGTATGACGCAATAATGCAGGAAACTCAGATTTTGTCCTTCACCTGTCCGTCAGAACAACTCACTGTTGCAGTTATGTAAGCAGGGTTCAACTGCTTCACTTCAATGATTGTCAATTGAGGAACTCCCTTCCCCTCCACCACTGAGCCTGCACTCTATATCTACATGCACTCTAGCCACAACTGCAGCCTAAATGGGTTGGTTGAAGCAGTCTGAAGTTGAACAAGACCCATGCAGGTTGTTAATGTGTGGATTCAACATTAATTGTACTACATTGCACTAGTATCCATCTCTATCTCTAGTATCCAGGTCTATTAGTTGAATAGGTCACTTGTCTAACAGTCTTTTTATGATTACAATTGTTTTCTTAAAACTTAAAAAATTGTAAGGCCAATAGCAACATCCTTATGTACAGCTGTTGTGTCCCTTTCAGTGTAACTTTCCCAACTTCTCATCCACGTCTTTGGTTGAACAATATTAGCTCAGCATAGACATAGTATTTATACATAGGCCTATAGGGTGTCATCAAGTGGTAGAGCAGTAAGTTTGTGAATGGAATTACCCAGGGACTACACCCTAACTTGGAGTTGCCTACCACCTAATCTGCGTCAGAAACATCAGCCATTATTCAGATCTCACCTGGCTATCATGAAAATTATCAATATTAAATCCACATGCCCACAGAGTACAGACAGTAATTGTCCATACAAAATACCAGTCACATAATAGAACATATCAGACACAGTCAGCTATACAGAGTGTACATTTAAAGGCAAAATTAAATTTAAATAATAAAAAACACACCTGTGTGAAGTGAGGGGCGCTAATATATTAAAGTCTAAAGGCGATGGTGGCTCAGGGGTAGAGTAGCCGGTGGTAACCGAAAGGTTGCCAGTTCGAACCTGGGCTCCCCCAGAGTTAGTGTCGAAGTGTCCATGAAGACACTGAACCCCTAATTGCTCCTGATGTGCTGGTTGGTGCCTTGCATGGTTTCCGCCGCCATCTCTGTATGAATGTGTGAATGTAATGCACAATGTATGTAAAGCCCCTTGGATAACGGTGCTCTATAAATGCACCATTTACCATTTAACGTGTGAGGACAGCGGAGAAACTTATCGGGACATCACTGCATTCCATCAAGGACATAGCGCACAACCGCTGTCTGTCTAGGGCCAACAACATCAGAAATGACCCCACCCACCCACACCAGGGACTGTTCACTCTGTTGCCTTCTGGCAGAAGGTATCAAAGCATTGGAAGTAAAACAGCAAGATTCTCCAAGAGCTTTTTCCCCCAAGCCATCAGACTTTTGAACACGTGCAATATCCCCTAACCTTTCCCCCTATATGCTGCTATAAGGACTCCTGTTGTGAAATATCTTGTCTCCAAATGAACTAATGGTGCTTTTAATTTATTTGTTTTTAAGTGGATTTTAGATTTTAATAGTATTTTAGCTCTTTTAACTAGCATACTAAAAGCCAGTGAAACGACATTTCGTTCTCTTATGCATTTTATGTATCTGCTGAATGACAATAAAGCTATCTATCTATCTATCTATCTTAACTCATGTTGATTAGGTGATGTAAAACAAATGGTGCCAACACAAACATTTAACGCCATTAACAATAAAGAGACAATATGACGTAATGAGGTACATTAGGATGTAAATGTTCCCTTCATTGTCAATGCCATTTACAAAACAAACATTGAACTAAAGACAAACATTAAACCTGTGTATAGGAGGGGCTGGCGCCCCCAAAAAACATGTTACAGGAATCATCATGTTACAGGAAAGGTTGAAGTCCTAACCCATGAGGACCATTGTGCTGAGATAATGTAAATAATACATTTTTCTTTGTAAAAGGTGGCGCTCCCGATTGCCTCGTTGTTCCACCTTTTCATATTAAATGCATATCTTTTCATATTTTCAACATACCTGAGAGCATGACTGATGCTGTGGCCTGCCTGTTAAAAATGCATGGCCACGGGATTGTGTTCATCCCCACAACTAATATTAGACTGGTGGTCGCTGATGCAGGTTCAAGGGGGTCTGTTTGGTTAACCTATATACCCTAAACTAAGAGTGGGCAACTTGGTGATGGAGAGGGCATATTTCCACACTCACTCCATAGGGCCACATTGCATGTCCGCTTATATCCGTATTTGACCTTGTTTCTAATTAATGCCCTACTTATCATTCTTACAAAAGTATCAAAAATAGCACATGGACTAATGAAAGAAGGGAACAACTAAAAGCATGACTGGACTGGACTGATATGGGACACTTTTAGAGATGGTTCATTAGATGAAATCACTATGGTTACAAATGATTATATTAATTTCTGTGTAGATCTGGTTGTTCCGACAAAGATAGAAATCTACCCAAATAATAAATGGTGTGGGAGTGTGGGACACAATGAAATCTATGACAGGAATGTCAGCCCCAACCAAACCTATTATGACAGATAATGAACTTGGCCTTGCTGATGACCTAAACACTTTCTTTGCCAGATTTGAATCATTGGATAATTCTTATAGGTGCACTGACATAATCATAATCAGACAGAATCATCATCACTGAAGAGGATGTCAGTAAAGTGTTTCAGTGTACCAACACAAGGAAAGCTAATGGGTCGGATTGTTGGACAACCACTTCAGCAACTTTATACATCCACGTATGATAACAGCATCTTAAGGTTAGCAAGGAATATCACCTCTAATACTAGCCATGTTTTGTATGGAGAATATTCGTCGCTGTCCGATGAAAAACACTTATCTCCAAAAACATAGGTTTTCAGGAGCATGTAAAAACAGTTTTTCTCAGAAACGAACTGGTCAAATAAACCTAAAACACTGTTGTTAAACACATTTAGCACCACAAATAAAAATATAAGTGTACAAAATCTTCAGTCAACAGTTTAAGGATTTCAATGGACTTACAGGGTTTTCTTGTGAGATACGTGGAGATACGCAAAACTTTTCTGTTTTTATGGCCAACTCAGATGGCACACGCACGTCAATGAGCTGATCCTTGTTTCCCTAAGTCGTACTTCTGAGTTCCCTCTGATAAATGTCACATGAAAGCAAGGCTATATCTGTCATGTTGCCATATAAACACATATTGGGACTTGAATCTTACGTTTTTAACCATAGAGTAATGTTTTTAACCCTGGCAAACAAGCTAAAAGTAACAGCATGCCGGTGCCGTCAATCGACTGTCGTAACTTTTAGCTGTGACCTTGCGTCACCAGGCTGTCAATAGATCATCTCAGTCGTTGCCTTGATGACATCTTCTTGGGACCGATTATTTTACCAGTAGCAATCAAAACAAGCCCAAATTGATTAAATCAATTACCAGCTGCATTATTATTATTATCTGTGGGTCTGCTCTGCTGCTGACGTTATGCCACTTTTGTGACCCTAAAGAATTCTGAGGCAACATGGCTGGAGACGAGGCAGCCAATCAGAACTGCTCGACTAGCCATTGACATGCAACGACAACTTTCAGCTGTCTTATCAGCTCATATTGGTTAAAAATCAAAAAACATCCAAAGCTATCCTTCTGAATTCCTAGCACCCATGAAAGTTAAAATGCACTATAGAAACCAACCTTTTTACCAAAACAATCTAGGATAAATAGTGTTTTAACTATTGTTTGGGATTGAATAACAGATTACAGTGGAAACAAGCTCTATAGGCTTTAAATACCAATAGCATAACCTTTGACTGTACTGCCTGTATTATTGGAAATCTTGCAAATAATTAAATGCCTAATCTTGTTTACTATTTAAACCAGCTGATACTATACCCAAACTAAATTAGCATTAATGTTTCAATAATAATGTACAATAGCCTATCATCACAAATTTGTGCAGACAGTGTCGTCCACATTAGGAATACATGTATGTGAGTGAACTCTATTACTCCAACAGTCAAAATTGCCCAGAATTGTTAAGCCTTAACATTTAGGCATATCATTTAATAAATTATTAGACACTGGCTCCAGGCAGTTGGTGTCAAGTCAACTGCAAATAAATAAGTCAATGCATGAATAAATAAATAAATACTGAATAGATTAAATACTGAAACATTGCACTGCCCAAAATGTTGTACAGTACAAACAGTAACACCACACAGACAGAAACATTTTAACCCATTTTGGGCGGGAACCCCTTTTGGTGTTTTAAACATAGTTATAATTTAGCTATTTTTGAAGAATTGAGCACCCCTAATACAGAAACATGTCAGAAAACTGTCAGAATTTAGATGATTTTTTTAAATTTCGATGTCAGGCCTAAATGGGTTAATAACGCAACGGGAGGAACATGAGAACCCAGTGGAATGGTGGTAGGTGGTGGTCATCACTCCTCCGACTGCTCATGGCGGAGGGCATCGTAGAAGCCGTGGAAATCTTTGGGCAACACCAGCTTCATTTCTTGCAGGTGTTTGAACTTTAGTGCCTTGATGATGCGCCTGGAAGTGTACAGCGGGGCCACTGTGGTGACGTTGCTCTTCTTCCTCAGTGATGGGGACTCGTAGGGCTTCCAGGCATCCGAGTGGTTGATCTTGTACTCCATACTGCCATCCATGTTGTACCTAGGATGAACAGAAGTCATGAAGAGAGGGACAGAGACAAGGGAGAAAAGTCAAGTTTTAATTATTATTTTTTAAATGTAGGGATGTGCTGAAACGGCCGATAACGATGTGTTTGCCGATTAATCTCCACTCACTAGTTTTTATTACACTATCTTTGAATAATGTTTATTGTTATGGTTTCCACACCTATGTACGTATGTCAGTATTCAAATACCTGATTGCTCGGAGGTCATGCACGGTGGGATCCCCAGCGACCTTTCCCGGGCGGATGGATTTGCAGAGGTTCACAGAGCTGTGAAGAATGTGTGGTCCACATACTTCACATGGTACGGCGTGGGATTGGAGCGAGCTTCCCGGATCGCAACAGCATACTCAGCCGGAACGCTGATGTCTCTGTTCCTCAGTCTTCTCTCAATCACACTATGCACAGAGTCGCACTCCATCTGTGTGTGACCTCTTTCTAGGAACTTCTGTGTCACCATCTTCTGTGTCTCAGTTGCAAACTTGAGGAGGGCATTGCTCAGGAGCATGTTCCGATTCTGGTAGCCACATCCATCACTCCACAGGATGTACTCTTCATACGAGGGATGTTCTTTGAGAAAGTGCACGATGCATGAAGCAAACTCGTTGGCAGAGATACCAGCTTCACCCTCGTGCCATAAGTAATTTGATGCATCATGTGAAGTCATGTCATAAACGGTGAAGTTATGGACACAGAGCTTGGTCTTGAAATAGAGGGATGAGGCTTGTAGCTTGGGGCAGAGCAGGAGCCCCTGTAGATCCATGCATGTCACCAAGGTCTTCTCACCTGCCTCTTCTTTGTCCTTCTGCTTCATGGCTCGTGCAGTGTCCTTTTTGGTGCAGTGCTCCTTCCATGCGGCAGCGTCAATGTTCCCAGCTTTGAATGCACAGCAAGTATCGCACTGGTCTTTCTTTGGGTGAAAAAGAGACAGATTTAAGTCCTTAAACATTCTGGTGAACACTTGCCTTGACAGAGCCTGGATGCCATTCTCTGCACTGGAATGAGTATACTCTGCATGGAGGTGATTGATGGACTTGAACACAGGCTCCAGGTACATCTTAGAGGATGAGGACCTACAGTAGTGTGAGGGAACTTCTGGAAGGTCCAGAAGGAAGGTCTTCAAGAACTCCACCTCCTCTCTCCTTACAGTCACCCTCTTCTTCTTATCTTCCTTTGTAGGACTTTTCCCTCTTCTTCCTATCCACTTCAAAAGAGACCACTGCTTCAAGCCTAGGGTTGACAGGAACATGCGCTGGCACACTCTGAGTCTTCTACCATCTACTACAAGGTGATAGAAAATGGTTGCCGACCTCCTGGATTTCTCTGATTCTGTCCTCCGTCGCTTTACACTGCTCACCTCTACCAATGACTTAACATAAATCTTCCTCTCACGCCAGTCTAATTCCTCCCAGAAGTACTTGAAGATCTCTTCTCGCTTCGACTCCTCTACTTCCCTGCAGTGCAGTTTAGTGGACTTGTGGCAGGCTGCAGACTGGCATGACACACCCATTTTTCTTTCCTCCTTTAACACAGACTCTCGATTCTTCCTCCCAAGATATGACTTGCCACTCATTCTCCTCCTCTTCTGGATGTTGCTCTTCCAGTTGTCTGGATTTCTCCTCTTCCTCCCCAGACCAGCATCACCACATGAGGAGTCCTCTTCCATCTCAGCTCCTAAATATGGTTACAAAAAAATTCAGACTGTTAAGTGTGTGAGTCTCTCTCCCTCTCTCTGCATGTGTGTGGAGCCCCTCGTGTGCATTTATGGATGTGTAGTTGAACGAAGCATTAAATTAGCCAACATGCACAATACCACATTACACACATGTGCATCAATGTGTCCATATTAATAATGATAATACCTTCATTTCCAGATTCAGATTCACCTGGAGAATCACCATTATGGTCAAGTTCAGGTGTCCAGGTTCGATCAAGTGGATCTGGGAAAGAAAGAGGAACAAAAACTGAATGCAATGTTGACATAATTCAGTGTTGCCAGCATTTTGCATTTCTTGCTCTGGCTAACTTAAGCCTAGTGTTCCACAAACCTTCTTCTCCCCCACTTGAGAAGTCGTCCTCAACTCCGTCTTCATCCTCCACATTCGAGTGATGCTCAACTTCTTCTCCTGAACAGAAAATAAATATTCAAATGTGAGTGAGGGTCTCTCTCTCTCCCTCTTGTCATGTATGTTTGTCTGTGAGAGACAAAATTCCAACTAGCTAACATGCAGCATTCACATCACCTCTGTCATTTTACATAAAGGCTAATAATACCTTCATAGCCTGATTCAGCAGCACCAGGAGAAACACCACTTTGGTCATCTTTAGATGTCCAGGTTTGATCCAGTGGATCTGGGAAAGAAAGACAGACAAACTGAATGCAATGTTCACACACCTGTTATTCAGTGTCACTAGATTGTGCACCCTTTGCTCTGGCTGACTTAAGGCTAGTGTTCCACAAACCGTCGTCCCCACTTGAGTGGTGGTCATCCTCAACTCCACTGCTGTCCAAGACTCTACTCAGTCTACTGTGCTGCTCAACTCCTTCTCCTGCAGAAAAAAAATCAAATGTTCCCTCTCTCTCATCATGCATTGCTTTGCGTTCACAATATTGCAAAGCATCACATGATGTATTGTGCATCATGTGTGTGTACAGAATAAGGCTCTAAATAAATAATAATAATACCTCTGGATTTATCAGCACCAGGAGAATTATCCAGCTCTAATTGAAGTGTCCATGATGAATCAAGCACATCTGAAAAAATAAAGAGGAACACAATGTACAATGAATGCAATTGCTCTTAATCCTCATTTTACCACAAACCTTACTTGGTGAGTCTTTGCACCGGTCAGCTAGGAAACACTGAACCCCCCCCAGCCATGACTAGCCCTGTGTGTGTGTGTGTGTGTGTGTGTGTGTGTGTGTGTGTGTGTGTGTGTGTGTGTGTGTGTGTGTGTGTGTGTGTGTGTGTGTGTGTGTGTGTGTGTGTGTGTGTGTGTGTGTGTGTGTGTCAAACCTTCTATCTCCCCGTCCCCAATTGATGAGTCTTCCACAGCTGCTTCTGAAGAAAAACAAGAAAACAAATGTGGTTAGCCCCCCCCCCCCCCCCCCCCCCCCGTGTGTGTGTGTGTGTGTGTGTGTGTGTGTGTGTGTGTGTGTGTGTGTGTGTGAGAGAGTGTGAGAGAGTGTGAGTGAGTGTTTCAAACCTTCCATCTCCCCAATTGATGAGTCCTCCATAGTCGCTTCTGAAGAAAATAAATGTGGTTGATCTCACATGAATGATATAAGTTGACATTATTGTGATGATATACAGCAGATATGTCCATTTATGTTTAAAAAAATGCCATTTTATCATGATTATTAGTGAAGACCTATGAAGATAGGTTGAAAAGTGGTCCTTTAAGGTAAATAACACATTTGCAACTAGTACAGCAGGTGCAACAGCACAGAAACACATGGTGTGGGTCTATGTACATTGTGTGGGTCTATTGTGTGGGTCTATGTACATTGTAATGGGCAAAAACACACGACCTACCTTCATTTACAGATTTAACAGCAGACCCAGCACCTTCAGAATCCACTTGGTCACATACAAGTGCATCTTCTTGGAAAGATACAGTTTAAAATATTAGTACACTGAATAAATCAGCTATTTGTTGTCATTCATGATTTTTATTTCCAAATGAATTAATAAGTTGGCACCTCAACCTGATCATCTTGGGGGGGGGGGGGGGGGTAAATAAAAAACATGTTAACATTACACTGAATACTAATTAATAACTAGACCTCTTTATCATGTCTGCCCCTGACACACTTGACGTTAACTATGGCACACAGCTCCTCCATTGAATACATCATCAATGTGAAATATAATACTGAAAAGTAGATTACAGCGTTGAAGAAATCAGTGTCCATTAGCTCCGGAGCTAAAATAGAGGGGTTGAGGTCCCAAACGTGGCTATGTTTAACAAAAATAACAATTCACATGAAGTCTAGGACAATCGTGAACATGGTCGTTAGCATAACCTAACATACAGTTGTCAAAAAACACTTTTGGTGGTATTTTACCTTGTAATAATGTCAAATTCCGTGTCCGTAAAAGTATGCTGTCCTGTGTCTGTGAAAAGTTTCGCCCCTTTTTCTCCCGCGGTTCAATACGTGCGGTGTGATGGACAGGTTGAACATCCAATGGGAATGATTGTTTCAGCGTATCTCCACACCCCTTTGGATACGCGATGTGATGGACAGGTCCCACGTCCAATGGGGATTTTTGTTTCAGCGTATCTCCACTCCCCTTACATACGCGATGTGATGGACAGGTTGAACATCCAATGGTGATGCGTGTTAAATAGATTGTTAAATAAAACACCTTTTCATTGGCCATTAACGCATCAACGGAGACCAGTAGAGAGAGCAGAACGGCTATTTTCCAACTATAGCAAAAAGTGAAAATCATAAAAAATGGACATACGTGTTTTTCATCAGACAGCGACGATTATGTAACATTTGTGTACTGTTTTGTGTGTGTGTGTGTGTGTGTGTGTGTGTGTGCATCCAAAGACTACGCCTACGAATCGACTACAATTCTCAGCCTTAGCAATTAGTCTAGCTAAAGACTACATACAGATACATACAAATCTAACATGAATGTAAACTGAACATTTGCTCACAAAACTGAAAGAAAACTAAATGATGGAGTTTGTAGGCAATTGGACAACTGGTCTGCTAGGAGAAGTGTTGAGCACACACACACGCACACACACACACACTTTCATAATTATAATGATGATGATAATAATTGTGTTTTTTTTGTTTTGTTTTTGCAGAGCATCCAGAGGCTCTGTCATGCCTGCTCCTGCAGCTACGCAGAGAAAAGTATGATTCATTCACACCTAATGTTTTACCCGTCAACAAAAGCAAATCTGTATCATTTTAGATTTTTTTCTTTAACTTCGACTATTTGCTTGTACATCTGCTATTTTTTGTAACATTGTTTTGAAATATCTTGAAAGTGTGAGAACTAATGATTTAGAACAGGCGTTCATTTTGTAGAATTGGCCTCAGGTCTTAACTGTCAGAGTTTCTCTAGAACAGCACAGAATATCTTGTTCCATGATTATGTAAACGCCAAATATTGCAAAAAAAAAAAAAAAAAGTCTATTTTCATCACGGGGGGAAAAGTGTGTTAACGCAATGATCCGTTCTTTATTTATTGGCAGTTGAATATAGCTTGTTTTCACCAAAAGAGGCGTCTATAGACATCATTGGCAATTTGTCAATGAGTTAGAGGGAGTAAGGCTTTTATTTCCTGGGATTGGTTAGAGCCAGACGTATCACAATGACGTGTGTGTGTGTTTGTGTGTGTGGCCATATTTGTAGATATATTTACATTATTTGCAACGAGTACAATAGTCAGTTAAAAATCTCATTCCTCCAGATTTGTAAGAAATGTGTTTTTTAATGCATTTTATCTTCAACTTCTGCTTGTGTGTGTGTGCGTGTGTGCGTTCACACGTGTGTGTGCGCATACATGTGTGTGCGTGTGCGTGCACACCCCAGGCCCACGGAGGACATGGTGCTGAGTCGGGCGTGCCACCCAGACGACCAGTTCACCACCAGCCTGCTGAGGCACTGGGCCACCAAGCACGACGACCTGCTATCGGAGCACATCAAAGCACAGCTCATCAAGAACAACAACCAGCCGCGCAAGAGACAGAGGTAAGTAAAGCAAAGTTACTATGTTTACCCAGGGTAACTGGACTAAGCTCAAGCACTTGTTTACAGCCAGGCCCTGCTCATAGAACATTTCATGGTAGGGTTTCAATGCCTTGCTCAAGGGCACTTCAGCGGTGGTCATTTTAACGTGCGGGTCCGGGGATACGAACTAGCGTATATTTTAAGGGACATCTGTAAAACACTGGTACAGTAGTCAAGACTACTTTTGGACTTTTTCTAGATTCCGGTTGGATATAAATCATATGATCTGACTTTGACTGTGCTAATGTGGCTGGCTAAAGTTCTGAGGCGTTCTGAATGAGCTGCAATCACCTGGTATACTTTTAGGGACATCTGTAACAGTGGTACACTGGTACAGTAGTCAAGACTACTATTGGCTATTTTTCTAGATTCCGGTTGGATATAAATCATTTAAATGCAAATGATTCCCAATCCTATACATGTTCCTCCCCATTCACACAATACTGTAGGAGTAGTCTATATGCACTCTACTTATCACACTAAAAGGATCACATGCAAATGGGTTGCTTGATCCATTCAGCAATAGGGTTACACACCCTAACCCATTATCACCTGTCCATTAACAATGGGACAGACATGCTCCTAAACATTCCACAACATTCACAACCCATGTCTTCTAACAAGGTAGATAAAGGTGGAATTCCCACATCCTACGACTAGAAATAATGGAATAATTTGTGTTACAACTGGTATTGTACAGTGACATTATGTTTATTGTATGTAAACCACACACATCTACACACAGCAGACTGAAGACATCAAAAGTAACTGGTCAATCTGAAAGACATGTTTGACATTTTTCATTCATACAAATTGTCAGATATCAATTCACTTCATGTCCTCAACTAAGATTATTTTGTCATAGTTTTACCATCATCACAGTATGACTAAGGGACCATCCTTACACAGAACTGTTATAACACTTCTTATTATACGCTAGATGTACAAGTAGTTACAGGATAAGTACAATGGACAGTATGACACACTGTAACATTAAGACTTGTCATGTTCATTGTAGCAATAGTTAAATGAGTGTGGACTGTAAAATGATACTCCCACTACTCCCAATACTATCCGTTTACTGTCCGTAATTAAAGGAGATTAAACTAATGTGATGAGCTTTCTCTAATGAACATGCATGAAGGATATGTAGCTGTCAACCCTTTATTTGTAAAAGAAGACATTCTGGACAGTGTTTTTGTTTTACAGGTATGACAGAGTAAATATTTACAATGCATTAAATTAAGACAAAATAATACAGAGAATCTAAACAAAGGATCAAACTAAGCGATTAAACTATGAGTTACAATTGCAAAGATAGCCTGGCATGGTCAGCCTAATATCACTGCGTATAGACACATTTTTCTTCTGGTTTGTCTGGTTTCCAGGCTACAATTGTACCACTAGTATGAATATTAATGAATGTGACATTTTACATGCTGACGAATGTGGACAACCACTGATTCTTACAATGTTATATCAGTATCAGCAGGTATCAGTATCATACAAGTTGAAAATCGTTAAAAAAAATAATGTTATAATTCCAGCTAATCATGTATTATACATGATGGCTGGACAAAACTGCAGATAATTGTGTCAATAATTGTCGACACACTTAACTGCAACTCAACTATATTGCCTTCTTGGGGGGGGGGGGGGGGGGCACTCATGATTTAAAAGCTTTTTCCACTGTGTGTCTTCATGTGTGATTTTAGACTACCAGTATGAGTAAAGCCCTTTTTGCAGATTTTACACTCAAAGGGTTTTTCCCCTGTATGAGTCCTCATGTGTACTTTTAAATCCCCAGTGTGACAGCAGCCCTTGCCACAAACTGTGCACGTAAAGGGCCTTTCCCCTGTATGTGTCTTCATGTGTGATTTTAGATTCCCATTACTAGTGCAGCCTTTGCCACAAACGGTGCACGTAAAAGGTTTTTCCCCTGTATGGGTCAACATGTGTAATTTTAGACTACTCCTTTGATTAAAGCCTTTGTCACAAACTGTACAAACAAATGGCCTTTCCCCTGTATGAGTCCTCATGTGTCGTTTTAGATCACCCTTTTGACTACATTCTTTGCCACAAACTGTACATGTAAAGGGCTTTTCCCCTGTATGAGTCCTCATGTGTACTTTTAGATTACTCATTTGACTACATTCTTTGCCACAAACTGTACACATAAAGAGTCTTTCCCCTGTGTGAGTCAACATGTGTAATTTAAGACTACCCATTTGATTAAAGCCACTGTCACACAATGTACAAACAAATGGCTTTTCCCCTGAATGAATCACTGTGTGCCTCTTCAGATGTGCCTTGCGATTAAACATTTTACCACAATCTGCACAACTAAAACATTTCTTACCTGTGTGACTCCTCATGGAGTGACTTTCTTTTGGTGATTTGAGGTCATGGAGCAGCTTGTTGCTCAAAGACAAACTATTTCCTCCCATGTGTTGTGTATTGTGAGATTTCAGTGTGTTTAAACCAGACTGGTCACCCGTGGTCTCATCCCACTCATCACTGTCTTCAGTGATGTCAGATTCAGAACAGTGTGAAGAGAGGAGCTGATCATCACTAGTTGGTTGTGATGTTCCACAGTCTTCTACATCAGCTTGCGTTTCCATGTGTTTAGATGAGGTGCTGGCTACTGGTTCTGTTTGTATTTTTTCATCACCATCTTCGTGTTTCACTGATAGTAATGTCTCTGTTGATCCACCATCCTGAAGTAGCTCACCATGTTCCTCTTTAATCTGTAGAGAAACCAGAGACTCTGGTTCCTCTTTGATCATACTGGAGGTTATCTCCTGCTGTTCATCTTTATTCTGTAGAGACTCTGGATCCTCTTTGATCAGACTGGAGGTTTGCTCCTCCTGTTCGTCTTTAATCTGTGGAGGCTCTGGATCCTCCTGGACCAGACTGGAGGTTCTCTCCTGCTGCTCAGTGAATACCTCCTCTTTACACACAAGGAGATTTATGGAGTCTAGACAGAAGATAGAGAATAGAAACACATTATGATATTGTTTGAACAGGACTTACATTCTGTTTTACGGTGTCTTTGTATTACAATTTAGGCATTTAGCAGACGCTCTTAATCCAGAGCGAATTACAATAATCAGGAACAAAAGCATGGGAATACATCACAAAAGCATTTATCATAAAACATGCGTAAGCTAAGAAAGTAACAGTGGAATATCTATATTATGAGACTATACATATAAGCTATATATATATACTACTATGCTATACAGTACATATGTACTATGGCGTGCTATGACTATATACAATGCAATTATAGTGCCGTCTACATAACATGCTATAAGTCTGTATCAGATGCTATCTAAGTCTACAGAAATGCTATCTAAGGGGGTAGGGTAAGTGCTATGGGCCATGATGGAGTCTAAAAAGGTGGGTTTTCAGACTACGGCGGAAGATTGGGAGTGATGCTGCAGTTCTGACTGCAATGGGAAGTGCATTCCACAGTTTTGGAGCTAGAAGGGAGAAGAGTTTGGGACGTGTGGAGCGTTGTCCCGGAGTTTTTAGTGAGGGTACTTCCAGCTTCCCTGCGTTGGCTGATCTGAGTGCGCGGGAGGGTTTGTAGGGCTCAATCATACTTGCAAGATATGGGGGAGCCATACCTTTGGTTGCCTTGAATGCCAGCATCAGAGTTTTGTATTCTGTG
Source organism: Protomyctophum parallelum (assembly GCF_964188405.1). Lineage (NCBI taxonomy): Eukaryota > Metazoa > Chordata > Actinopteri > Myctophiformes > Myctophidae > Protomyctophum > Protomyctophum parallelum. Next base: position 5,132,797 of record NC_139715.1, read on the forward strand.
CGGGCAGCGACCGGGAGCCAGTGGAGGGAGCGGAGCAGGGGGGAGACATGTGAGAATTTTGGCTGGTTGAAGACCAAGCCAAAATTGGTTAAGGTATTGGTCAAGATTAGATGTGTTCAACCACTTATGTAGTTGTGGTTGGAGGAAACTTCCACTGTTCCATATCTGTCCTAATGCTGTTTTGATTCCAGTGTGAAGGGTCACACAAATTATTGTTTCTTGCCTCAACAATTTCTAAAACAACTCCTTGTTTCTCAAGTATAATTTCTCATTAAATACAACCTATTGCTTTCAGATATATCCACAGATAATGTTTTTTAATGCAACCTTGCAAACATTTGCAAAAACAGTTAACGTAGTAAAGGTTAACATAGTAAACGTTTTACCAACCTGCACTGTGTAGTTTGAAGATTGGTTGTAAAACCATATCCAGTAGTCTGCGTTGGAGGTCAGTTTCTTGCTTGATGTGGAAAGCTTCATCCTCGTACTCTGTTAGAATTCTTCCAACGACCCCAAATATCTCTTCAGCAGCGGCAGATAGTCTCTGGTTGACCAAGGACTTCAATGTTTGTAGTAAAGCCATAACTCAAAACTTGCCCAAATAAACGCTTCAGCTAGTGCAGAAAGGAGAAGTTCAGCTCTTAACAACTAGCAGAGATAAAGTGACTCCAAGCAGAACAAACTCTTGTTAAATACTATCAGAGGGCCCTGATGCTCCAATCAGATTGAGGGGGGGGGGGGGAGCGGGACACACCAGCAATAGAACAAAACTGGCCAATCACTGCTTCCAACAACAAGGCAACTCAATGTCTTATCAAACATTATACAATGACGATCAGATTCAGTAAAACATAATAAAGTTAAAGCTGCATTATGTTACGTTCCTATTCTACCCTGAATTTGAACCTTGTTGCCTTAATTGAAAATTTAAATAATAACATCTCAATGAAAGGAAGAAGCAAATGCATGTTTTTAACTATACATATCTGTGTAAATAACAGTTGTTGCAGAGCTTTTCAGGGAGTTTGTTTCGGAACTCAATTCTACGTTTTTATTCTAGTGTCATAGTAGTTTCATTGTTTCATTAAGCAAATTAAACATTATAAAAGGACGATCAGATTCAGTAAAACATATTGAAGTTAAAGCTACATTATGTAACTTTCCTATTTTGCGCTGAATTTGAACCATGTTGCCTTAATTGACAATTTAAATAATCACTCAGTGTAATGAAAGGAGGAATAAAAATGCATGCATGTTTTTACAATGTAACATGCTGTGAGCGTATGGGTGGGGCTTATTTATTTATTTTTTCCTATACTGACGGTTGTTCCTCTCAAGGCCTATTCTATAATGTGTTGTAGATTAGGAAAATAGCAGATCTAGAAGCTGAGAACATAATTGTAAATGTACCAGTTCCACCTGTCATCAAAAACAGGAAGAAAGTGGCTGTCGATGTCCTGCACATGTAGTTTCAACATGGTCTGTAGGCTACATGTAGTTTAACATGTCCTAGTTAAAAATCATTCTCTACATGGCAGTACTAGAGAGTAAAATAGGTGTGGGCAGAAATTATATTCAACCCTGTCACAAGTTTAAACATGCATGTCTGAGATATCTATTTGACCATGAGAGAATGACTTCATACAATGACTGCATATATCGCTGTGTGCAGTTGATACCGTGATCTTAAGGATGCTTAACCTTGTAAAGTCCAAATGTAGGGATGACCAGTATGCAATCTCTTTTACGTTGCTTCTGTGCATTTGTGTTTTGTTAATAGTAACTTTGAAGACGTGATTCTGCCACTCTATTTTGGACCCTTTTTGTGAAGCCTCAGTAACGTTGATAAATAATTATATAAATACTTTGGTTTAGATAGGTAATTCACATTAACAGTTGATAGAAAAGGTACATTTCATCGTTTGCCAAAGGAAAATGTGTTATACAAATAATATTAGCCTTGCTTGTTATTGTTATAATGATACAGTACAGATACAGTAACAAACATTCCATTATTGGTTCAAAAGGATAAAATGTAAAGGTTTTGTCATTAAGATAATTCATGATCCAGTAATTCATGTTTTGCACTCAAATGGTTGTCATTTTGGTATAAATAGTACCGTTCATGCTGAGCAATAGTAATTCAAATGTCAAATGTTATCGATTTATTTGTGACTTTGATAGTACAGTATTCATCTTTGCTACTGTATGGTTTGTCAATTGTCTTCGTCAGAAGCCATATATGTAACATTTGTGTACTGTTTTGTGTGTTTTTCCAAATCGACTACAATTCTCAGCCTTAGCAATTAGGCTAGCTCAAGACTACATACAGATACATACAAATCTAACATGAATGTAAACTGAACATTTGCTCACAAAACTGAAATAAAACTTAATGATGGAGTTTGGAGGCAATTGGACAACTGGTCTGCTAGGAGAAGTGTTGAGCACACACACACACACACACACACACACACACACACACGCACACACACGCACACGCACACGCACACGCACACACACACTTTCATAATTATAATGATGATAATAATTGTGTGTTTTTTTGTTTTGTTTTTGCAGAGCATCCAGAGGCTCTGTCATGCCTGCTCCTGCAGCTACGCAGAGAAAAGTATAATTCATTCACACCTAATATTTTACCCGTCAACAAAAGCAAATCTGTATCATTTTAGATTTTTTTCTTTAACTTTGACTATTTGCTTGTACATCTGTTATTTTTTGTAACATTGTTTTGAAATATCTTGAAATTGTGAGAACTAATGATTTAGAACAGGCGTTAATTTTGTAGAATTGGCCTTAGGTCTTAACTGCCATATTTTCTCTAGAACAGCACAGAATATCTTGTTCCATGATTATGTAAACACCAAGTATTGCAGAAGAAAGAAAAAAAAGTCTATTTTCATCACGGGGGAAAAAGTGTGTCTACGCAATGATCCGTTCTTTATTTATTGGCAGTTGAATATATAGCTTGTTTTCACCAAAAGAGGCGTCTATAGACATCATTGGCAATTTGTCAATGAGTTAGAGGGAGTAAGGCTTTTATTTCCTGGGATTGGTTAGAGACAGACGTATCACAATGACGTGTGTGTGGCCATATTTGCAGATATATTTACATTATTTGCAACGAGTACAATAGTCAGTTAAAAATCTCATTCCTCCAGATTTGTAAGAAATGTGTTTTTTAATGCATTTTATCTTCAACTTCTGCTTGTGTGTGTGCGTACACATGTGTGTGTGTGTGTGTGTGTGTGTGTGTGTGTGTGTGTGTGTGTGCGAACATGTGTGTGTGCGCGTGCACTCCCCAGGCCCACGGAGGAGGACATGGTGCGCATGGTGCTGAGTCGGGCGTGCCACCCAGACGACCAGTTCACCACCAGCCTGCTGAGTCACTGGGCCACCAAGCACGACGACCTGCTGTCGGAGCACATCAAAGCACAGCTCATCAAGAACAACAACCAGCCGCGCAAGAGACAGAGGTAAGCAAAGCAAAGTTACTATGTTTACCCAGGGTAACTGGACTAAGCTCAAGGGCACTTGTTTACAGCCAGGCCCTGCCCATAGAACATTTCATGGTATGGGTTCAATGCCTTGCTCAAGGCCACTTCAGCGGTGGTAATTTTAACGTGCCGGTCCGGGGATACGAACTAGCGTATATTTTAAGGGACATCTGTAAAACACTGGTACAGTAGTCAAGACTACTATTGGAATTTTTTTTAGATGCCGGTTGGATATAAATCATATAATCTGACTTTGACGGTGCTAATGTGGCTGGTTAAAGTTCTGAGGCGTTCTGAATGAGCTGCAATCACCTGGTATAGTTTTAGGGACATCTGTAACAGTGGTACACTGGTACAGTAGTCAAGACTGCTATTGGACATTTTTCTAGATTCCGGTTGGATATAAATAATTTAAATGCAAATGATTCCCAATCCTATATATACATGTTCCACTCCATTCACACAATACTGTCGGAGTAGGCTATATGCACTTATCACACTAAAAGGATCACATGCAAATTGGTTGGTCGATCCATTCAGCAACAGGGTTACACACCCTAACTCATTATCACCTGTCCATAAACATTGGAACAGACATGCTCATTAACATTCCACAACATTCACAACCCATGTCTTCTAACATAAAGGTGCAATTCCCTTATCCTACGACTAGATGCACTGGTATTGTACAGTGGCCCTTTAAACATGCATGTGTGAAATGTCTATTTGACCATGAGAGGATGACTTCATACATTGACTATTGCTGTGTGCAGTGGGTGCAGTGAGTTTAGGCAGCACTGTGTATGCCTTGATCACTTGTAGATTGGCTATTTTCAGCAAGTGTAAAAACAATCATTACCACGGCATCAAGGCTCGCCGAAATACATTTGGTTTGACTAAATCAACTATTCAGGAGACTATGACTAAAATCAAAATGAGCTACCAAATACAAAACTTTGTAGGAGTAGGCTACTTATCACACTAAAAGGATCACATGCAAAATAATACTCCTATCCACTTACTGTCCGTAATTAAAGGAGATTAAACTAATGTGTTGTGAATGTGATGAGCTTTCTGTAATGAACACACATGAAGGATATGTAGCTGTCAACCCTTTATTTGTAAAAGAAAACATTATGGACACTGTTTTTTACAGGTATGATAGAGTAAATATTTACAATGCATTCAATGAAGACAAAATACTACAGAGAATCTAAACAAAGGATCAAACTAAGTGATTAGGAGTGTGGAGTCTAGACAGAAGATAGAGGAGAGAAAAATATTATTACATGTTTGAACATAAAACTTCTGCTGTTATTTCCATATCTGTCCTAATGTTGTTTTGATTCCAGTGTCACACAAATGATTGTTTCTTACCTCAACAATGCTTCACTTCTAAAACAAGCCTCTACCTGTTCCTCAAATATATGTTTTCATTAGCTACAACCTATTGCTATCAGTTTAACTCTAACATGAATGGATTGAGTTCCAACTGTGTTCAACCATGTTCAAACCTTTAACGGTTAACGTAGTAAAGGTTTTACCAACCTGCTCTGTTTAGTTTGACGATTGGTTGTAAAACCATATCCAGTAGTCTGCGTTGGCGGTCAGTTTCTTGCTTGATGTGGAAAGCTTCATCCTCGTACTCTGTTAGAATTCTTCCAATGACCCCAAATATCTCTTCAGCAGCAGATAGTCTCTGGTTGACCATGGACTTCAATGTTTGTAGTAAAGCCATAACTCAAACCCTGCCCAAATAAACTGATACTAGTTTTTTAAGAACTAAAACTAAATGCTTCAGCTATAGTGCAGAGGAGAAGTTCAGCTCGTAACAACTAGCAGAGATTAAAGTAAGTGACACAAAGCACAACAAACCCTTGTTAAATACTAACAGAGGGCCCTGATGCTCCAATCAGAGTGAGGGGGGCGGGGCACACCAACAATAGAACAAAACATGACCAATCACTGCTCCCAACAGCAAGGCAATTAAATTAGTTGGTAATCAAACATTAAGCAAATGAAACAATATAAAAGGACCATCAGATTCAGTAAAACATAATGAAGTTACAGCTACATTATGCAACTTTCCTATTCTACTCTGAATTTGAACCTTGTTGCCTTAATTGATCATTTAAATAATCACTCAGTGTAATGAAAGGAGGAATCAAAAATGCATGTTTTTACAATGTGACATGCTGTGAGCGTATGGGTGGGGCTTATTCATTTATTATTTCGTATGCTGACGGTTGATCCTCTCAAGGCCTATTTTATAATGTGTTGTAGATTAGGAAAATAGCCGATCTAGAAGCTGAGAACATATTGTAAATGTTCCAGTTCCACCTGTCATCAAAAACAGGAAGAAAGTGGCTGTCGATGTCCTGCACATGTAGTTTTAACATGGTCTGTAGGCTACATGTAGTTTAATGTCCTAGTTAAATATATTTCTCTACATGGCAGTACTAGAGAGGAAAATAGGTGTGGGCAGAAAATGTATTCAACCCTGTCACAAGTTTAAACATGCATGTGTGAGATGTGTATTTGACCATGAGAGAATGACTTCATACAATGACTGCATATATCACTGTGTGCAGTTGATACCGTGATCTTAAGGATGCTTAACCTTGTAAAGTCCAAATGTAGGGATGACCAGTAGCTCAAGTTGTTGTTGTCACCTTTCAGAAGTTGTCGCAGGAGGAGAAGTATTTTACAGTCTAAATAATTTGAATGCAAATGATTCCCAATCCTATATACATGTTCCACTCCATCCATTCACACTATACTGTAGGAGTAGGCTATATGCACTCTACTTATCATACTAAAAGGATCACATGCAAATTGGTTGGTCGATCCATTCAGCAATAGGGTTACACACCCTAACCCATTATCACCTGTCTGTTAACAATGGGAACGAAATGACTTAACTTAATTGCCTGGCCCTACAACAACCCACTCTGTCTGTCTGTCTGTCTGTCTGTCTGTCTGTCTGTCTGTCTGTCTGTCTGTCTGTCTGTCTGTCTGTCTGTCTGACAGATCCTTCAGGCCTAGCGGTGCATTATCTCCCATTTAGCGGGAACCCCTTTTGGTGTTTTAAACATTATGTTATAATTTAGCTATTGCAGATCTACAAGCTCATAGCGCGCCACCGAGTGGCGCACTACGAGCTTGTAGGTCTGCTATTTTAGAAAAGTCGTGAAAATCTGGCCCAAATGTTTGAATATATTCTTTCACAGCGAACATTTTAACTCAAATCCTTGCTTCTGGGGGGTTCCTGAAACAACATATTTTCAGATGGGGCTCGGTGGCCAATTACATATAATTTTTTGAGTCCTTGACATGAAATTGTTTGAGAAAACTCACTGTCAGGAATTAGAAGTGGAATTCCCATATCCTACGACTAGATGCATGGTATTGTACAGTGAAAATAAAATATAAAAACATGTTTAATTCATACCAATTTGTCAGATAACATATCAACTCACGTCCACAACTACTATGACTAAGGGATGTGTCACCTCCCTTACACACACTTGTTAGAACATGAAGCATTTCTTATTATACGCTAGATCTACATGTAGTCACAGGTTAAGTACAATGGACAGTATGCACTCTGGTATGGTATTGGTATGAAGGATATAAAATGAAGCTGTTCTTGTCACTGTATTGTTCACAGTACAAGGCGTCCATACTTAAGGGAGGTGAAACACATGTGATTAGCTTCTTGTAATGAACACAAGGATCTTTAGCTGTCAACCCTTTATTAGAAAATTAAGAATTTACAGACAGTTTTCTTACAGGTATGAAATAGTACATATTTTCTGTTACAATGCATTCTATAAAGACAACTATGCTATAAAGAAAATCTAAACAAATTATACAACTATGTGATTAAAATATACTAGGTACAATTGCACCACTAGTGTATGAATATGAATTAATATGACATTTTAATCTCAAGCAATAAAATCAACACAATATGTTTTGGCGTCTTCAAATTACTGCCCTCACTTTTATCTTCAATATATACTTTGCTCAGCCAATCATCACTATGAGCCAAAAGGATGGGATAGCGCCTCTCTCATTAGCACTCATCATTTACAGATTTTTCCTCTTTGTGTGTCTTCATGTGCTTTTCTAGACTACCAGTCTGAGTAAAGCCCTTTTTGCAAATTTTACACTCAAAGGGTTTTTCCCCTGTATGAGTCATCACGTGTATTTTTAATGCCGCATTATGAATACAGCCCTTGCCACAAACTGTACACGTAAAGGGCCTTTCCCCTGTATGAGTCATCATATGTGATTTTAGATTATTTCTTTGACTGCAGCCCTTGCCACAAACTGTACATGTAAAGGGCTTTTCCCCTGTGTGAGTCATCATGTGTGATTTTAGATCACCCTTTCGACTACAGCCTTTTCCGCAGACTGTACACATAAAGGGCTTTTCCCCTGTATGAGTCCTCATGTGTATGTTTAATTCTCCATTATGAGTGCAGCGCTTGCCACAAACTGTACACATAAAGGGTTTTACCCCTGTGTGAGTCATCATGTGTCTTTTCAGATCACTCGTTTGACTAAAGCCCTTGCCACACACTGTACAAACAAATGGCTTTTCCCCTGAATGAATCACTGTGTGCATCTTCAGATGGTCCTTGCGATTAAACATTTTACCACAATCTACACAACTAAAACATTGCTTACCTATTTGACTCGTGGAGTTACTTTGTTTGGGTGATTTGAGGTGATGGAGCAGCTTGTTGCTCAAAGACAAACTCTTTCCTCCCATGTGTTGTGTATTGTGTGATTGCACTGTGTTTAAACTTGACTGGCCATCCATGGTCTCATCCCACTCATCACTGTCTTCAGTGGTGTCAGATTCAGAACAGTGTGAAGAGAGGAGCTGATCATCACTAGTTGGTTGTGATGTTCCACAGTCCTCTACATCAGATTGTTTTTCCATGCTTTTAGATGAGGTGCTAGCTACAGGTTCTGTTAGCATGTTTTCATCATCTTCATGTTTCACTAATAGTAATGTCTCTGTTGATCCACCATCCTCCTCTGATCTTTGATGTAGCTCATCATGTTCCTCTTTAATCTGTGGATACTCAGGTTCCTCTTTGATCAGACTGGAGGTTCTCTCCTCTTGTTCTCCTTTAATCTGTAGAGATTCTGGTTCATCTTTGATAAGACTGGAGGTTATCACCTCCTGTTCTTTTTTAATCTGTGGAGACACTGGTTCCTCCTGGACCAGACTGGAGGTTCTCTCCTCTTGTTCTCCTATAATCTGTAGAGATTCTGGTTCATCTTTGATAAGACTGGAGGTTATCTCCTCCTGTTCTTTAATCTGTGGAGACACTGGTTCCTCCAAACTCATGGACCAGGTTCTCTCCTGCTGCTGCTCAGGGAATACCTCCTCTTTACACACAAGGGGGTGTATGGAGTCTAGACAGAAGATACAGAGAAGAAACACATCATTACATGTTTGAACATGAACTATTGCTGTTAGTTCCATACCTGCCCTAATGTAGTTTTGATTTCAATGTGAAGTGTCATGCAAATGATTGTCTTACAACAATGCATCATTTCTAAAACAATTAAGCATCTCCTTGTTTCTCAAATGTAAATTATCATTTGCTATACAACCCTACTATCAGATGTATCATCTGTTGTTTTAGATTGCAACACGTTTAATGAGTCAGCTTACATACAACAGTATGATTATTCATGGTCAACATTTAAATAAATCATTCCTTACTACTTGATTCTGTTGTTAATGCTATATGCTACAGTCACACTAACATGAATGGGGGGAATACAACTAGAATACTATTGACTATTATCTATGCAACATTTTCACCAGTTCCTCTTCCATTCCAAATAGTCACTATTGCCATTTAAGACATAATGGTGAAAATAGTAATAGTAGCAAAGGTTTTACCAACCTGCTCTGTGTAGTTTGACGATTGGTTGTAAAACCATATCCAGTAGTCTGCGTTGGCGGTCAGTTTCTTGCTTGATGTGGAAAGCTTCATCGTCATACTCTGTTAGAATTCTTCCAACAACCCCAAATATCTCTTCAGCAGCAGCAGATAGTCTCTGGTTGACCAAGGACTTCAATGTTTGTAGTAAAGCCATAACTCAAAACCTGCACAAACAAACTGATACTAGATCTATTTTTAAAGAGCGGAAATCTAAAGTACTAAAGTTTGAAGTAGAACCAAAACTAAAACGAAATGCTTCTTCAGTTAGTGTAGAAAGGAGAAGTTCAGCTCTTAACAACTAGCAGAGATTAAAGTGACTCCAAGCTGAAGAAACTCTTGTTAAATACTAACAGAGGGCCCTGATGGTCCAATCAGAGTGATGGGGCGGGACACAAAACTGGCCAATCACTGCTCCCAACAACAAGGCAATTCAATGAGTTTTATATCAAACGTTAAGCAAATTAAACATTATATCAGATTCAGTAAAACAAATACAAATAAAGTAAAAGCTGCATTATGTAACTTTCCTATTCTACCCCGTATTTGAACCTTGTTGCCTTAATTGAAAACATATTCAGGACACAGAGCAAAATGGAACAAATTTAAATAAATTAAATATCAGGCATGCATGTTTTTAGCTGTGATAAAAATAACAGAGTTGTTGCAAACCTGCAGTTTTCAGGGAGTTTATTCCAGATATGTTACACATTAATCTGAATACTATGTTTTAATTCTAGGATCATAAAGCAAACCTTTACCATGTGACCTTAGAGGTATGAACGGGTGGCACCTACGCAAGACTAAATACTTGAGTAGCAGCGTTCTGAATGAGCTGCAATCACCTGATATATTTTTAGGGACATCTGTAAAACACTGGTACAGTAGTCAAGACTACTATTGGACATTTTTCTAGATTCCGGTTGACTTTGACGGTGCTAATGTGGCTGGGTAAAGTTCTGAGGCCATGACTACAACAAGGTTTGAAGCGAAGCGCCTAACTTTTAATCCATTGTCCTTGACTTCAAAACAAGTACTTTAGTTTTGTCTTTGTTTATTTGAGGACAATCTTGGTATATCCAATTCTTATGCATGTTCTCAGTGTTTCTATTGGACATGGCATAGTAGATTTGTGTGTCGAGAAAAAGGAACTTATAGAACTAGTCTATACAGAACTTATAGAACAATAGAGCAAAATATCATTCATCATTTTTTCATCATATATGTAAAAGACAGCCCTCTCCCTCTCCACAAGTGCAGCAAAGCATTATGGTCATTGTAGTAATCCAGCAGTGTCCATGACATCACAGACACTTTGAAATGTCTACATTTCCCACATAAACCGCCCAGGAAAGATATGGTTGCAAACGGGCTGAAGTGGACCTTTAAACATGCATGTGTGAAATGTCTATTTGACCATGAGAGAATGACTTCATACAATGACTATTGCTGTGTGCAGTGGGTGCGGTGAATTTAGGATTAGGAATGTGACAAATAGCTCAAGTTGCTTTTGTCACCTATCAGATGCCACAGGGATGCTAAGTATTTTCCAGTCTAAATGATTTAAATGCAAATGATTCCCAATCCTATATATGTTCCTCTCCATTCACACAATACTGTACCCATTATCACCTGTCCATTAACAATGGGACTGACATGCTCCTAAACATTCCACAACATTCACAACCCATTTCTTCTAACACAGTAGATAAAGGTGGAATTCCCGTATCCTACGACTAGATGCACTGGTATTGTACTGTGAAAAAAAAAAGAAAAAAAAAATCATTCATACCTTTCATTCATACCAATTGTCATAACATATCAACTCACGTCCACAACTACTATTATTTTGTCATAGTTTTAACCATCATCACAGTATTACTAAGATGTGTCACCACCCTTACACACACTTGTTAGAACATGAATAATTTCTTATTATACGCTAGATCTACATGTAGTCACAGATTAAGTACAATGGACAGTATGCACTCTGTAACATTAGGACTTACTCATGTCCTGTTCAATGTAGAACGTTCAAGTAAAATATGTGTAGACTGTTTAATTTTGTTTTAATTAATACTCCTATCATGTTCCTTATAGTAATAGTTTGGTATGAAGGATATACAATGAAGCTGTTTTTGTCACTGTATTGTTCACAGTACAAGGCGTCCATACTTAAGGGAGGTGAAACACATGCAATGTGATTAGCTTCTTGTAATGAACACAATGATCTTTAGCTGTCAACCCTTTATTAGAAATCCTTGCTTCAGAGGGGTTCCTGAAAGAACATATTTTCAGATGGGGGTCGGCAGCCTATTACATATATTTTTTGGGAGTCCTTGACATGAAATTGTTTGAGAAACCTCACTGTCAGGATTTAGAAGACATTTGTAGAATTGAGCTTATGTCTGAATGGGTTTTAATGACAGAGCGTGGTCAGGCTTTGGAAGGAGGGAACCATACTAACTAACTAGAACATACTAACTGTAAAATGAAGCAGTTCTTGTCACTATATTGTTCACAGTACAAGATGTCCATACTGGAAGTGAAACACATGTGGTGTGATGAGCTTCTTGTAATGAACACACATAAAGAATCAAACCTTTATTTGAAAAAGAAGAAAATACGGACAGTTTTCTTTTTTTACAGGTATGATATAGTAAATATGTTCAGTTACAATGCATTCTATGAAGACAACATAGTAAATAATACAGATAATCTAAACAAATGATCAAATTTAGTGATTAAAATGCACTATGATAATATGTTAGTCCAAACAACACATGTCAACACTCAACACACAGAGTTACAATTGCACCACTAGTGCATGCATATGAATGCATATAATGAATTTGACATTTGACAAATATGGACAAACACTTAATCTCATGTTGTAATATCAGCAGGTCATTATACAAGTTGAAAACCTCCCATGCCTTCTTTGTGTGTCTTCATGTGTGTTTTTAGATTATCAATCCGTCTAAAGCCCTTTTCACAAACTTTACAATCAAATGTTTTTTTTTCCCCTGCATGAGTCTTCATGTGTATGGTTAATTCTCCATTATGAGTGCAGCCCTTGCCACAAACTGTACACATAAAGGGTTTTTCCCCTGTGTGAGTCATCATGTGTAATTTTAGATTACCCTTTCGACTAAAGCCTGTGCCACAAACTGTACACGTAAAGGGTTTTTCCCCTGTGTGAGTCAACATGTGTCTTATTAGATCACTCGTTTGACTACAGCCCTTGCCACACACTGTACACATAAAGGGCTTTTTCCCCTGTATGAGTCCTCATGTGTACTTTTAAATCCCCAGTGTGACGCCAGCCCTTGCCACAAACTGTACACGTAAAGGGTCTTTCCCCTGTATGAGTCCTCATGTGTACTTTTAACTCCCCAGTGTGACGGCAGCCCTTGCCACAAACTGTACACTTAAAGGGTCTTTCCCCTGTATGAGTCCTCATGTGTACTTTTAACTCCCCAGTGTGACGGCAGCCCTTGCCACAAACTGTACACTTAAAGGGTCTTTCCCCTGTATGAGTCCTCATGTGTGCTTTTAAATCCCCATTATGAGTACAACCCTTGCCACAAACTGTACACATAAAGCGCTTTTCCCAGTGTGAGTAATCATATGTGTTTTTAGATTACTCATTTGACTACATTCTTTGCCACACACTGTACACATAAAGGGCTTTTCCCCTGTGTGAGTCCTCATGTGTATTTTTAATGCCCCATTATGAATACAGCCCTTGCCACAAACTGTACACGTAAAGGGCTTTTCCCCTGTGTGAGTCATCATGTGTATTTTTAACTCCCCATTATGAATACAGCCCTTGCCACAAACTGTACACGTAAAGGGCCTTTCCCCTGTGTGATTCAACATGTGTAATTTTAGACTACCCTTTCGACTAAAGCCTGTGCCACACACTGTACAAACAAATAGCCTTTCCCCTGAATGAATCACTGTGTGGTTCTTCAGATGTTCCTTGCGATTAAACATTTTGCCACAATCTGCACAACTGAAACATTTCTTACCTGTGTGACTTTGTTTAGGTGATTTGAGGTCATGGAGCAGCTTGTTGATCCATTCAGCAATAGGGTTACACACCCTAACCCATTATCACCTGTCTGTTAACAATGGGAACGAAATGACTTAACTTAATTGCCTGGCCCTACAACAACCCACTCTGTATGTCTGTCTGTCTGTCTGTCTGACAGATCCTTCAGGCCTAGCGGTGCATTGTCTCCCATTTAGCGGGAACCCCTTTTGGTGTTTTAAACATTATGTTATAATTTAGCTATTGCAGATCTACAAGCTCATAGCGCGCCACCGAGTGGCGCACTACGAGCTTGTAGGTCTGCTATTTTAGAAAAGTCGTGAAAATCTGGCCCAAATGTTTGAATATATTCTTTCACAGCGAACATTTTAACTCAAATCCTTGCTTCTGGGGGGTTCCTGAAACAACATATTTTCAGATGGGGCTCGGTGGCCAATTACATATAATTTTTTGAGTCCTTGACATGAAATTGTTTGAGAAAACTCACTGTCAGGAATTAGAAGTGGAATTCCCATATCCTACGACTAGATGCATGGTATTGTACAGTGAAAATAAAATATAAAAACATGTTTCATTCATACCAATTTGTCAGATAACATATCAACTCACGTCCACAACTACTATGACTAAGGGATGTGTCACCTCCCTTACACACACTTGTTAGAACATGAAGCATTTCTTATTATACGCTAGATCTACATGTAGTCACAGGTTAAGTACAATGGACAGTATGCACTCTGGTATGGTATTGGTATGAAGGATATAAAATGAAGCTGTTCTTGTCACTGTATTGTTCACAGTACAAGGCGTCCATACTTAAGGGAGGTGAAACACATGTGATTAGCTTCTTGTAATGAACACAAGGATCTTTAGCTGTCAACCCTTTATTAGAAAATTAAGAATTTACAGACAGTTTTCTTACAGGTATGAAATAGTACATATTTTCTGTTACAATGCATTCTATAAAGACAACTATGCTATAAAGAAAATCTAAACAAATTATACAACTATGTGATTCAAATATACTAGGTACAATTGCACCACTAGTGTATGAATATGAATTAATATGACATTTTAATCTCAAGCAATAAAATCAACACAATATGTTTTGGCGTCTTCAAATTCCTGCCCTCACTTTTATCTTCAATATATACTTTGCTCAGCCAATCATCACTATGAGCCAAAAGGATGGGATAGCGCCTCTCTCATTAGCACTCATCATTTACAGATTTTTCCTCTTTGTGTGTCTTCATGTGCTTTTCTAGACTACCAGTCTGAGTAAAGCCCTTTTTGCAAATTTTACACTCAAAGGGTTTTTCCCCTGTATGAGTCATCACATGTATTTTTAATGCCGCATTATGAATACAGCCCTTGCCACAAACTGTACACGTAAAGGGCCTTTCCCCTGTATGAGTCATCATATGTGATTTTAGAGTATTTCTTTGACTGCAGCCCTTGCCACAAACTGTACATGTAAAGGGCTTTTCCCCTGTGTGAGTCATCATGTGTGATTTTAGATCACCCTTTCGACTACAGCCTTTTCCGCAGACTGTACACATAAAGGGCTTTTCCCCTGTATGAGTCCTCATGTGTATGTTTAATTCTCCATTATGAGTGCAGCGCTTGCCACAAACTGTACACATAAAGGGTTTTTCCCCTGTGTGAGTCATCATGTGTCTTTTTAGATCACTCGTTTGACTAAAGCCCTTGCCACACAAACAAATGGCTTTTCCCCTGAATGAATCACTGTGTGCATCTTCAGATGGTCCTTGCGATTAAACATTTTACCACAATCTACACAACTAAAACATTGCTTACCTATTTGACTCGTGGAGTTACTTTGTTTGGGTGATTTGAGGTGATGGAGCAGCTTGTTGCTCAAAGACAAACTCTTTCCTCCCATGTGTTGTGTATTGTGTGATTGCACTGTGTTTAAACTTGACTGGCCATCCATGGTCTCATCCCACTCATCACTGTCTTCAGTGGTGTCAGATTCAGAACAGTGTGAAGAGAGGAGCTGATCATCACTAGTTGGTTGTGATGTTCCACAGTCCTCTACATCAGATTGTTTTTCCATGCTTTTAGATGAGGTGCTAGCTACAGGTTCTGTTAGCATGTTTTCATCATCTTCATGTTTCACTAATAGTAATGTCTCTGTTGATCCACCATCCTCCTCTGATCTTTGATGTAGCTCATCATGTTCCTCTTTAATCTGTGGATACTCAGGTTCCTCTTTGATCAGACTGGAGGTTCTCTCCTCTTGTTCTCCTTTAATCTGTAGAGATTCTGGTTCATCTTTGATAAGACTGGAGGTTATCACCTCCTGTTCTTTTTTAATCTGTGGAGACACTGGTTCCTCCTGGACCAGACTGGAGGTTCTCTCCTCTTGTTCTCCTATAATCTGTAGAGATTCTGGTTCATCTTTGATAAGACTGGAGGTTATCTCCTCCTGTTCTTTAATCTGTGGAGACACTGGTTCCTCCAAACGCATGGACCAGGTTCTCTCCTGCTGCTGCTCAGGGAATACCTCCTCTTTACACACAAGGGGGTGTATGGAGTCTAGACAGAAGATACAGAGAAAAAACACATCATTACATGTTTGAACATTAACTATTGCTGTTAGTTCCATACCTGCCCTAATGTAGTTTTGATTTCAATGTGAAGTGTCATGCAAATGATTGTCTTACAACAATGCATAATTTCTAAAACAATTAAGCATCTCCTTGTTTCTCAAATGTAAATTATCATTTGCTATACAACCCTACTATCAGATGTATCATCTGTTGTTTTAGATTGCAACAAGATTAATGAGTCAGCTTACTTTAAACAGTATGATTATTCATGGTCAACATTTAAATAAATCATTCCTTACTACTTGATTCTGTTGTTAATGCTATATGCTACAGTCACACTAACATGAATGGGGGGAATACAACTAGAATACTATTGACTATTATCTATGCAACATTTTCACCAGTTCCTCTTCCATTCCAAATAGTCACTATTGCCATTTAAGACATAATGGTGAAAATAGTAATAGTAGCAAAGGTTTTACCAACCTGCTCTGTGTAGTTTGACGATTGGTTGTAAAACCATATCCAGTAGTCTGCGTTGGCGGTCAGTTTCTTGCTTGATGTGGAAAGCTTCATCGTCATACTCTGTTAGAATTCTTCCAACAACCCCAAATATCTCTTCAGCAGCAGCAGATAGTCTCTGGTTGACCAAGGACTTCAATGTTTGTAGTAAAGCCATAACTCAAAACCTGCACAAACAAACTGATACTAGATCTATTTTTAAAGAGCGGAAATCTAAAGTACTAAAGTTTGAAGTAGAACCAAAACTAAAACGAAATGCTTCTTCAGTTAGTGTAGAAAGGAGAAGTTCAGCTCTTAACAACTAGCAGAGATTAAAGTGACTCCAAGCTGAAGAAACTCTTGTTAAATACTAACAGAGGGCCCTGATGGTCCAATCAGAGTGAGGGGGCGGGACACAAAACTGGCCAATCACTGCTCCCAACAACAAGGCAATTCAATGAGTTTTATATCAAACGTTAAGCAAATTAAACATTATATCAGATTCAGTAAAACAAATACAAATAAAGTAAAAGCTGCATTATGTAACTTTCCTATTCTACCCCGTATTTGAACCTTGTTGCCTTAATTGAAAACATATTCAGGACACAGAGCAAAATGGAACAAATTTAAATACATTAAATATCAGGCATGCATGTTTTTAGCTGTGATAAAAATAACAGAGTTGTTGCAAACCTGCAGTTTTCAGGGAGTTTATTCCAGATATGTTACACATTAATCTGAATACTATGTTTTAATTCTAGGATCATAAAGCAAACCTTTACCATGTGACCTTAGAGGTATGAACGGGTGGCACCTACGCAAGACTAAAGACTTGAGTAGCAGCGTTCTGCATGAGCTGCAATCACCTGGTATATTTTTAGGGACATCTGTAAAACACTGGTACAGTATTCAAGACTACTATTGGGCATTTTTCTAGATTCCGGTTGACTTTGACGGTGCTAATGTGGCTGGGTAAAGTTCTGAGGCCATGACTACAACAAGGTTTGAAGCGAAGCGCCTAACTTTTAATCCATTGTCCTTGACTTCAAAACAAGTACTTTAGTTTTGTCTTTGTTTATTTGAGGACAATCTTGGTATATCCAATTTGGTTCTTATGCATGTTCTCAGTGTTTCTATTGGACATGGCATAGTAGATTTGTGTGTCGAGAAAAAGGAACTTATAGAACTAGTCTATACAGAACTTATAGAACAATAGAGCAAAATATCATTCATCATTTTTTCATCATATATGTAAAAGACAGCCATCTCCCTCTCCACAAGTGCAGCAAAGCATTATGGTCATTGTAGTAATCCAACCCTGTGTGAGTCATCATGTGTGATTTTAGATCACCCTTTCGACTACAGCCTTTTCCGCAGACTGTACACATAAAGGGCTTTTCCCCTGTATGAGTCCTCATGTGTATGTTTAATTCTCCATTATGAGTGCAGCGCTTGCCACAAACTGTACACATAAAGGGTTTTTCCCCTGTGTGAGTCATCATGTGTCTTTTTAGATCACTCGTTTGACTAAAGCCCTTGCCACACAAACAAATGGCTTTTCCCCTGAATGAATCACTGTGTGCATCTTCAGATGGTCCTTGCGATTAAACATTTTACCACAATCTACACAACTAAAACATTGCTTACCTATTTGACTCGTGGAGTTACTTTGTTTGGGTGATTTGAGGTGATGGAGCAGCTTGTTGCTCAAAGACAAACTCTTTCCTCCCATGTGTTGTGTATTGTGTGATTGCACTGTGTTTAAACTTGACTGGCCATCCATGGTCTCATCCCACTCATCACTGTCTTCAGTGGTGTCAGATTCAGAACAGTGTGAAGAGAGGAGCTGATCATCACTAGTTGGTTGTGATGTTCCACAGTCCTCTACATCAGATTGTTTTTCCATGCTTTTAGATGAGGTGCTAGCTACAGGTTCTGTTAGCATGTTTTCATCATCTTCATGTTTCACTAATAGTAATGTCTCTGTTGATCCACCATCCTCCTCTGATCTTTGATGTAGCTCATCATGTTCCTCTTTAATCTGTGGATACTCAGGTTCCTCTTTGATCAGACTGGAGGTTCTCTCCTCTTGTTCTCCTTTAATCTGTAGAGATTCTGGTTCATCTTTGATAAGACTGGAGGTTATCACCTCCTGTTCTTTTTTAATCTGTGGAGACACTGGTTCCTCCTGGACCAGACTGGAGGTTCTCTCCTCTTGTTCTCCTATAATCTGTAGAGATTCTGGTTCATCTTTGATAAGACTGGAGGTTATCTCCTCCTGTTCTTTAATCTGTGGAGACACTGGTTCCTCCAAACGCATGGACCAGGTTCTCTCCTGCTGCTGCTCAGGGAATACCTCCTCTTTACACACAAGGGGGTGTATGGAGTCTAGACAGAAGATACAGAGAAAAAACACATCATTACATGTTTGAACATTAACTATTGCTGTTAGTTCCATACCTGCCCTAATGTAGTTTTGATTTCAATGTGAAGTGTCATGCAAATGATTGTCTTACAACAATGCATAATTTCTAAAACAATTAAGCATCTCCTTGTTTCTCAAATGTAAATTATCATTTGCTATACAACCCTACTATCAGATGTATCATCTGTTGTTTTAGATTGCAACAAGATTAATGAGTCAGCTTACTTTAAACAGTATGATTATTCATGGTCAACATTTAAATAAATCATTCCTTACTACTTGATTCTGTTGTTAATGCTATATGCTACAGTCACACTAACATGAATGGGGGGAATACAACTAGAATACTATTGACTATTATCTATGCAACATTTTCACCAGTTCCTCTTCCATTCCAAATAGTCACTATTGCCATTTAAGACATAATGGTGAAAATAGTAATAGTAGCAAAGGTTTTACCAACCTGCTCTGTGTAGTTTGACGATTGGTTGTAAAACCATATCCAGTAGTCTGCGTTGGCGGTCAGTTTCTTGCTTGATGTGGAAAGCTTCATCGTCATACTCTGTTAGAATTCTTCCAACAACCCCAAATATCTCTTCAGCAGCAGCAGATAGTCTCTGGTTGACCAAGGACTTCAATGTTTGTAGTAAAGCCATAACTCAAAACCTGCACAAACAAACTGATACTAGATCTATTTTTAAAGAGCGGAAATCTAAAGTACTAAAGTTTGAAGTAGAACCAAAACTAAAACGAAATGCTTCTTCAGTTAGTGTAGAAAGGAGAAGTTCAGCTCTTAACAACTAGCAGAGATTAAAGTGACTCCAAGCTGAAGAAACTCTTGTTAAATACTAACAGAGGGCCCTGATGGTCCAATCAGAGTGAGGGGGCGGGACACAAAACTGGCCAATCACTGCTCCCAACAACAAGGCAATTCAATGAGTTTTATATCAAACGTTAAGCAAATTAAACATTATATCAGATTCAGTAAAACAAATACAAATAAAGTAAAAGCTGCATTATGTAACTTTCCTATTCTACCCCGTATTTGAACCTTGTTGCCTTAATTGAAAACATATTCAGGACACAGAGCAAAATGGAACAAATTTAAATACATTAAATATCAGGCATGCATGTTTTTAGCTGTGATAAAAATAACAGAGTTGTTGCAAACCTGCAGTTTTCAGGGAGTTTATTCCAGATATGTTACACATTAATCTGAATACTATGTTTTAATTCTAGGATCATAAAGCAAACCTTTACCATGTGACCTTAGAGGTATGAACGGGTGGCACCTACGCAAGACTAAAGACTTGAGTAGCAGCGTTCTGCATGAGCTGCAATCACCTGGTATATTTTTAGGGACATCTGTAAAACACTGGTACAGTATTCAAGACTACTATTGGGCATTTTTCTAGATTCCGGTTGACTTTGACGGTGCTAATGTGGCTGGGTAAAGTTCTGAGGCCATGACTACAACAAGGTTTGAAGCGAAGCGCCTAACTTTTAATCCATTGTCCTTGACTTCAAAACAAGTACTTTAGTTTTGTCTTTGTTTATTTGAGGACAATCTTGGTATATCCAATTTGGTTCTTATGCATGTTCTCAGTGTTTCTATTGGACATGGCATAGTAGATTTGTGTGTCGAGAAAAAGGAACTTATAGAACTAGTCTATACAGAACTTATAGAACAATAGAGCAAAATATCATTCATCATTTTTTCATCATATATGTAAAAGACAGCCATCTCCCTCTCCACAAGTGCAGCAAAGCATTATGGTCATTGTAGTAATCCAGCAGTGTCCATGACATCACAGACACTTTGAAATGTCTACATTTCCCACATAAACCGCCCAGGAAAGATATGGTTGCAAACGGGCTGAAGTGGACCTTTAAACATGCATGTGTGAAATGTCTATTTGACCATGAGAGAATGACTTCATACAATGACTATTGCTGTGTGCAGTGGGTGCGGTGAATTTAGGATTAGGAATGTGACAAATAGCTCAAGTTACTTTTGTCACCTATCAGATGCCACAGGGATGCTAAGTATTTTCCAGTCTAAATGATTTAAATGCAAATGATTCCCAATCCTATATATGTTCCTCTCCATTCACACAATACTGTACCCATTATCACCTGTCCATTAACAATGGGACTGACATGCTCCTAAACATTCCACAACATTCACAACCCATTTCTTCTAACACGGTAGATAAAGGTGGAATTCCCGTATCCTACGACTAGATGCACTAAAAAAAAATCATTCATACCTTTCATTCATACCAATTGTCATAACATATCAACTCACGTCCACAACTACTATTATTTTGTCATAGTTTTAACCATCATCACAGTATTACTAAGATGTGTCACCACCCTTACACACACTTGTTAGAACATGAAGAATTTCTTATTATACGCTAGATCTACATGTAGTCACAGATTAAGTACAATGGACAGTATGCACTCTGTAACATTAGGACTTACTCATGTCCTGTTCAATGTAGAACGTTCAAGTAAACTATGTGTAGACTGTTTAATTTTGTTTTAATTAATACTCCTATCATGTTCCTTATAGTAATAGTTTGGTATGAAGGATATACAATGAAGCTGTTTTTGTCACTGTATTGTTCACAGTACAAGGCGTCCATACTTAAGGGAGGTGAAACACATGCAATGTGATTAGCTTCTTGTAATGAACACAATGATCTTTAGCTGTCAACCCTTTATTAGAAATCCTTGCTTCAGAGGGGTTCCTGAAAGAACATATTTTCAGATGGGGGTCGGCAGCCTATTACATATATTTTTTGGGAGTCCTTGACATGAAATTGTTTGAGAAACCTCACTGTCAGGATTTAGAAGACATTTGTAGAATTGAGCTTATGTCTGAATGGGTTTTAATGACAGAGCGTGGTCAGGCTTTGGAAGGAGGGAACCATACTAACTCTAATTCTCCATTATGAGTGCAGCCCTTGCCACAAACTGTACACATAAAGGGTTTTTCCCCTGTGTGAGTCATCATGTGTAATTTTAGATTACCCTTTCGACTAAAGCCTGTGCCACAAACTGTACACGTAAAGGGTTTTTCCCCTGTGTGAGTCAACATGTGTCTTATTAGATCACTCGTTTGACTACAGCCCTTGCCACACACTGTACACATAAATGGCTTTTCCCCTGTATGAGTCCTCATGTGTACTTTTAAATCCCCAGTGTGACGCCAGCCCTTGCCACAAACTGTACACGTAAAGGGTCTTTCCCCTGTATGAGTCCTCATGTGTACTTTTAACTCCCCAGTGTGACGGCAGCCCTTGCCACAAACTGTACACTTAAAGGGTCTTTCCCCTGTATGAGTCCTCATGTGTACTTTTAACTCCCCAGTGTGACGGCAGCCCTTGCCACAAACTGTACACTTAAAGGGTCTTTCCCCTGTATGAGTCCTCATGTGTGCTTTTAAATCCCCATTATGAGTACAACCCTTGCCACAAACTGTACACATAAAGGGCTTTTCCCCAGTGTGAGTAATCATATGTGTTTTTAGATTACTCATTTGACTACATTCTTTGCCACACACTGTACACATAAAGGGCTTTTCCCCTGTGTGAGTCCTCATGTGTATTTTTAATGCCCCATTATGAATACAGCCCTTGCCACAATCTGCACAACTGAAACATTTCTTACCTGTGTGACTTTGTTTAGGTGATTTGAGGTCATGGAGCAGCTTGTTGCTCAAAGACAAACTCTTTCCTCCCATCTGTTGTGTATTGTGTGATTTCAGTGTGTTTAAACCAGTCTGGTCATCCATGGTCTCGTCCCACTCATCACTGTCTTCAGTGATGTCAGATTCAGAACAGTGTGAAATGTGGAGCTGATCATCACTAGTAGGTTGTGATGTTCCACAGTCCTCTACATCAGATTGTGTTTCCATGCTTTTAGATGAGGTGCTGGCTACAGGTTCTGTTAGCATGTTTTCATCATCTTCATGTTTCACTAATAGTAATGTCTCTGCTGATCCACCATCCTCCTCTGATCTTTGAAGTAGCTCATTGTGTTCCCCTTTAATCTGTGGATACTCTGGTTCCTCTTTGATCAGACTGGAGGTTCTCTCCTCTTGTTCTCCTTTAATCTGTAGAGACTCTGGTTCCTCTTTGATCAGACTGGAGGTTCTCTTCTCTTGTTCTCCTTTAATCTGTAGAGACGCTGGTTCCTCTTTGATCAGACTGGAGGTTCTCTTCTCCTGTTCTTTTTTAATCTGTGGAGACACTGGTTCCTCCTGGACCAGACTGGAGGTTCTCTCCTGCTGCTGCTCAGGGAATACCTCCTCTTTACACACAAGGTGGTGTATGGAGTCTAGACAGAAGATACAGAGGAGAAACACTTACCCTAACCCCTTAGATAGAATTTCTGTTGGCTTAGATAGCATTTGACTTAGACTTATAGCATGTTATGTAGACAGCACTATAATTGTATTGTATATAGTCATAGCACGCCATAGTACATATGTATAGCATAGTAGTGAATATGTATAGTTTATTATGTATAGTGTATGTATAGTTTCATCATATAGATATTCCACTGTTACCTTCTTAGCTTACGCATGTTTCATGATAAATGCTTTTATGTGATGTATTCCCATGCTTTTGTTCTTGCCTAAATGTAAGTCGCTCTGGATCAAGAGCGTCTGCTAAATGCCTAAATTGTAAATTGTAAATTGTAAACACATCATTATATGTTTGAACATGAACTCTTGCTGTTAGTTAGTTCCATACCTGCCCTAATGTTGTTTTGATTTCAGTAAATGTATCATTTGCTATACAACCCTATTGCTATCAGATGTATCCTCTGTTGTTTTAGAGTGCAACACGTTTAATGAGTTAGCTTACTTTAAACAGTCTATGATTATTCATGATCAACATTTAAATAAATTATTCCTTACTACTTGATTCTGTTGTTAATGCTAGTTTAACAGTCACACTAACATTGAATGGGGGAAATACAACTAGAATACTATTGACTATTATTCAATGCAACATTTTCACCGGTTCATCTTCCATTCCAAATAGTCACCATTGCCATTTAAGAAATAATGGTGAAAATAGTAATAGTAATAGTAGTGAAGGTTTTACCAACCTGCTCTGTGTAGTTTGACGATTGGTTGTAAAACCATATCCAGTAGTCTGCGTTGGCGGTCAGTTTCTTGCTTGATGTGGAAAGCTTCATCCTCGTACTCTGTTAGAATTCTTCCAACAACCCCAAATATCTCTTCAGCAGCAGCATATAGTCTCTGGTTCACCAAGGACTTCAATGTTTGTAGTAAAGCCATAACTCAAAACCTGCCCAAATAAACGCTTCAGCTAGTGCAGAAAGGAGAAGTTCAGCTCTTAACAACTAGCAGAGTTAAAGTCACTCCCAACAGAACAAACTCTTGTTAAATACTAACAGAGGGCCCTGATGCTCCAATCAGATTGATGGGGGCGGGACACCTCAACAATAGAACAAAACTGGCCAATCAGTGCTCCCAACAACAAGGCAACTCAATACGTCTTCTATCAAACATTATACAATGACGATCAGATTCAGTAAAAAATAATAAAGTTAAAGCTGCATTGTTACTTTCCTATTCTACCCTGAAATTGAACATTTAAATAATAAAATCTCAATGAAAGGAAGAAGCAAAAATGCATGTTTTTAACTGTATAGATATCTGTGTAAATAACAGTTGTTGCAGAGCTGCACTTTTCAGGGAGTTTGTTTCAGAACTCAATTCTACGTTTTATTAGTTTCAACATACATGCTGTACATTTTAAAATATGTACATATTAACAATATTAACATGTTATCTGCATGTAGTGTACCATCATCACCATCCATACACAGAACTGTGTGAAGCATTTCTTATTTGCCATTAGAGTTACAGGCTTAGTGAAATGGATGCACACAGTAACATTAAGACATATTTAATGTAGCAATAGTTCAAGTAAAAGGTGTGTGGTGTGTAAAAGGAATACTCCTATCATGTTCCTTATAGTATGATTGTTTGGTATGAAGGATGTAAAATGAAGCAGTTCTTGTCACTGTATTGTTCACAGTACAAGATGTCCATACTGGAGGTGAAACATGTGTAGTGATGAGCTTCTTGTAATGAACACACATAACGGATCTGTAGCTGTCAAACCTTTATTTGAAAAAGAAGACATTACGGACAGTGTTTTTTTACAGGTAGTTCAAAGTGTCGTGATTTCATGGACACTGGTCTCCTGAACTATACATGTTGTATCAGAAAGAGAGTCCTCTGCCTCTCCACAAGTGCAGCAAAGCATTATGGTAATTTCCCACATAACCCCCCCAGGAAAGATCTGGTTGCAAAAGGGCTGAAGTGGCTCTTTAAACATGCATGTGTGAAATGTCTATTTGACCATGAGAGAATTACTTCATACAATGACTATTGCTGTGTGCAGTGGGTGCAGTTAATTTAGGATTAGGAATGTGACAAATAGTTCAAGTTGCTTTTGTCACCTATCAGATGTTGTCACAGGGATGCTAAGTATTTTCCTGTCAAAATGATTTAAATGCAAATTCCCAATCCTATATATACATGTTCCACTCCGTTCACACAATACTGTAGGGCTATATGCACTCTACTTATCATACTAAAACGATCACATGCAAATTGGTTGGTCGATCCATTCAGCAATAGGGTTACACACCCTAACCCATTATCACCTGTCACAACCCATTTCTTCTAACACAGTAGAAAAAGTTGGAAATCCCGTATCCAGTTATTGTACTGTAAAAAATAAAATATATATATTTTTTCATTCATACCAATTGTCAGATAACATATCAACTCACGTCCACAACTACTATTTTGTCATAGTTTTAACCATCATCACAGTAATACTAAGAGATGTGTCACCACCCTTACACACACATGTTAGAACATGAAGCATTTCTTATTATACGCTAGATCTACATGTAGTCACAGGTTAAGTACAATGGACAGTATGCACTCTGTAACATTAAGACGTACTCCTGTCATGTTCAATGTAGAAAGTTCAAGTAAAATATGTGTAGACTGTTTAATTAGTACTCCTATCATGTTCCTTATATACTTTGGTATGAAGGATATAAAATGAAGCACAAGGATCTTTAGCTGTCAACCCTTTATTAGAAAAATAAGAAATTACAGACAGTTTTCTTACAGGTATGAAATAGTACATATTTTCTGTTACAATGCATTCTATAAAGACAACTATGCTATAAAGAAAATCTAAACAAATTATACAACTATGTGATTAAAATATACTAGGTACAATTGCACCACTAGTGTATAAATATTAATGAATATGACATTTTAATCTCAAGCAATAAAATCAACACAATATTTTTTGGCGTCTTCAAATTCCTGCCCTCACTTTTATCTTCAATATACACTTTGCTCAGCCAATCATCACTATGGGGTGATCAGCCAATCACAAGCCAAAAGGAGGGGATAGCGCCTCTCTCATTAGCACTCATCATTTACAGCTTTTTCCTCTTTGTGTGTCTTCATGTGCTTTTCTAGACTACCAGTCTGAGTAAAGCCATTTTTGCAAATTTTACACTCAAAGGGTTTTTCCCCTGTATGAGTCCTCATGTGTACTTTTAACTCCCCTGTTTGACGGCAGCCCTTGCCACAAACTGTACACGTAAAGGGCCTTTCCCCTGTATGAGTCATCATATGTGTTTTTAGATTATTCATTAGAGTACAACCCTTGCCACAAACTGTACACGTAAAGGGCTTTTCCCCTGTGTGAGTCATCATGTGTGATTTTAGATTATCCTTTCGACTACAGCCCTTGCCACAAACTGTACACGTAAATGTTTTTTCCCCTGTATGAGTCGGCATGTGTAATTTTAGACTACCCTTTCGACTAAAGCCTGTGCCACAAACTGTACACATAAAGGGTTTTTCCCCTGTGTGAGTCAACATGTGTCTTTTTAGAATACTCGTTTGATTAAAGCCTTTGTCACACACTGTACAAACAAATGGCCTGTCCCCTGAATGAATCACTGTGTGGTTCTTCAAATGTTCCTTGCGATTAAACATTTTACCACAATCTGCACAACTAAAACATGTCTTACCTATTTGACTACTCATGGAGTGACTTTGTTTGGGTGATTTTAGGCCATGGAGCAGCTTGTTGCTCAAAGACAAACTATGTCCTCCCATGTGTTGTGTATTGTGTGGTTTCAGTGTGTTTAAACCTGACTGGTCATCCGTGGTCTCATCCCACTCATCACTGTCTTCAGTGATGTCAGATTCAGAAGAGAGGAGCTGATCATCACTAATTGGTTGTGATGTTCCACAGTCCTCTACATCAGATTCCATGCTTTTAGATGAGGTGCTGGCTACAGGTTCTGTCAGCATGTTTTCATCTTCATGTTTCACTAATAGTAATGTCTCTGTTGATCCACCATCCTCCTCTGATCTTTGAAGTAGCTCATCGTGTCCCCCTTTAATCTGTGGGTACTCTGGTTCCTCTTTGATCAGACTGGAGGTTCTCTCCTCTTGTTCTCCTTTAATCTGTAGAGACTCTGGTTCATCTTTGATAAGACTAGAGGTTATTTCCTGTTGTTGTTCTTCTTTAATCTGTGGAGACTCTGGTTCTTCCTGGACCAGACTGGAGGTTCTCTCCTGCTGCTGCTCAGGGAATACCTCCTCTTTACACACAAGGGGGTGTATGGAGTCTAGACAGAAGATACAGAGGAGAAACACATCATTACATGTTTGAACATGAACTATTGCTGTTAGTTCCATACCTGCCCTAATGTTGTTTTGTTTTCAGTGTGAAGTGTCATGCAAATGATTTTCTTACTTCAACAATGCTTCATTTCTAAAACAAGTATCTCCTTGTTTCTCAAATGTAAATAATAATTTGCTAAACAACCCTATTGCTATCAGATGTATCCTCTGTTGTTTTAGAGTGCAACGCATTTAATGAGTGCTTACTTTAAACAGTCTATGATTATTCATGGTCAACATTTAAATAAATTATTCCTCACTACTTGATTCTGTTGTTAATGCTAGTTTCCCCCATTCACTAACATGAATGGGGGAAAATACAACTACAATACTATTGACTAGTATCAATGCAACATTTTCACCAGTTCCTCTTCCATTCCAAATAGTCACCATTGCCATTTAAGATATAATGGTGAAAATAGTAAAATAGTAGTGAAGGTTTTACCAACCTGCTCTGTGTAGTTTGACGATTGGTTGTAAAACCATATCCAGTAGTCTGCGTTGGCGGTCAGTTTCTTGCTTGATGTGGAAAGCTTCATCCTCGTACTCTGTTAGAATTCTTCCAACGACCCCAAATATCCCTTCAGCAGCAGCAGATAGTCTCTGGTTGACCAAGGACTTCAATGTTTGTAGTAAAGCCATAACTCAAAACCTGCCCAAATAAACTGATACTAGATCTATTTTTAAAGAGTCTAAAGTTTAAAAATCTAAAGTTTAAAGTAGACCCAAAACTAAAATGCTTCAGCTAGTGTAGAAAGGAGAAGTTCAGCTAACAACTAGCAGAGATTAAAGTGACTATAAGCAGAATAAACTCTTGTTAAATGCTAACAGATGGCCCTGATGGTCCAATCAGAGTGAGGGGCGGGACACAAAACTGGCCAATCACTGCTCCCAACAACAAGGCAATTCAATGAGTTTTATATCAAACATTAAGGAAATGAAACATTATATCAGATTCAGTAAAACAAATAAAAATAAAGTAAAAGCTGCATTAGGTAACTTTCCTATTCTACCCCGTATTTGAACCTTGTTGCCTTAATTGAAAACATATTCAGGACACAGAGCAAACATGCATGCTTTTAGCTGTGATAAAAATAACAGAGTTGTTGCAGAGCTGCAGTTTTCAGGGTGTTTGTTCCAGATATGTTACACATTAATCTGAATACTATGTTTTAATTCTAGGATCATAAAGCAAACCTTTACCAGGTGACTTTAGAGGTATGAATGGGTGGCACCTACGCAAGACTAAAGACTTGAGTAGCAGCGTTATGAATGAGCTGCAATCACCTGGTATATGTTTAGGGACATCTGTAAAACACTGGTACAGTAGTCAAGACTACTATTGGACATTTTTCTAGATTCCGGTTGGATATAAATCATATAATCTGACTTTGACTGTGCTGATGTGGCTGGTTAAAGTTCTGAGGCCATGACTACAACTTTTGTCACCTATCAGATGTCGTCACAGGGATGCTAAGTATTTCCCAGTCTAAATGATTTAAATGCAAATGATTCCCAATCCTATACATGTTCCACTCCATTCACAAAATACTGTAGGAGTTGGCTATATGCACTCTACTTATGACGCTAAAAGGATCACATGCAAATTAGTTGGTCGATCCATTCAGCAATAGGGTTACACACCCTAACCCATTATCACCTGTCTGTTAACAATGGGAACGAAATGACTTAACTTAATTGCCTGGTCCTACAACAACCCACTCTGTTTGTCTGTCTGTCTGGCTTGTGATAACAACACACAGATCCTTCAGGCCTAGCGTTTCATTATCTCCCATTTAACTCGCGTCAACTCACGTCCACAACTTAGTGTTGTAGTCGAGACCACCTTAAGCGAGACCAAGACAAGACCAAGACCTAGGACGGTCGAGACCAAGACCGAGACCAAGACCGATGCGAGCCTAGGGGGCCGAGACCAAGACCAAGACCAAGACCTGGAGGGTCGAGACCGAGACCAAGACCGATGCGAGCCTAGGGGGGCCGAGACCAAGACCAAGACCTGGAGGGTCGAGACCGAGACCAAGACCGCTGCTAGCCTAGGGGGCCGAGACCAAGACCAAGACCTGGAGGGTCGAGACCGAGACCAAGACCAAGAGAAACCTCACTGTCAGGATTTAGAAGACATTTGTAGAATTGAGCTTATGTCTGAATGGGTTTTAATGACAGAGCGTGGTCAGGCTTTGGAAGGAGGGAACCATACTAACTAACTAGAACATACTAACTGTAAAATGAAGCAGTTCTTGTCACTATATTGTTCACAGTACAAGATGTCCATACTGGAGGTGAAACACATGTGTTGTGATGAGCTTCTTGTAATGAACACACATAAATAATCTGTAGCTGTCAAACCTTTATTTGAAAAAGAAGAAAATACGGACAGTTTTCTTTTTTTACAGGTATGATATAGTAAATATGTTCAGTTACAATGCATTCTATGAAGACAACATAGTAAATAATACAGATAATCTAAACAAATGATCAAATTTAGTGATTAAAATGCACTATGATAATATGTTAGTCCAAACAACACATGTCAACACTCAACACACAGAGTTACAATTGCACCACTAGTGCATGCATATGGATGCATATAATGAATTTGACATTTGACAAATATGGACAAACACTTAATCTCATGTTGTAATATCAGCAGGTCATTATACAAGTTGAAAACCTCCCATGCCTTCTTTGTGTGTCTTCATGTGTGTTTTTAGATTATCAATCCGTCTAAAGCCCTTTTCACAAACTTTACAATCAAATGTTTTTTTCCCCTGCATGAGTCTTCATGTGTATGGTTAATTATCCATTATGAGTGCAGCCCTTGCCACAAACTGTACACATAAAGGGTTTTTCCCCTGTGTGAGTCATCATGTGTAATTTTAGATTACCCTTTCGACTAAAGCCTGTGCCACAAACTGTACACGTAAAGGGTTTTTCCCCTGTGTGAGTCAACATGTGTCTTATTAGATCACTCGTTTGACTACAGCCCTTGCCACACACTGTACACATAAATGGCTTTTCCCCTGTATGAGTCCTCATGTGTACTTTTAAATCCCCAGTGTGACGCCAGCCCTTGCCACAAACTGTACACGTAAAGGGTCTTTCCCCTGTATGAGTCCTCATGTGTACTTTTAACTCCCCAGTGTGACGGCAGCCCTTGCCACAAACTGTACACTTAAAGGGTCTTTCCCCTGTATGAGTCCTCATGTGTGCTTTTAAATCCCCATTATGAGTACAACCCTTGCCACAAACTGTACACATAAAGGGCTTTTCCCCAGTGTGAGTAATCATATGTGTTTTTAGATTACTCATTTGACTACATTCTTTGCCACACACTGTACACATAAAGGGCTTTTCCCCTGTGTGAGTCCTCATGTGTATTTTTAATGCCCCATTATGAATACAGCCCTTGCCACAAACTGTACACATAAAGGGCTTTTCCCCTGTGTGAGTCATCATGTGTATTTTTAACTCCCCATTATGAATACAGCCCTTGCCACAAACTGTACACGTAAAGGGCCTTTCCCCTGTGTGATTCAACATGTGTAATTTTAGACTACCCTTTCGACTAAAGCCTGTGCCACACACTGTACAAACAAATAGCCTTGCCCCTGAATGAATCACTGTGTGGTTCTTCAGATGTTCCTTGCGATTAAACATTTTGCCACAATCTGCACAACTGAAACATTTCTTACCTGTGTGACTTTGTTTAGGTGATTTGAGGTCATGGAGCAGCTTGTTGCTCAAAGACAAACTCTTTCCTCCCATCTGTTGTGTATTGTGTGATTTCAGTGTGTTTAAACCAGTCTGGTCATCCATGGTCTCGTCCCACTCATCACTGTCTTCAGTGATGTCAGATTCAGAACAGTGTGAAATGTGGAGCTGATCATCACTAGTAGGTTGTGATGTTCCACAGTCCTCTACATCAGATTGTGTTTCCATGCTTTTAGATGAGGTGCTGGCTACAGGTTCTGTTAGCATGTTTTCATCATCTTCATGTTTCACTAATAGTAATGTCTCTGCTGATCCACCATCCTCCTCTGATCTTTGAAGTAGCTCATTGTGTTCCCCTTTAATCTGTGGATCCTCTTTGATCAGACTGGAGGTTCTCTCCTCTTGTTCTCCTTTAATCTGTAGAGACTCTGGTTCCTCTTTGATCAGACTGGAGGTTCTCTTCTCTTGTTCTCCTTTAATCTGTAGAGACTCTGGTTCCTCTTTGATCAGACTGGAGGTTCTCTTCTCCTGTTCTTTTTTAATCTGTGGAGACACTGGTTCCTCCTGGACCAGACTGGAGGTTCTCTCCTGCTGCTGCTCAGGGAATACCTCCTCTTTACACACAAGGTGGTGTATGGAGTCTAGACAGAAGATACAGAGGAGAAACACATCATTATATGTTTGAACATGAACTCTTGCTGTTAGTTCCATACCTGCCCTAATGTTGTTTTGATTTCAGTAAATGTATCATTTGCTATACAACCCTATTGCTATCAGATGTATCCTCTGTTGTTTTAGAGTGCAACACGTTTAATGAGTTAGCTTACTTTAAACAGTCTATGATTATTCATGATCAACATTTAAATAAATTATTCCTTACTACTTGATTCTGTTGTTAATGCTAGTTTAACAGTCACACTAACATTGAATGGGGGAAATACAACTAGAATACTATTGACTATTATTCAATGCAACATTTTCACCGGTTCATCTTCCATTCCAAATAGTCACCATTGCCATTTAAGAAATAATGGTGAAAATAGTAATAGTAATAGTAGTGAAGGTTTTACCAACCTGCTCTGTGTAGTTTGACGATTGGTTGTAAAACCATATCCAGTAGTCTGCGTTGGCGGTCAGTTTCTTGCTTGATGTGGAAAGCTTCATCCTCGTACTCTGTTAGAATTCTTCCAACAACCCCAAATATCTCTTCAGCAGCAGCATATAGTCTCTGGTTCACCAAGGACTTCAATGTTTGTAGTAAAGCCATAACTCAAAACCTGCCCAAATAAACGCTTCAGCTAGTGCAGAAAGGAGAAGTTCAGCTCTTAACAACTAGCAGAGTTAAAGTCACTCCCAACAGAACAAACTCTTGTTAAATACTAACAGAGGGCCCTGATGCTCCAATCAGATTGATGGGGGCGGGACACCTCAACAATAGAACAAAACTGGCCAATCAGTGCTCCCAACAACAAGGCAACTCAATACGTCTTCTATCAAACATTATACAATGACGATCAGATTCAGTAAAAAATAATAAAGTTAAAGGGGCGGTGGTGGCTCAGGGGTAGAGTGCCTGGATGGTAACCGTAAGGTTGCCAGTTCGAACCCGGGCTCCCCCAGAGTTACTGTCGAAGTGTCCTTGAGCAAGACACTGAACCCCTAATTGCTCCCGATGTGCTAGTTGGTGCCTTGCATGGTTTCCGCTGCCATCGGTGTATGAATGTGTGTGTGAATGGGTGAATGTAATGCACAATCTATGTAAAGCGCCTTGGATAAAGGCGCTATATAAATGCACCATTTACCATTTACCATTAAAGCTGCATTGTTACTTTCCTATTCTACCCTGAAATTGAACATTTAAATAATAAAATCTCAATGAAAGGAAGAAGCAAAAATGCATGTTTTTAACTGTATAGATATCTGTGTAAATAACAGTTGTTGCAGAGCTGCACTTTTCAGGGAGTTTGTTTCAGAACTCAATTCTACGTTTTATTAGTTTCAACATACATGCTGTACATTTTAAAATATGTACATATTAACAATATTAACATGTTATCTGCATGTAGTGTACCATCATCACCATCCATACACAGAACTGTGTGAAGCATTTCTTATTTGCCATTAGAGTTACAGGCTTAGTGAAATGGATGCACACAGTAACATTAAGACATATTTAATGTAGCAATAGTTCAAGTAAAAGGTGTGTGGTGTGTAAAAGGAATACTCCTATCATGTTCCTTATAGTATGATTGTTTGGTATGAAGGATGTAAAATGAAGCAGTTCTTGTCACTGTATTGTTCACAGTACAAGATGTCCATACTGGAGGTGAAACATGTGTAGTGATGAGCTTCTTGTAATGAACACACATAATGGATCTGTAGCTGTCAAACCTTTATTTGAAAAAGAAGACATTACGGACAGTGTTTTTTTACAGGTAGTTCAAAGTGTCGTGATTTCATGGACACTGGTCTCCTGAACTATACATGTTGTATCAGAAAGAGAGTCCTCTGCCTCTCCACAAGTGCAGCAAAGCATTATGGTAATTTCCCACATAACCCCCCCAGGAAAGATCTGGTTGCAAAAGGGCTGAAGTGGCTCTTTAAACATGCATGTGTGAAATGTCTATTTGACCATGAGAGAATTACTTCATACAATGACTATTGCTGTGTGCAGTGGGTGCAGTTAATTTAGGATTAGGAATGTGACAAATAGTTCAAGTTGCTTTTGTCACCTATCAGATGTTGTCACAGGGATGCTAAGTATTTTCCTGTCAAAATGATTTAAATGCAAATTCCCAATCCTATATATACATGTTCCACTCCGTTCACACAATACTGTAGGGCTATATGCACTCTACTTATCATACTAAAACGATCACATGCAAATTGGTTGGTCGATCCATTCAGCAATAGGGTTACACACCCTAACCCATTATCACCTGTCACAACCCATTTCTTCTAACACAGTAGAAAAAGTTGGAAATCCCGTATCCAGTTATTGTACTGTAAAAAATAAAATATATATTTTTTTTCATTCATACCAATTGTCAGATAACATATCAACTCACGTCCACAACTACTATTTTGTCATAGTTTTAACCATCATCACAGTAATACTAAGAGATGTGTCACCACCCTTACACACACATGTTAGAACATGAAGCATTTCTTATTATACGCTAGATCTACATGTAGTCACAGGTTAAGTACAATGGACAGTATGCACTCTGTAACATTAAGACGTACTCCTGTCATGTTCAATGTAGAAAGTTCAAGTAAAATATGTGTAGACTGTTTAATTAGTACTCCTATCATGTTCCTTATATACTTTGGTATGAAGGATATAAAATGAAGCACAAGGATCTTTAGCTGTCAACCCTTTATTAGAAAAATAAGAAATTACAGACAGTTTTCTTACAGGTATGAAATAGTACATATTTTCTGTTACAATGCATTCTATAAAGACAACTATGCTATAAAGAAAATCTAAACAAATTATACAACTATGTGATTAAAATATACTAGGTACAATTGCACCACTAGTGTATAAATATTAATGAATATGACATTTTAATCTCAAGCAATAAAATCAACACAATATTTTTTGGCGTCTTCAAATTCCTGCCCTCACTTTTATCTTCAATATACACTTTGCTCAGCCAATCATCACTATGGGGTGATCAGC
Organism: Protomyctophum parallelum; assembly: GCF_964188405.1. Taxonomy (NCBI): domain Eukaryota; kingdom Metazoa; phylum Chordata; class Actinopteri; order Myctophiformes; family Myctophidae; genus Protomyctophum; species Protomyctophum parallelum. The sequence goes on from NC_139715.1 coordinate 5,168,039, forward strand.
CAATCACAAGCCAAAAGGAGGGGATAGCGCCTCTCTCATTAGCACTCATCATTTACAGCTTTTTCCTCTTTGTGTGTCTTCATGTGCTTTTCTAGACTACCAGTCTGAGTAAAGCCATTTTTGCAAATTTTACACTCAAAGGGTTTTTCCCCTGTATGAGTCCTCATGTGTACTTTTAACTCCCCTGTTTGACGGCAGCCCTTGCCACAAACTGTACACGTAAAGGGCCTTTCCCCTGTATGAGTCATCATATGTGTTTTTAGATTATTCATTAGAGTACAACCCTTGCCACAAACTGTACACGTAAAGGGCTTTTCCCCTGTGTGAGTCATCATGTGTGATTTTAGATTATCCTTTCGACTACAGCCCTTGCCACAAACTGTACACGTAAATGTTTTTTCCCCTGTATGAGTCGGCATGTGTAATTTTAGACTACCCTTTCGACTAAAGCCTGTGCCACAAACTGTACACATAAAGGGTTTTTCCCCTGTGTGAGTCAACATGTGTCTTTTTAGAATACTCGTTTGATTAAAGCCTTTGTCACACACTGTACAAACAAATGGCCTGTCCCCTGAATGAATCACTGTGTGGTTCTTCAAATGTTCCTTGCGATTAAACATTTTACCACAATCTGCACAACTAAAACATGTCTTACCTATTTGACTACTCATGGAGTGACTTTGTTTGGGTGATTTTAGGCCATGGAGCAGCTTGTTGCTCAAAGACAAACTATGTCCTCCCATGTGTTGTGTATTGTGTGGTTTCAGTGTGTTTAAACCTGACTGGTCATCCGTGGTCTCATCCCACTCATCACTGTCTTCAGTGATGTCAGATTCAGAAGAGAGGAGCTGATCATCACTAATTGGTTGTGATGTTCCACAGTCCTCTACATCAGATTCCATGCTTTTAGATGAGGTGCTGGCTACAGGTTCTGTCAGCATGTTTTCATCTTCATGTTTCACTAATAGTAATGTCTCTGTTGATCCACCATCCTCCTCTGATCTTTGAAGTAGCTCATCGTGTTCCCCTTTAATCTGTGGGTACTCTGGTTCCTCTTTGATCAGACTGGAGGTTCTCTCCTCTTGTTCTCCTTTAATCTGTAGAGACTCTGGTTCATCTTTGATAAGACTAGAGGTTATTTCCTGTTGTTGTTCTTCTTTAATCTGTGGAGACTCTGGTTCTTCCTGGACCAGACTGGAGGTTCTCTCCTGCTGCTGCTCAGGGAATACCTCCTCTTTACACACAAGGGGGTGTATGGAGTCTAGACAGAAGATACAGAGGAGAAACACATCATTACATGTTTGAACATGAACTATTGCTGTTAGTTCCATACCTGCCCTAATGTTGTTTTGTTTTCAGTGTGAAGTGTCATGCAAATGATTTTCTTACTTCAACAATGCTTCATTTCTAAAACAAGTATCTCCTTGTTTCTCAAATGTAAATAATAATTTGCTAAACAACCCTATTGCTATCAGATGTATCCTCTGTTGTTTTAGAGTGCAACGCATTTAATGAGTGCTTACTTTAAACAGTCTATGATTATTCATGGTCAACATTTAAATAAATTATTCCTCACTACTTGATTCTGTTGTTAATGCTAGTTTCCCCCATTCACTAACATGAATGGGGGAAAATACAACTACAATACTATTGACTAGTATCAATGCAACATTTTCACCAGTTCCTCTTCCATTCCAAATAGTCACCATTGCCATTTAAGATATAATGGTGAAAATAGTAAAATAGTAGTGAAGGTTTTACCAACCTGCTCTGTGTAGTTTGACGATTGGTTGTAAAACCATATCCAGTAGTCTGCGTTGGCGGTCAGTTTCTTGCTTGATGTGGAAAGCTTCATCCTCGTACTCTGTTAGAATTCTTCCAACGACCCCAAATATCCCTTCAGCAGCAGCAGATAGTCTCTGGTTGACCAAGGACTTCAATGTTTGTAGTAAAGCCATAACTCAAAACCTGCCCAAATAAACTGATACTAGATCTATTTTTAAAGAGTCTAAAGTTTAAAAATCTAAAGTTTAAAGTAGACCCAAAACTAAAATGCTTCAGCTAGTGTAGAAAGGAGAAGTTCAGCTAACAACTAGCAGAGATTAAAGTGACTATAAGCAGAATAAACTCTTGTTAAATGCTAACAGATGGCCCTGATGGTCCAATCAGAGTGAGGGGCGGGACACAAAACTGGCCAATCACTGCTCCCAACAACAAGGCAATTCAATGAGTTTTATATCAAACATTAAGGAAATGAAACATTATATCAGATTCAGTAAAACAAATAAAAATAAAGTAAAAGCTGCATTAGGTAACTTTCCTATTCTACCCCGTATTTGAACCTTGTTGCCTTAATTGAAAACATATTCAGGACACAGAGCAAACATGCATGCTTTTAGCTGTGATAAAAATAACAGAGTTGTTGCAGAGCTGCAGTTTTCAGGGTGTTTGTTCCAGATATGTTACACATTAATCTGAATACTATGTTTTAATTCTAGGATCATAAAGCAAACCTTTACCAGGTGACTTTAGAGGTATGAATGGGTGGCACCTACGCAAGACTAAAGACTTGAGTAGCAGCGTTATGAATGAGCTGCAATCACCTGGTATATGTTTAGGGACATCTGTAAAACACTGGTACAGTAGTCAAGACTACTATTGGACATTTTTCTAGATTCCGGTTGGATATAAATCATATAATCTGACTTTGACTGTGCTGATGTGGCTGGTTAAAGTTCTGAGGCCATGACTACAACTTTTGTCACCTATCAGATGTCGTCACAGGGATGCTAAGTATTTCCCAGTCTAAATGATTTAAATGCAAATGATTCCCAATCCTATACATGTTCCACTCCATTCACAAAATACTGTAGGAGTTGGCTATATGCACTCTACTTATGACGCTAAAAGGATCACATGCAAATTAGTTGGTCGATCCATTCAGCAATAGGGTTACACACCCTAACCCATTATCACCTGTCTGTTAACAATGGGAACGAAATGACTTAACTTAATTGCCTGGTCCTACAACAACCCACTCTGTTTGTCTGTCTGTCTGGCTTGTGATAACAACACACAGATCCTTCAGGCCTAGCGTTTCATTATCTCCCATTTAACTCGCGTCAACTCACGTCCACAACTTAGTGTTGTAGTCGAGACCACCTTAAGCGAGACCAAGACAAGACCAAGACCTAGGACGGTCGAGACCAAGACCGAGACCAAGACCGATGCGAGCCTAGGGGGCCGAGACCAAGACCAAGACCAAGACCTGGAGGGTCGAGACCGAGACCAAGACCGATGCGAGCCTAGGGGGGCCGAGACCAAGACCAAGACCTGGAGGGTCGAGACCGAGACCAAGACCGCTGCTAGCCTAGGGGGCCGAGACCAAGACCAAGACCTGGAGGGTCGAGACCGAGACCAAGACCAAGAGAAACCTCACTGTCAGGATTTAGAAGACATTTGTAGAATTGAGCTTATGTCTGAATGGGTTTTAATGACAGAGCGTGGTCAGGCTTTGGAAGGAGGGAACCATACTAACTAACTAGAACATACTAACTGTAAAATGAAGCAGTTCTTGTCACTATATTGTTCACAGTACAAGATGTCCATACTGGAGGTGAAACACATGTGTTGTGATGAGCTTCTTGTAATGAACACACATAAATAATCTGTAGCTGTCAAACCTTTATTTGAAAAAGAAGAAAATACGGACAGTTTTCTTTTTTTACAGGTATGATATAGTAAATATGTTCAGTTACAATGCATTCTATGAAGACAACATAGTAAATAATACAGATAATCTAAACAAATGATCAAATTTAGTGATTAAAATGCACTATGATAATATGTTAGTCCAAACAACACATGTCAACACTCAACACACAGAGTTACAATTGCACCACTAGTGCATGCATATGGATGCATATAATGAATTTGACATTTGACAAATATGGACAAACACTTAATCTCATGTTGTAATATCAGCAGGTCATTATACAAGTTGAAAACCTCCCATGCCTTCTTTGTGTGTCTTCATGTGTGTTTTTAGATTATCAATCCGTCTAAAGCCCTTTTCACAAACTTTACAATCAAATGTTTTTTTCCCCTGCATGAGTCTTCATGTGTATGGTTAATTATCCATTATGAGTGCAGCCCTTGCCACAAACTGTACACATAAAGGGTTTTTCCCCTGTGTGAGTCATCATGTGTAATTTTAGATTACCCTTTCGACTAAAGCCTGTGCCACAAACTGTACACGTAAAGGGTTTTTCCCCTGTGTGAGTCAACATGTGTCTTATTAGATCACTCGTTTGACTACAGCCCTTGCCACACACTGTACACATAAATGGCTTTTCCCCTGTATGAGTCCTCATGTGTACTTTTAAATCCCCAGTGTGACGCCAGCCCTTGCCACAAACTGTACACGTAAAGGGTCTTTCCCCTGTATGAGTCCTCATGTGTACTTTTAACTCCCCAGTGTGACGGCAGCCCTTGCCACAAACTGTACACTTAAAGGGTCTTTCCCCTGTATGAGTCCTCATGTGTGCTTTTAAATCCCCATTATGAGTACAACCCTTGCCACAAACTGTACACATAAAGGGCTTTTCCCCAGTGTGAGTAATCATATGTGTTTTTAGATTACTCATTTGACTACATTCTTTGCCACACACTGTACACATAAAGGGCTTTTCCCCTGTGTGAGTCCTCATGTGTATTTTTAATGCCCCATTATGAATACAGCCCTTGCCACAAACTGTACACATAAAGGGCTTTTCCCCTGTGTGAGTCATCATGTGTATTTTTAACTCCCCATTATGAATACAGCCCTTGCCACAAACTGTACACGTAAAGGGCCTTTCCCCTGTGTGATTCAACATGTGTAATTTTAGACTACCCTTTCGACTAAAGCCTGTGCCACACACTGTACAAACAAATAGCCTTGCCCCTGAATGAATCACTGTGTGGTTCTTCAGATGTTCCTTGCGATTAAACATTTTGCCACAATCTGCACAACTGAAACATTTCTTACCTGTGTGACTTTGTTTAGGTGATTTGAGGTCATGGAGCAGCTTGTTGCTCAAAGACAAACTCTTTCCTCCCATCTGTTGTGTATTGTGTGATTTCAGTGTGTTTAAACCAGTCTGGTCATCCATGGTCTCGTCCCACTCATCACTGTCTTCAGTGATGTCAGATTCAGAACAGTGTGAAATGTGGAGCTGATCATCACTAGTAGGTTGTGATGTTCCACAGTCCTCTACATCAGATTGTGTTTCCATGCTTTTAGATGAGGTGCTGGCTACAGGTTCTGTTAGCATGTTTTCATCATCTTCATGTTTCACTAATAGTAATGTCTCTGCTGATCCACCATCCTCCTCTGATCTTTGAAGTAGCTCATTGTGTTCCCCTTTAATCTGTGGATCCTCTTTGATCAGACTGGAGGTTCTCTCCTCTTGTTCTCCTTTAATCTGTAGAGACTCTGGTTCCTCTTTGATCAGACTGGAGGTTCTCTTCTCTTGTTCTCCTTTAATCTGTAGAGACTCTGGTTCCTCTTTGATCAGACTGGAGGTTCTCTTCTCCTGTTCTTTTTTAATCTGTGGAGACACTGGTTCCTCCTGGACCAGACTGGAGGTTCTCTCCTGCTGCTGCTCAGGGAATACCTCCTCTTTACACACAAGGTGGTGTATGGAGTCTAGACAGAAGATACAGAGGAGAAACACATCATTATATGTTTGAACATGAACTCTTGCTGTTAGTTCCATACCTGCCCTAATGTTGTTTTGATTTCAGTAAATGTATCATTTGCTATACAACCCTATTGCTATCAGATGTATCCTCTGTTGTTTTAGAGTGCAACACGTTTAATGAGTTAGCTTACTTTAAACAGTCTATGATTATTCATGATCAACATTTAAATAAATTATTCCTTACTACTTGATTCTGTTGTTAATGCTAGTTTAACAGTCACACTAACATTGAATGGGGGAAATACAACTAGAATACTATTGACTATTATTCAATGCAACATTTTCACCGGTTCATCTTCCATTCCAAATAGTCACCATTGCCATTTAAGAAATAATGGTGAAAATAGTAATAGTAATAGTAGTGAAGGTTTTACCAACCTGCTCTGTGTAGTTTGACGATTGGTTGTAAAACCATATCCAGTAGTCTGCGTTGGCGGTCAGTTTCTTGCTTGATGTGGAAAGCTTCATCCTCGTACTCTGTTAGAATTCTTCCAACAACCCCAAATATCTCTTCAGCAGCAGCATATAGTCTCTGGTTCACCAAGGACTTCAATGTTTGTAGTAAAGCCATAACTCAAAACCTGCCCAAATAAACGCTTCAGCTAGTGCAGAAAGGAGAAGTTCAGCTCTTAACAACTAGCAGAGTTAAAGTCACTCCCAACAGAACAAACTCTTGTTAAATACTAACAGAGGGCCCTGATGCTCCAATCAGATTGATGGGGGCGGGACACCTCAACAATAGAACAAAACTGGCCAATCAGTGCTCCCAACAACAAGGCAACTCAATACGTCTTCTATCAAACATTATACAATGACGATCAGATTCAGTAAAAAATAATAAAGTTAAAGGGGCGGTGGTGGCTCAGGGGTAGAGTGCCTGGATGGTAACCGTAAGGTTGCCAGTTCGAACCCGGGCTCCCCCAGAGTTACTGTCGAAGTGTCCTTGAGCAAGACACTGAACCCCTAATTGCTCCCGATGTGCTAGTTGGTGCCTTGCATGGTTTCCGCTGCCATCGGTGTATGAATGTGTGTGTGAATGGGTGAATGTAATGCACAATCTATGTAAAGCGCCTTGGATAAAGGCGCTATATAAATGCACCATTTACCATTTACCATTAAAGCTGCATTGTTACTTTCCTATTCTACCCTGAAATTGAACATTTAAATAATAAAATCTCAATGAAAGGAAGAAGCAAAAATGCATGTTTTTAACTGTATAGATATCTGTGTAAATAACAGTTGTTGCAGAGCTGCACTTTTCAGGGAGTTTGTTTCAGAACTCAATTCTACGTTTTATTAGTTTCAACATACATGCTGTACATTTTAAAATATGTACATATTAACAATATTAACATGTTATCTGCATGTAGTGTACCATCATCACCATCCATACACAGAACTGTGTGAAGCATTTCTTATTTGCCATTAGAGTTACAGGCTTAGTGAAATGGATGCACACAGTAACATTAAGACATATTTAATGTAGCAATAGTTCAAGTAAAAGGTGTGTGGTGTGTAAAAGGAATACTCCTATCATGTTCCTTATAGTATGATTGTTTGGTATGAAGGATGTAAAATGAAGCAGTTCTTGTCACTGTATTGTTCACAGTACAAGATGATTCTAGGATCATAAAGCAAACCTTTACCAGGTGACTTTAGAGGTATGAATGGGTGGCACCTACGCAAGACTAAAGACTTGAGTAGCAGCGTTATGAATGAGCTGCAATCACCTGGTATATGTTTAGGGACATCTGTAAAACACTGGTACAGTAGTCAAGACTACTATTGGACATTTTTCTAGATTCCGGTTGGATATAAATCATATAATCTGACTTTGACTGTGCTGATGTGGCTGGTTAAAGTTCTGAGGCCATGACTACAACTTTTGTCACCTATCAGATGTCGTCACAGGGATGCTAAGTATTTCCCAGTCTAAATGATTTAAATGCAAATGATTCCCAATCCTATACATGTTCCACTCCATTCACAAAATACTGTAGGAGTTGGCTATATGCACTCTACTTATGACGCTAAAAGGATCACATGCAAATTAGTTGGTCGATCCATTCAGCAATAGGGTTACACACCCTAACCCATTATCACCTGTCTGTTAACAATGGGAACGAAATGACTTAACTTAATTGCCTGGTCCTACAACAACCCACTCTGTTTGTCTGTCTGTCTGGCTTGTGATAACAACACACAGATCCTTCAGGCCTAGCGTTTCATTATCTCCCATTTAACTCGCGTCAACTCACGTCCACAACTTAGTGTTGTAGTCGAGACCACCTTAAGCGAGACCAAGACAAGACCAAGACCTAGGACGGTCGAGACCAAGACCGAGACCAAGACCGATGCGAGCCTAGGGGGCCGAGACCAAGACCAAGACCAAGACCTGGAGGGTCGAGACCGAGACCAAGACCGATGCGAGCCTAGGGGGGCCGAGACCAAGACCAAGACCTGGAGGGTCGAGACCGAGACCAAGACCGCTGCTAGCCTAGGGGGCCGAGACCAAGACCAAGACCTGGAGGGTCGAGACCGAGACCAAGACCAAGAGAAACCTCACTGTCAGGATTTAGAAGACATTTGTAGAATTGAGCTTATGTCTGAATGGGTTTTAATGACAGAGCGTGGTCAGGCTTTGGAAGGAGGGAACCATACTAACTAACTAGAACATACTAACTGTAAAATGAAGCAGTTCTTGTCACTATATTGTTCACAGTACAAGATGTCCATACTGGAGGTGAAACACATGTGTTGTGATGAGCTTCTTGTAATGAACACACATAAATAATCTGTAGCTGTCAAACCTTTATTTGAAAAAGAAGAAAATACGGACAGTTTTCTTTTTTTACAGGTATGATATAGTAAATATGTTCAGTTACAATGCATTCTATGAAGACAACATAGTAAATAATACAGATAATCTAAACAAATGATCAAATTTAGTGATTAAAATGCACTATGATAATATGTTAGTCCAAACAACACATGTCAACACTCAACACACAGAGTTACAATTGCACCACTAGTGCATGCATATGGATGCATATAATGAATTTGACATTTGACAAATATGGACAAACACTTAATCTCATGTTGTAATATCAGCAGGTCATTATACAAGTTGAAAACCTCCCATGCCTTCTTTGTGTGTCTTCATGTGTGTTTTTAGATTATCAATCCGTCTAAAGCCCTTTTCACAAACTTTACAATCAAATGTTTTTTTTCCCCTGCATGAGTCTTCATGTGTATGGTTAATTATCCATTATGAGTGCAGCCCTTGCCACAAACTGTACACATAAAGGGTTTTTCCCCTGTGTGAGTCATCATGTGTAATTTTAGATTACCCTTTCGACTAAAGCCTGTGCCACAAACTGTACACGTAAAGGGTTTTTCCCCTGTGTGAGTCAACATGTGTCTTATTAGATCACTCGTTTGACTACAGCCCTTGCCACACACTGTACACATAAATGGCTTTTCCCCTGTATGAGTCCTCATGTGTACTTTTAAATCCCCAGTGTGACGCCAGCCCTTGCCACAAACTGTACACGTAAAGGGTCTTTCCCCTGTATGAGTCCTCATGTGTACTTTTAACTCCCCAGTGTGACGGCAGCCCTTGCCACAAACTGTACACTTAAAGGGTCTTTCCCCTGTATGAGTCCTCATGTGTGCTTTTAAATCCCCATTATGAGTACAACCCTTGCCACAAACTGTACACATAAAGGGCTTTTCCCCAGTGTGAGTAATCATATGTGTTTTTAGATTACTCATTTGACTACATTCTTTGCCACACACTGTACACATAAAGGGCTTTTCCCCTGTGTGAGTCCTCATGTGTATTTTTAATGCCCCATTATGAATACAGCCCTTGCCACAAACTGTACACATAAAGGGCTTTTCCCCTGTGTGAGTCATCATGTGTATTTTTAACTCCCCATTATGAATACAGCCCTTGCCACAAACTGTACACGTAAAGGGCCTTTCCCCTGTGTGATTCAACATGTGTAATTTTAGACTACCCTTTCGACTAAAGCCTGTGCCACACACTGTACAAACAAATAGCCTTGCCCCTGAATGAATCACTGTGTGGTTCTTCAGATGTTCCTTGCGATTAAACATTTTGCCACAATCTGCACAACTGAAACATTTCTTACCTGTGTGACTTTGTTTAGGTGATTTGAGGTCATGGAGCAGCTTGTTGCTCAAAGACAAACTCTTTCCTCCCATCTGTTGTGTATTGTGTGATTTCAGTGTGTTTAAACCAGTCTGGTCATCCATGGTCTCGTCCCACTCATCACTGTCTTCAGTGATGTCAGATTCAGAACAGTGTGAAATGTGGAGCTGATCATCACTAGTAGGTTGTGATGTTCCACAGTCCTCTACATCAGATTGTGTTTCCATGCTTTTAGATGAGGTGCTGGCTACAGGTTCTGTTAGCATGTTTTCATCATCTTCATGTTTCACTAATAGTAATGTCTCTGCTGATCCACCATCCTCCTCTGATCTTTGAAGTAGCTCATTGTGTTCCCCTTTAATCTGTGGATCCTCTTTGATCAGACTGGAGGTTCTCTCCTCTTGTTCTCCTTTAATCTGTAGAGACTCTGGTTCCTCTTTGATCAGACTGGAGGTTCTCTTCTCTTGTTCTCCTTTAATCTGTAGAGACTCTGGTTCCTCTTTGATCAGACTGGAGGTTCTCTTCTCCTGTTCTTTTTTAATCTGTGGAGACACTGGTTCCTCCTGGACCAGACTGGAGGTTCTCTCCTGCTGCTGCTCAGGGAATACCTCCTCTTTACACACAAGGTGGTGTATGGAGTCTAGACAGAAGATACAGAGGAGAAACACATCATTATATGTTTGAACATGAACTCTTGCTGTTAGTTCCATACCTGCCCTAATGTTGTTTTGATTTCAGTAAATGTATCATTTGCTATACAACCCTATTGCTATCAGATGTATCCTCTGTTGTTTTAGAGTGCAACACGTTTAATGAGTTAGCTTACTTTAAACAGTCTATGATTATTCATGATCAACATTTAAATAAATTATTCCTTACTACTTGATTCTGTTGTTAATGCTAGTTTAACAGTCACACTAACATTGAATGGGGGAAATACAACTAGAATACTATTGACTATTATTCAATGCAACATTTTCACCGGTTCATCTTCCATTCCAAATAGTCACCATTGCCATTTAAGAAATAATGGTGAAAATAGTAATAGTAATAGTAGTGAAGGTTTTACCAACCTGCTCTGTGTAGTTTGACGATTGGTTGTAAAACCATATCCAGTAGTCTGCGTTGGCGGTCAGTTTCTTGCTTGATGTGGAAAGCTTCATCCTCGTACTCTGTTAGAATTCTTCCAACAACCCCAAATATCTCTTCAGCAGCAGCATATAGTCTCTGGTTCACCAAGGACTTCAATGTTTGTAGTAAAGCCATAACTCAAAACCTGCCCAAATAAACGCTTCAGCTAGTGCAGAAAGGAGAAGTTCAGCTCTTAACAACTAGCAGAGTTAAAGTCACTCCCAACAGAACAAACTCTTGTTAAATACTAACAGAGGGCCCTGATGCTCCAATCAGATTGATGGGGGCGGGACACCTCAACAATAGAACAAAACTGGCCAATCAGTGCTCCCAACAACAAGGCAACTCAATACGTCTTCTATCAAACATTATACAATGACGATCAGATTCAGTAAAAAATAATAAAGTTAAAGGGGCGGTGGTGGCTCAGGGGTAGAGTGCCTGGATGGTAACCGTAAGGTTGCCAGTTCGAACCCGGGCTCCCCCAGAGTTACTGTCGAAGTGTCCTTGAGCAAGACACTGAACCCCTAATTGCTCCCGATGTGCTAGTTGGTGCCTTGCATGGTTTCCGCTGCCATCGGTGTATGAATGTGTGTGTGAATGGGTGAATGTAATGCACAATCTATGTAAAGCGCCTTGGATAAAGGCGCTATATAAATGCACCATTTACCATTTACCATTAAAGCTGCATTGTTACTTTCCTATTCTACCCTGAAATTGAACATTTAAATAATAAAATCTCAATGAAAGGAAGAAGCAAAAATGCATGTTTTTAACTGTATAGATATCTGTGTAAATAACAGTTGTTGCAGAGCTGCACTTTTCAGGGAGTTTGTTTCAGAACTCAATTCTACGTTTTATTAGTTTCAACATACATGCTGTACATTTTAAAATATGTACATATTAACAATATTAACATGTTATCTGCATGTAGTGTACCATCATCACCATCCATACACAGAACTGTGTGAAGCATTTCTTATTTGCCATTAGAGTTACAGGCTTAGTGAAATGGATGCACACAGTAACATTAAGACATATTTAATGTAGCAATAGTTCAAGTAAAAGGTGTGTGGTGTGTAAAAGGAATACTCCTATCATGTTCCTTATAGTATGATTGTTTGGTATGAAGGATGTAAAATGAAGCAGTTCTTGTCACTGTATTGTTCACAGTACAAGATGTCCATACTGGAGGTGAAACATGTGTAGTGATGAGCTTCTTGTAATGAACACACATAATGGATCTGTAGCTGTCAAACCTTTATTTGAAAAAGAAGACATTACGGACAGTGTTTTTTTTACAGGTAGTTCAAAGTGTCGTGATTTCATGGACACTGGTCTCCTGAACTATACATGTTGTATCAGAAAGAGAGTCCTCTGCCTCTCCACAAGTGCAGCAAAGCATTATGGTAATTTCCCACATAACCCCCCCAGGAAAGATCTGGTTGCAAAAGGGCTGAAGTGGCTCTTTAAACATGCATGTGTGAAATGTCTATTTGACCATGAGAGAATTACTTCATACAATGACTATTGCTGTGTGCAGTGGGTGCAGTTAATTTAGGATTAGGAATGTGACAAATAGTTCAAGTTGCTTTTGTCACCTATCAGATGTTGTCACAGGGATGCTAAGTATTTTCCTGTCAAAATGATTTAAATGCAAATTCCCAATCCTATATATACATGTTCCACTCCGTTCACACAATACTGTAGGGCTATATGCACTCTACTTATCATACTAAAACGATCACATGCAAATTGGTTGGTCGATCCATTCAGCAATAGGGTTACACACCCTAACCCATTATCACCTGTCACAACCCATTTCTTCTAACACAGTAGAAAAAGTTGGAAATCCCGTATCCAGTTATTGTACTGTAAAAAATAAAATATATATTTTTTTTCATTCATACCAATTGTCAGATAACATATCAACTCACGTCCACAACTACTATTTTGTCATAGTTTTAACCATCATCACAGTAATACTAAGAGATGTGTCACCACCCTTACACACACATGTTAGAACATGAAGCATTTCTTATTATACGCTAGATCTACATGTAGTCACAGGTTAAGTACAATGGACAGTATGCACTCTGTAACATTAAGACGTACTCCTGTCATGTTCAATGTAGAAAGTTCAAGTAAAATATGTGTAGACTGTTTAATTAGTACTCCTATCATGTTCCTTATATACTTTGGTATGAAGGATATAAAATGAAGCACAAGGATCTTTAGCTGTCAACCCTTTATTAGAAAAATAAGAAATTACAGACAGTTTTCTTACAGGTATGAAATAGTACATATTTTCTGTTACAATGCATTCTATAAAGACAACTATGCTATAAAGAAAATCTAAACAAATTATACAACTATGTGATTAAAATATACTAGGTACAATTGCACCACTAGTGTATAAATATTAATGAATATGACATTTTAATCTCAAGCAATAAAATCAACACAATATTTTTTGGCGTCTTCAAATTCCTGCCCTCACTTTTATCTTCAATATACACTTTGCTCAGCCAATCATCACTATGGGGTGATCAGCCAATCACAAGCCAAAAGGAGGGGATAGCGCCTCTCTCATTAGCACTCATCATTTACAGCTTTTTCCTCTTTGTGTGTCTTCATGTGCTTTTCTAGACTACCAGTCTGAGTAAAGCCATTTTTGCAAATTTTACACTCAAAGGGTTTTTCCCCTGTATGAGTCCTCATGTGTACTTTTAACTCCCCTGTTTGACGGCAGCCCTTGCCACAAACTGTACACGTAAAGGGCCTTTCCCCTGTATGAGTCATCATATGTGTTTTTAGATTATTCATTAGAGTACAACCCTTGCCACAAACTGTACACGTAAAGGGCTTTTCCCCTGTGTGAGTCATCATGTGTGATTTTAGATTATCCTTTCGACTACAGCCCTTGCCACAAACTGTACACGTAAATGTTTTTTCCCCTGTATGAGTCGGCATGTGTAATTTTAGACTACCCTTTCGACTAAAGCCTGTGCCACAAACTGTACACATAAAGGGTTTTTCCCCTGTGTGAGTCAACATGTGTCTTTTTAGAATACTCGTTTGATTAAAGCCTTTGTCACACACTGTACAAACAAATGGCCTGTCCCCTGAATGAATCACTGTGTGGTTCTTCAAATGTTCCTTGCGATTAAACATTTTACCACAATCTGCACAACTAAAACATGTCTTACCTATTTGACTACTCATGGAGTGACTTTGTTTGGGTGATTTTAGGCCATGGAGCAGCTTGTTGCTCAAAGACAAACTATGTCCTCCCATGTGTTGTGTATTGTGTGGTTTCAGTGTGTTTAAACCTGACTGGTCATCCGTGGTCTCATCCCACTCATCACTGTCTTCAGTGATGTCAGATTCAGAAGAGAGGAGCTGATCATCACTAATTGGTTGTGATGTTCCACAGTCCTCTACATCAGATTCCATGCTTTTAGATGAGGTGCTGGCTACAGGTTCTGTCAGCATGTTTTCATCTTCATGTTTCACTAATAGTAATGTCTCTGTTGATCCACCATCCTCCTCTGATCTTTGAAGTAGCTCATCGTGTTCCCCTTTAATCTGTGGGTACTCTGGTTCCTCTTTGATCAGACTGGAGGTTCTCTCCTCTTGTTCTCCTTTAATCTGTAGAGACTCTGGTTCATCTTTGATAAGACTAGAGGTTATTTCCTGTTGTTGTTCTTCTTTAATCTGTGGAGACTCTGGTTCTTCCTGGACCAGACTGGAGGTTCTCTCCTGCTGCTGCTCAGGGAATACCTCCTCTTTACACACAAGGGGGTGTATGGAGTCTAGACAGAAGATACAGAGGAGAAACACATCATTACATGTTTGAACATGAACTATTGCTGTTAGTTCCATACCTGCCCTAATGTTGTTTTGTTTTCAGTGTGAAGTGTCATGCAAATGATTTTCTTACTTCAACAATGCTTCATTTCTAAAACAAGTATCTCCTTGTTTCTCAAATGTAAATAATAATTTGCTAAACAACCCTATTGCTATCAGATGTATCCTCTGTTGTTTTAGAGTGCAACGCATTTAATGAGTGCTTACTTTAAACAGTCTATGATTATTCATGGTCAACATTTAAATAAATTATTCCTCACTACTTGATTCTGTTGTTAATGCTAGTTTCCCCCATTCACTAACATGAATGGGGGAAAATACAACTACAATACTATTGACTAGTATCAATGCAACATTTTCACCAGTTCCTCTTCCATTCCAAATAGTCACCATTGCCATTTAAGATATAATGGTGAAAATAGTAATAGTAGTGAAGGTTTTACCAACCTGCTCTGTGTAGTTTGACGATTGGTTGTAAAACCATATCCAGTAGTCTGCGTTGGCGGTCAGTTTCTTGCTTGATGTGGAAAGCTTCATCCTCGTACTCTGTTAGAATTCTTCCAACGACCCCAAATATCCCTTCAGCAGCAGCAGATAGTCTCTGGTTGACCAAGGACTTCAATGTTTGTAGTAAAGCCATAACTCAAAACCTGCCCAAATAAATAAATAAAATGCTTCAGCTAGTGTAGAAAGGAGAAGTTCAGCTCTTAACAACTAGCAGAGATTAAAGTGACTATAAGCAGAATAAACTCTTGTTAAATGCTAACAGATGGCCCTGATGGTCCAATCAGAGTGAGGGGCGGGACACAAAACTGGCCAATCACTGCTCCCAACAACAAGGCAATTCAATGAGTTTTATATCAAACATTAAGGAAATGAAACATTATATCAGATTCAGTAAAACAAATAAAAATAAAGTAAAAGCTGCATTAGGTAACTTTCCTATTCTACCCCGTATTTGAACCTTGTTGCCTTAATTGAAAACATATTCAGGACACAGAGCAAACAGGCATGCATGCTTTTAGCTGTGATAAAAATAACAGAGTTGTTGCAGAGCTGCAGTTTTCAGGGTGTTTGTTCCAGATATGTTACACATTAATCTGAATACTATGTTTTAATTCTAGGATCATAAAGCAAACCTTTACCAGGTGACTTTAGAGGTATGAATGGGTGGCACCTACGCAAGACTAAAGACTTGAGTAGCAGCGTTCTGAATGAGCTGCAATCACCTGGTATATGTTTAGGGACATCTGTAAAACACTGGTACAGTAGTCAAGACTACTATTGGACATTTTTCTAGATTCCGGTTGGATATAAATCATATAATCTGACTTTGACTGTGCTGATGTGGCTGGTTAAAGTTCTGAGGCCATGACTACAACTTTTGTCACCTATCAGATGTCGTCACAGGGATGCTAAGTATTTCCCAGTCTAAATGATTTAAATGCAAATGATTCCCAATCCTATACATGTTCCACTCCATTCACACAATACTGTAGGAGTTGGCTATATGCACTCTACTTATGACGCTAAAAGGATCACATGCAAATTAGTTGGTCGATCCATTCAGCAATAGGGTTACACACCCTAACCCATTATCACCTGTCTGTTAACAATGGGAACGAAATGACTTAACTCAATTGCCTGGTCCTACAACAACCCACTCTGTTTGTCTGTCTGTCTGGCTTGTGATAACAACACACAGATCCTTCAGGCCTAGCGTTTCATTATCTCCCATTTAACTCGCGTCAACTCACGTCCACAACTTAGTGTTGTAGTCGAGACCACCTTAAGCGAGACCAAGACAAGACCAAGACCTAGGACGGTCGAGACCAAGACCGAGACCAAGACCGATGCGAGCCTAGGGGGCCGAGACCAAGACCAAGACCTGGAGGGTCGAGACCGAGACCAAGACCGATGCGAGCCTAGGGGGGCCGAGACCAAGACCAAGACCTGGAGGGTCGAGACCGAGACCAAGACCGCTGCTAGCCTAGGGGGCCGAGACCAAGACCAAGACCTGGAGGGTCGAGACCGAGACCAAGACCAAGACCTAGGAGGGTCGAGACCGAGACCAAGACCAAGACCATTTTTCCCTCTTATTTGATAGGTAGTATTATTAGGTACAGATAACAATCTTGATCTGAAAACTGCAAATAGATTTTACTTTGGAACAGCTCAAAATTAGGTATACTTGTCTACACAGCATGATTCATTCAAATATTTGACAGATGACGGGAAAACGTGGATGTTGTTCCTGACGTCTCAGAGTATGATTTTCCACAAAACTTGCACTTTGCACTGTGCTTTTTCCCCCCATTAACCTTGCAAATGTAATCTTTGTGTTCCACAAAGCCAAACCTTATAATAGCCGAATTTAATTCGGCTGGTCATCAATAAGAATAAGATGTCGGCTATTAGCCGACATCTTATTCTTATTGATGACCAGTACGTTTGTTGTACACACACAATTAAACCATGTGCATTGCGCATGCACTGAATTAACCTGTGAACTGTGACCTCACCTGTCACACTGTCCGGGTGTCCGTCACTGTCAGATTGACAGTTTCCGACCAAAACCTTTCAGATTAATGGCTATATGGGCTATGGCTCACCTTCAAATTAAAACAATAGTTTATTAGTTGGTTTTGGTTGCTGCTGTTTGAGCCTTGTAGTAAATAAATCGGTAGTGAACCAACAATGAGGCATGCATTCACGTTATACAACAAAGGATTTGCACATGATCGTTTTTATTATAGCCTGACAGGCTGACATGATCACATAAGGTGGACGATGGATGGATTTTACTTTCTTTAGGTATAGATGTAACGTCAGACCGGTGGTGGTTCTTTACTCTTCTCATGATGAAACTGACCCGAGGCGAGGCTTCATATGTTGCGGTCGCGCTGCTGTGCAACGCGTTGTGAGTTGTAGATTGGCTATTTTCAGATCAGTATTCAGATCACCGCTCAACCTCGTTTATTAAAACGACTACAGGCTACAAGTTACAACTTACAAAAAAACCCGGAAAGCTTGCAGTCTTGCACTGTTGGTAGACAATATTGAAATTAGAGATGAGTCGGTCATGAACGAACGAATCAAAAGAACTAGTTCTTTTTGGTGAACGAAACCGATCCGGTCACTTCCGTGAACGATCCGTTCTTCGTCCGTTCGCAATGACGGGGATTCGCCCGGCGCTGCATGAACCCAGCTAGCAAGTCATGGCGCGCCGCCGACGTGAGGCGGTCCCCGCGCGCCGCGGATCGTGTCCTCCGCCGGGCGCGTGACGCGCCGTGGGCAAGTCGTTCATGATCAGCGTGGGCCACGCGCCCCGACGCGCGTGTAGCCGGCGCCCCGCTTCTCTGCCGCGACTCGAACGTCAGCTACGGACAGCAGCAGCAGGACAGCGTGAAGCTGTCTTATGACACCCCCCCCCCCCCCCCATATATATTGCGACCCGCACCCCTCGATTCTCCCCCATGCTCACCTCCCTCCCACATATTTATAGAAACATAATAAAGCAGCAAATGTATACTTAATTTTGTTTCTTTATTAGGAAAAAAAAAAGTTACAATGAAAACATTTATACAGCCATGTTAAACATAAAGGCACATAAACATTAAAAAAACATGGAAATATTTTAAAACATACAAGTTTAGAATACAGTGGTTGATTTTTATGTAATTTTGCTGAGAATGCACTTAAGGACCACACTTTGAGAACCACTGGCTCCTAAAATCTATAAAACAGTAAAACACCAACTTTCCTGAAACCACCAGGACATTGTTGGATAAGATTGTGTCCACAATTCCACAGTTTTCTGAAGAACCTATGTTTCTATATCAGTGGTTCTCAAATTATGTCATGTCAAGGACCCCAGAAATATATGAAATTGGCCGCAGACACCTATCTGAAAATATGTTGTTCCAGGGACTACCCAGAAGCAAAGAGGAGTTAAAAACGTTTGCTCTGAAATAATATATATTCAAAGATTTGCACATTTTCAGGATAAAACAAAATAGACCTACAAGCTCGTAGCGCGGTCCCTGGAACAACATATTTTCAGATTGGAGTAAATCGTTTGAACACCAATGATACAGAAACATCTAGGGTTTTCAGAAAACAGTCATACCATTTAAACACTTTAACCATCATTTTAAAAGCCGTTAGATTGTTGGCAGATTTACAAGCTCACGAGCTTGTAGATTTGCTATTTTTTTTTAAATCGTGAAAATGTGGCCCAAACCCAGTGAACGTTTTAACTCAAATCTGCGAGGATTTAGAAGACATTTTGTGGAATCAGTTCTCAAGTTTAATTTCTTATGTCTATAAAACACAAGTATTTTCTGTGTGGTTAGTTATGTAGGCCCAATAACAGTTACACAGCAATAAACAGAACACACAATCGAGATTCACCTTTTGAGCAAGAAATGGTGCAGCATACATTTGAACCCTTTTCATGCCAAAGTTATTCAGCATTTGAGCCACGGACCACCGTTTGATGAGCTGCCGTTTCCTTCCTTTATGAAGCCTGACTGTTGGCCGCCAGCAGAAGTTCCAGGATGCACCCTATCCAACGTCTCCGGCTCTCAGACCCCAGGTCCCCGTCACTGAAGTCCAAGATCCCCTGGTTTTAACCATTATTTAAAAAGCTGTAAGCTGTTGAAAACGAGCTTGTAGATTTGCTAATTTTGAAACATCGTGAAAATGTGGCACAAATCTGTAAATATATATTCTTTTGCAGCAAACGTTTTAACTCATCTGTGCGGATTTAGAAGACATCAGTTCTCAAGTTTAAGTGCTTAAGTCTTTAAAACACCAATTCTCTTCTGAGTGGAGTCAGGAGTTTCTGAGCGTAGCAATGTGTGTATGTCCCCGTGTCTGTATGTCCGAGCACGGAAAGCTGGGTGCGTTCCTTGAGGTCTGGATGTTGCGGGGACCCCCACACGGTACAATGCAGGCTGGGTATAGAGGGTCAGGGAAACCCGACTGGTGGTAGCCTTTCCAGCAGAGGTTGAAGTCGATAGGTCTTCCTCCAGCGAAAGTTCGTCTGAAATCACAGAATTAATTAAATACATTTTTTTCACCTTAATCATTTCTCTGTCTTGTGATTCATGACTTAACAGTTGCCCTGTGGGTAAAAACCCAGCCATTTTCTAATTTCTATTCCTGTGCTAAAATGTGACATGTGACAAAATGTGAAAATGTTCTTACCATTTTTATTATCCATTTTATTCATCCATCACCATCATCTCCACTTCCTCCACGTGACCTCATCTGTAATTTGAACAAAATCAAATACAAAATTGATATGGATTGCATTTGTATAGGGCTCACAACACGTGAGCTTGTAGATCGACTATTTTCACCATGCAACCAAGTGTAAATTCAGGCATTCTGAAATAGGCCTACCCATTTAGACCTGAGGACGCATCTGTGTCGCCTCATAGGTTTTAAACATTATTTTAAAAGCTGTTAGCTGTTGAAAAATAGCAGAATAGCAGAATCTACAAGCTCATAGTGTGGCATAGAGTGCCACAGTACTCATCATAATACACCTCAGTCATTTAAAATGTACACAGTTACACATTGTTGGGTGCCAATTTGCTGTCCTTGGTAAAAATTAAAATGAACAATTACCTTAAATTAAAGAACGATGCCTCAGCTCTGTAGGCCTACAGCATGTCACCTTGTCTGTAAAATGAAATCAAATTAAAGTCAAATTTCTTTCAAATGTAACAGCAAACTTGAGGCAAGAGAGCTTAATTGTAGCATGCAACCTGTGGACTTTTATCAACATAAGAAGACGTTAGAAAAGAACATCATGATACATTATTATTGTTCGCTACTAAACCATTTTACTTACTTCTGATATGAGGTTGCTTTGTTTCCCCCAGCCTCCACCGTCTGGGTCGATCTTGCTGGAATCTTGTTTGTCTGTAAAATTAAATAATATAAAACACTGTCCATAACGCAGTAGCTTTCTCTCTTTCCAACGGAGCTATACTCTCCGCCTCCCAGCCGACACTTTATTTATTTATGCCCATTGCCTGATTGCTGATATAATTTCATGATAGAATGAATCAAATCAATCATAATTAATAACATCAACATGTGGGTGGGTGACGTGACATGGTGTCCCTGGCTGTCCTTAGTGTCACTCATGTATAAATAAGAAATATATTTGTCAAAAACCTTCTGAATATTGTGCAGGACATTATGGTCCATGTGAACATACTCAAGATTAAAACATTTCATTCCTCATTTCTTCAGAATTGTCAACCAAACACAGCAAAACTCATATGGTGCGACTGTCCTGGCCTTGTTTCTCAAAGTAGGAACTTAAATAAAACTAAGGAAAAAAATGCTAAAATTATTTTAAAAAATCCATAAATATAATATAGATGTCTATTTGTGAGCCTAATCTTTTCAAAGTCCAAGCATAATGTTTATTCTGATCAAAAATATTTTGTCCCCCAAACCAAAATCATATTGTGTGACACCATTTTGGGAAATTTCAACAGGCAATTGTTTACACACCCATTGGGGTAGAGAGGTACTTCTTCAGTAAGGCTGTTCAGCACTTGCATTACAATAGCATGGCAGGTGTCTGTGGTGAATTATCATTTTAACATTTTCATAAAATACGATCTTGTTGGAACGCTGACAAATGCGACTCTTCCAAGTGTCTGTGGGTGTGACACCTTTTTCATTAAAAAAGCTTAAGGTATTAGATTTTTTGGTCATAATTACATGTAAATCTCAGTTGCTTTGTTATAGCTAGCATGTTGTTAGCATGCTAATGTGTAGCTAGTAGCCTCAAGGTTATGTTAAGTGCAGAAAACGTAATATCGTGTGACACTTTATCATAATGGTGTGACTGTTTTTCTGTCACGCCATATGACTTTTTTGTCACACCATATGATACAAACTGTAATTTCCTACAGATATAGCAATAAATAACAAAGTCCCATGTTTCTTTTGTCCATTTAAACATTTGTTTTAAACATTTTCACCTAAAATCTGCAACTATCCACAATAAATTGTGTTTAATTTCGTTTTATTCAGTCATTGCCATGTTATTCAATGTTAAAGCAATTTTCCTGTTGCTGTTTTTCCTGAGTAATTGTTTAATCCATCTGTAAAGTTCAGTACTCACTAATAAGTAGGTTAAAACACAGTTTGCTTTGAAAAATGAAGATATGATCATACGGTGTGACACTAAATAATTTGGTGTGACGTTCCAAATAGTGAAAAAATCATACCTTTATTAATGATGAAACCATTAATGTTTATGGATTACATAGCAAATAGTCTAAGGAAGAGTCACAAATATTTGTGTAATTTTAGAGAAAGTTTTGTCACAATAAATGCAAAATATATTGAAAGACCGATAACATGGGCCTCACATTGAGTGTTGATTACGAAAATAATATACAGATTTAATACATTTTCACAAAACTATAGTGGATCACAGGTTAGTTATGATAAAGGACTTTGATAAAGTGAGCAACTTAAGAAAGTTGTACTCCATTTTCATTTTATAAACAATTATTGTCATGTCACACCATATGACGATTTTAGGCACAAGTACAACAAAATGCTGAATAAATTCTGATTCCAATAAAATATCTAAAAACAAAATATGTTTCCATAAAGATGAGAGTGAGTAGAACAAAAGTAAATCATTTTTATTCCTGTTATTTAAAGGTTTTAAAAAAACACTTTTTGCTCTTGCTCTTCTTTGGACCTATATGAACGTCATGCAGCGCTGTCTTTAATTAATGTGAATGCCTGAATGGGCTCCTCTCACTCTCTGTCCTTGCGATCGGGTGATCGGGTTTTGCATCTCGTCTCGAGTGGTCTCGGTGGGAGAAGAGACCCGAGACAATTGGTCCGAGATCAAGACAAGACCGAGACAAATGAGGGGCGAGACCGAGACGAGACGACAAGACAAAAAAAGGCGAGAAGCGCGAGAACGAGACAAGACCGAGACAAATGAGGAGCGAGAACGAGACGAGACCACAAGACAAAAAAAGGCGAGAAGCGCGAGAACGGAAAAGACCGAGACAAATTGTTTTTCCCCTGTGTGAGTCAACATGTGTGATTTTAGATTACTCATTTGACTAACAATAGTTAAATGAGTGTGGACTGTAAAATAATACTCCTATGCACTTAATGTCCGTAATTAAAGGAGATTAAACTAATGTGTTGTGAATGTGATGAGCTTTCTGTAATGAACACACATGAAGGATATGTAGCTGTCAACCCTTTATTTGTAAAATAATACATTTTTGTACAGGTATGACAGAGTCAATATTTACAATGCATTCAATGAAGACAAAATACTACAGAGAATCTAAACAAAGGATCAAACTAAGCGATTAAAATATGAGTGACAATTGCAAAGATAGCCTGGCATGGTCAGCCTAATATCACTGCGTAAACACACATTTTTCTTCTGGATTGTCTGGTTTCCAGGCTACAATTGTACCACTAGTATGAATATTAATGAATGTGACATTTTACTTGCTGACGAATGTGGACAGCCACTGATCAGTATCAGCAGGTCATTATACAAGTTGAAAATAGTTAAAAAAAATAATGTTATAGTTCCAGCTAATCATGTATTATACATGATGGCTGGACAAAACAGCAGATAATTGTGTCAATAATTGTCGACACACTTTTATCTGCAACTCAACTATATTGCCTTATTTGGGGGGGGAAAGCACTCATGATTTAATAGCTTTTTCCTCTGTGTGTCTTCATGTGTCTTTTTAGACTACCAGTATGAGTAAAGCCCTTTTTGCAAATGTTACACTCAAAGGGTTTTTCCCCTGTATGAGTCATCATGTGTAATTTTAGATTATCCTTTCGACTACAGCCCTCTCCTGCTGTTCATCTTTAATCTGTAGAGACTCTGGATCCTCTTTGATCAGACTGGAGGTTTGCTCCTCCTGTTCATCTTTAATCTGTGGAGGCTCTGGATCCTCCTGGACCAGACTGGAGGTTCTCTCCTGCTGCTCAGTGAATACCTCCTCTTTACACACAAGCAGGTGTATGGAGTCTAGACAGAAGATAGAGAAGAGAAAAATATTATTACATGTTTGAACATGACACTCTTGCTGTTAGTTCCATATCTGTCCTAATGTTGTTTGGATTCCAGTGTCACACAAATTATTGTTTCTTACCTCAACAATGCTTCACTTCTAAAAACAAGCCTTTCCCTGTTCCTCAAATATATGTTTTTCATTAGCTACAACCTATTGCTATCAGTTTAACACTAACATGAATGGATTGAGTTCCAACTGCGTTCAAACATGTTCAAGCCTTTAACAGTTAGCATAGTAAAGGTTAACGTAGTAAAGGTTTTACCAACCTGCTCTGTGTAGTTTGACGATTGAAACCATATCAAGTAGTCTGCGTTGGCGTTCAGTTTCTTGCTTGATGTGGAAAGCTTCATTTCATTTTCATTTCATTTCAACCTTTATTTAGTTCTCGGATAACACACTGAGGGCTGGGACCCTCTTTTTCAGTGGTGCCGAGATTACAACACATCAACAATGTACAGTTACAATGTAACATAACATAAAACAAGAAAACAACAAGAAAACAAAACATAGATAAATAGAGTAAAATATTACTGGTAATAATAATAATAATAATAATAATAATAAGGGAACATTGCATAGTGCTCAATTAAAACAGGTACAGTTGATATTTACCAGCGTTAATATGTCAAGATGAAAGCGATATAGAGAAGGAAGAGAGCTGTATTTTAGTGAAGTCTGTAAGGTGTTCCAAGTGTGTAGGGCAGCACACTTGAAGGCAGACTTTCCAGATGTAGTGGAGGCATGTATGCTCGCTAGCATCAAATATTCTTGGGAGCGTGTATGATAAGAAATGTTTTTCCATTTTAATGGAAAAACTTAATGCTTCAACCTTGTACTCTGTTAGAATTCTACCAACGACCCCAAGTATCTCTTCAGCAGCAGCAGATAGTCTCTGGTTGACCAAGGACTTCAATGTTTGTAGTAAAGCCATAACTCAAAACCTGCCCAAATAAACTGATACTAGTTTTTTTAAGAACTAAAACTAAATGCTTCAGCTATAGTGCAGAGAGAAGTCCAGCTCTTAACAACTAGCAGAGATTAAAGTAAGTGACACAAAGCACAACAAACTCTTTTTAAATACTAACAGAAGGCCCTGATGCTCCAATCAGAGTGAGGGGGGCGGGGCACACCAACAATAGAACAATACACGGCCAATCACTGCTCCCAACAGCAAGGCAATTAAATTCGTTGGTAATCAAACATTAAGCAAATTAAACATTATAAAAGGACGATCAGATTCAGTAAAACATAATGAAGTTAAAGCTACATTATGTAACTTTCCTATTATACGCTGAATTTGAACCTTTGTTGCCTTAATTGACCATTCACTCAGTGTAATGAAAGGAGGAATCAAAAATGCATGTTTTTACAATGTGACATGCTGTGAGCGTATGGGTGGGGCTTATTCATTTATTATTTCGTATGCTGACGGTTGATCCTCTCAAGGCCTATTTTATAATGTGTTGTTGATTAGGAAAATAGCCGATCTAGAAGCTGAGAACATATTGTAAATGTTCCAGTTCCACCTGTCATCAAAAACAGGAAGAAAGTGGCTGTCGATGTCCTGCACATGTAGTTTTAACATGGTCTGTAGGCTACATGTAGTTTAATGTCCTAGTTAAATATATTTCTCTACATGGCAGCACTAGAGAAGAAAATAGGTGTGGGCAGAAAATCTATTCAACCCTGTCACAAGTTTAAACATGCATGTGTGAGATGTCTATTTGACCATGAGAGAATGACTTCATACAATGACTGCATATACCGCTGTGTGCAATTGATACCGTGATCTTAAGGATGCTTAACCTTGTAAAGTCCAAATGTAGGGATGACCAGTAGCTCAAGTTGTTGTTGTCTAAATAATTTGAATGCAAATGATTCCCAATCCTATATACATGTTCCACTCCATCCATTCACACTATACTGTAGGAGTAGGCTATATGCACTGTACTTATCATACTAAAAGGATCACATGCAAATTGGTTGGTCGATCCATTCAGCAATAGGGTTACACACCCTAACCCATACCTGTCTGTTAAAACATTCCAGAACACTTTTAATATTTGTATTAGTTTAAATAGCCTATATACCACCAGCCATAATGGAATAAATTGTATTATAAGTGGTATTGTACAGTAGCACCATGCTTATTGTACAGGTACAGTCACACATCAACCATATCTACACACAACTGACTCAATAGTCCATCATATCAAGAGTAATTGGTCTGGCCCAGGCCGTAGCGTAACGGTCTGGGCACCGGACTGGTAATCCAGTCGCAGTGTGCCGCGGGTTCGACTCCCGGACCCGACACGGCCTTTACTGCATGTCATCCCCCCATCTCTCTCCCGTTTCCTGTCAGCCTACTGTCTGTCCCTTCAAAAATCAATAAAAGGCGTAAGCCGCAAAAAAATATCTTAAAAAAAAAAAAAAAAAAAGAGTAATTGGTCAATCTGAAGAGTCATGTTTCACGTAATAACAAAATTATAGAATAATACATGTAATCAGCAAATACAAAACGGTTAAAAATTTACCTCACCTTTTAGTCTCCTGGTGGATCTTTGTTTGTTTGGCCAATTTAGAAAGAAAACTGTGTTGTATATGTAATGGGTGGCGTGAGGGCATTCCACATTCTTGTGTTCAGAGCATTGGAATGATAATTGTCCCGTGTTTGTTCTAAATTCGGGTGGTATGGCCACAGGACGTACCAGGCATAGGCCCGGTGGTTTGGGCCAAATGTTTAATTAGTTGACTGTTGATTGTGTATAATTTATGTTGTACTGTAAACGTGGTGGTGTTTAAGGGCTTGTATTTCAAAGTATTTGTATGGACCTCGACCCGAAAAGGCAGTAGAGTATTAAAGCAAACCTTTACCAGGTGACCTTAGAGGTATGAACGGGTGGCACCTACGCAAGACTAAAGACTTGAGTAGCAGCGTTCTGAATGAGCTGCAATCACCTGGTATATTTTAGGGACATCTGTAAAACACTGGTACAGTAGTCAAGACTACTATTGGACATTTTTCTTTATTCCGGTTGACTTTGACGGTGCTAATGTGGCTGGTTAAAGTTCTGAGGCCATGACTACAACAAGGTTTGAAGCGAAGCGCCTAACTTTTAATCCATTGTCCTTGACTTCAAAACAAGTACTTTAGTTTTGTCTTTGTTTATTTGAGGACAATCTTGGTATATCCAATTTGGTATATCCAAAATTGATTCGTTCAATCCATGTTCTCAGAGTTTATATTGTACATAGCATAGTATATTTGTGTGTTGAGAAAAATTAACTTACTTATAGAACAATAGAGCAACATATCATTCATCATTTTTGTCATATATGTAAAAGACAGCCCTCTCCCTCTCCACAAGTGCAGCAAAGCATTATGGTCACTGTAGTAATCCACCAGTGTCCATGACTAAATGATTTAAATGCAAATGATTCCCAATCCTAGTATATACATGTTCCACTCCATTCACACAATAATGTAGGAGTAGGCTATATGCACTCTACTTATCACACTAAAAGGATCACATGCAAATTGGTTGGTCGATCCATTCAGCAATAGGGTTACACACCCTAAGGGCCGATTCATACTCCTATTTAACCGCTGTTTCGGCGCTGTAGTGCCGAAATGATTTCGGCTCATCAGAAATTTTCAGTAGCACCGAAGAGCTGACTTTAGGACGATACCCGCCCCCCCGAACCTCAAATGACGTCAAATTGTAGGCTCTACAGCGCCGAACCGACTTTTATTCGGCTCTAAAATAGGAGTATGAATCTGCCCTAACCCATTATCACCTGTCCATTAACAATGGGACAGACATGCTCCTAAACATTCCACAACATTCACAACCCATTTCTTCTAACACGGTAGATAAAGGTGGAATTCCCGTATCCCACGACTAGATGCACTGGTATTGTACTGTAAAAAATTAAATATAAAAACATGTTTCATTCATACCAATTGTCAGATAACATATCAACTCACGTCCACAACTACTATTATTTTGTCATAGTTTTAACCATCATCACAGTATTACTAAGATGTGTCACCACCCTTACACACACTTGTTAGAACATGAAGAATTTCTTATTATACGCTAGATCTACATGTAGTCACAGATTAAGTACAATGGACAGTATGCACTCTGTAACAACCCTTGCCACACACTGTACACATAAAGGGCTTTTCCCTTGTATGAGTCCTCATGTGTACTTTTAAATCCCCAGTGTGACGCCAGCCCTTGCCACAAACTGTACACGTAAAGGGTCTTTCCCCTGTATGAGTCCTCATGTGTACTTTTAACTCCCCAGTGTGACGGCAGCCCTTGCCACAAACTGTACACGTAAAGGGTCTTTCCCCTGTATGAGTCCTCATGTGTGCTTTTAAATCCCCATTATGAGTACAACCCTTGCCACAAACTGTACACGTAAAGGGTACTGGGGCTTTTCCCCAGTGTGAGTAATCATATGTGTTTTTAGATTACTCATTTGACTACATTCTTTGCCACAAAGTGTACACGTAAAGGGCTTTTCCCCTGTGTGAGTCAACATGTGTAATTTTAGACTACCCCTTTGATTAAAGCCTTTGTCACACACTGTACAAACAAATGGCCTTTCCCCTGAATGAATCATTGTGTGCTTCTTCAGATGTTCCTTGCGATTAAACATTTTACCACAATCTGCACAACTAAAACCTGTCTTACCTATTTGACTATTTCCTCCCATGAGGAGATGATCATCACTAGTTGGTTGTGATGGTCCACAGTCATCTACATCAGATTGTGTTTCCATGTGTTTAGATGAGGTGCTGGCTACAGGTTCTGTTTGTATGTTTTCATCACCATCTTCGTGTTTCACTGACAGTAATGTCTCTGTTGATCCACCACCCACCTCTGATCTTTGAAGTAGCTCATCATGTTCCTCTTTGATCTGTAGAGACTCTGGTTCCTCTTTGATAAAAGTGGTGGATCTCTCCTCCTGTTCTTCTTTAATCTGTAGAGACTCTGGATCCTATTTGATCAGACTGGAGGTTATCTCCTGCTGCCCAGTGAATTCCTCCTTTTTACACACAAGGAGTGTGGAGTCTAGACAGAAGATAGAGGAGAGGAAAATATTATTACATGTTTGAACATGAAACTTCTGCTGTTATTTCCATATCTGTCCTAATGTTGTTTTGATTCCAGTGTCACACAAATAATTGTTTCTTACCTCAACAATGCTTCACTTCTAAAACAAGCCTCTACCTGTTCCTCAAATATATGTTTTCATTAGCTACAACCTATTGCTATCAGTTTAACTCTAACATGAATGGATTGAGTTCCAACTGTGTTCAACCATGTTCAATCCTTTAACGGTTAACGTAGTAAAGGTTTTACCAACCTGCTCTGTTTAGTTTGACGATTGGTTGTAAAACCATATCCAGTAGTCTGCGTTGGCGGTCAGTTTCTTGCTTGATGTGGAAAGCTTCATCCTCGTACTCTGTTAGAATTCTTCCAATGACCCCAAATATCTCTTCAATGACCCCAAATATCTCAGCAGCAGCAGATAGTCTCTGGTTGACCAAGGACTTCAATGTTTGTAGTAAAGCCATAACTCAAACCCTGCCCAAATAAACTGATACTAGTTTTTTTAAGAACTAAAACTAAATGCTTCAGCTATAGTGCAGAGAGGAGAAGTTCCGCTCGTAACAACTAGCAGAGATTAAAGTAAGTGACGCAAAGCACAACAAACTCTTGTTAAATACTAACAGAGGGCCCTGATGCTCCAATCAGAGTGAGGGGGGCGGGGCACACCAACAATAGAACAAAACATGACCAATCACTGCTCCCAACAGCAAGGCAATTAAATTAGTTGGTAATCAAACATTAAGCAAATGAAACAATATAAAAGGACGATCAGATTCAGTAAAACATAATGAATGAATGAACTTTCCTATTCTACTCTGAATTTGAACCTTGTTGCCTTAATTGACCATTTAAATAATCACTCAGTGTAATGAAAGGAGGAATCAAAAATGCATGTTTTTACAATGTGACATGCTGTGAGCGTATGGGTGGGGCTTATTCATTTATTATTTCGTATGCTGACGGTTGATCCTCTCAAGGCCTATTTTATAATGTGTTGTAGATTAGGAAAATAGCCGATCTAGAAGCTGAGAACATATTGTAAATGTTCCAGTTCCACCTGTCATCAAAAACAGGAAGAAAGTGGCTGTCGATGTCCTGCACATGTAGTTTTAACATGGTTTGTAGGCTACATGTAGTAATGTCCTAGTTAAATATATTTCTCTACATGGCAGTACTAGAGAGGAAAATAGGTGTGGGCAGAAAATGTATTCAACCCTGTCACAAGTTTAAACATGCATGTGTGAGATGTGTATTTGACCATGAGAGAATGACTTCATACAATGACTGCATATATATCGCTGTGTGCAGTTGATACCGTGATCTTAAGGATGCTTAACCTTGTAAAGTCCAAATGTAGGGATGACCAGTAGCTCAAGTTGTTGTTGTCACCTTTCAGAAGTTGTCGCAGGAGGAGAAGTATTTTACAGTCTAAATAATTTGAATGCAAATGATTCCCAATCCTATATACATGTTCCACTCCATCCATTCACACTATACTGTAGGAGTAGGCTATATGCACTCTACTTATCATACTAAAAGGATCACATGCAAATTGGTTGGTCGATCCATTCAGCAATAGGGTTACACACCCTAACCCATTATCACCTGTCTGTTAACAATGGGAACGAAATGACTTAACTTAATTGCCTGGCCCTACAACAACCCACTCTGTCTGTCTGTCTGTCTGTCTGTCTGTCTGTCTGTCTTGTGATAACAACACACAGATCCTTCAGGCCTAGCGTTGCATTATCTCCCATTTAGCGGGAACCCCTTTTGGTTTTTTAAACATTATGTTATAATTTAGCTATTGCAGATCTACAAGCTCATAGCGCGCCACCGAGTGGCGCACTACGAGCTTTTAGGTCTGCTATTTTAGAAAAGTCGTGAAAAAACTCAAATCCTTGCTTCTGGGGGGTTCCTGAAACAACATATTTTCAGATGGGGCTCGGTGGCCAATTACATATAATTTTTTGAGTCCTTGACATGAAATTGTTTGAGAAAACTCACTGTCAGGAATTAGAAGTGGAATTCCCATATCCTACGACTAGATGCATGGTATTGTACAGTGAAAATAAAATCCACAACTTCCACGTCCACAACTACTATGACTAAGGGATGTGTCACATCCCTTACGCACACTTGTTAGAACATGAAGCATTTCTTATTATACGCTAGATCTACATGTAGTCACAGGTTAAGTACAATGGACAGTATGCACTCTGGTATGGTATTGGTATGAAGGATATAAAATGAAGCTGTTCTTGTCACTGTATTGTTCACAGTACAAGGCGTCCATACTTAAGGGAGGTGAAACACATGTGATGTGATGAGCTTCTTGTAATGAACACAAGGATCTTTAGCTGTCAACCCTTTATTAGAAAATTAAGAATTTACAGACAGTTTTCTTACAGGTATTACATAGTACATATTTTCTGTTACAATGCATTCTATGAATACAACTATTCTATAAAGAAAATCTTAACAAATTATACAACTAAGTGATTAAAATATACTAGGTACAATGGCACCACTAGTGTATGAATATTAATGAGTATGACATTTTAGTCTCAAGCAATAAAATCAACACTATTTTTTGGCGTCTTCAAATTCCTGCCCTCACTTTAATCTTCAATATATACTTTGCTCAGCCAATCATCACTATGGGGTGATCAGCCAATCACAAGCCAAAAGGAGGGGATAGCGCATCTCTCATTAGCACTGATCATTTACATCTTTTTCCTCTTTGTGTGTCTTCATGTGTGTTTTTAGATTACCAGTCTGAGTAAAGCCCTTTTTGCAAATTTTACACTCAAAGGGTTTTTCCCCTGTATGAGTCCTCATGTGTACTTTTAAATCCCCAGTGTGAAGGCAGCCCTTGCCACAAACTGTACACATAAAGGGTTTTTCCCCTGTATGAGTCATCATGTGTATTTTTAAATCCCCATTAAGAGTACAACCCTTACCACAAACTGTACACATAAAGGGCTTTTCCCCTGTGTGGGTCCTCATGTGTCTTTTTAGATCAACTGTTCGAACACAGCCTTTTCCGCAGACTGTACACATAAAGGGCTTTTCCCCTGTATGAGTCATCATGTGTCTTTTTAGATCAGTCTTTAAACCACAGCCCTTGCCACAAACTGTACACGTAAAGGGTTTTTCCCCTGTATGAGTCATCATGTGTCTTTTAAAATCTCCATTATGAGTGTAGCCCTTACCACAAACTGTACATGTAATGGGTTTTTCCCCTGTGTGAATCATCATGTGCAATTTTAGATTATCATTTCGACTAAAGCCTGTGCCACAAACTGTACATGTAAATGGTTTTTCCCCTGTATGAGTCATCATGTGTACTTTTAACTCCCCAGTTTGACGGCAGCCCATGCCACAAACAATACACGTGAAGGGTCTTTCCCCTGTATGAGTCATCATGTGTACTTTTAATGCCCCATTATGAATACAGCCCTTGCCACAAACTGTACACGTAAAGGGCTTTTCCCCGGTATGAGTCATCATATGTGATTTTAGATTACTCATTTGACTACATTCTTTGCCACACACTGTACATGTAAAGGGCGTTTCCCCTGTGTGAGTCAACATGTGTGATTTTAGACTACTGCTTTGATTAAAGCCTTTGTCACACACTGTACAAACAAATGGCTTTTCCCCTGAATGAATCATTGTGTGTGTGTTCAGATGTCCCTTCTGATTAAACATTTTGCCACAATCTGCACAGCTATAACATTTCTTATGTATGTGACTCCTCATGGAGTGACTTTCTTTTGGTGACTTTAGGTCATGGAGCAGCTTGTTGCTCAAAGACAAACGCTTTCCTCCTATGTGTTGTGTATTGTGTGATTGCAGTGTGTTTAAACCTGACTGGTCATCCGTGGTCTCATCCCACTCATCACTGTCTTCAGTGATGTCAGATTCAGAACAGTGTGAAGAGAGGAGCTGATCATCACTAGTTGGTTGTGATGTTCCACAGTCCTCTACATCATATTGTGTTTCCATGCTTTTAGATGAGGTGCTGGCTACAGGTTCTGTTAGCATGTTTTCATCATCTTCATGTTTCACTAATAGTAATGTCTCTGTTGATCCACCATCCTCCTCTGATCTTTTAAGTAGCTCATTGTGTTCCTCTTTAATCTGTGGATACTCTGGTTCATCTTTGATAAGACTGGAGGTTATCTCCTCCTGTTCTTTTTTAATCTGTGGAGGCACTGGTTCATCCTGGACCAGACTGGAGGTTATCTCCTTCTGCTGCTCAGGGAATACCTCCTCTTTACACACAAGGTGGTGTATGGAGTCTAGACAGAAGATACAGAGGAGAAACACATCATTACATGTGTGAACATGAACAATGCTTCATTTCTAAAACAAGCATCCCCTTGTTTCTCAAATGTAAATTATCATTTTCTATACAACCCTATTGCTATCAGATGTATCCTCTGGCGTTTTACAGTGCAACACGTTTAATGAGTTAGCTTACTTAAACAGTCTATGATTATTCATGGTCAACATTTAAATAAATTATTCCTTACTACTTGATTCTGTTGTTAATGCTAGTTTAACAGTCACACGAACATGAATGGGGGAAAATACAACTAGAATACTATTATCAATGCAACATTTTCACCAGTTCACCTTTTATTCTAAATAGTCACCATTGCCATTTAAGAAATAATGGTGAAAATAGTAATAGTAGTGAAGGTTTTACCAACCTGCTCTGTGTAGTTTGACGATTGGTTGTAAAACCATATCCAGTAGTCTGCGTTGGCAGTCAGTTTCTTGCTTGATGAGGAAAGCTTCATCCTCGTACTCTGTTAGAATTCTTCCAACAACCCCAAATATCTCTTCAGCAGCAGCAGATAGTCTCTGGTTGACCAAGGACTTCAATGTTTGTAGTAAAGCCATAACTCAAAACCTGCCCAAACAAACTGATACTAGATCTATTTTTAAAGAGGGAAAATCTAAAGTTTAAAGTAGAACCAAAACTAAATGCTTCAGCTAGTGTAGAAAGGAGAAGTTCAGCTCTTAACAACTAGCAGAGATTAAAGTGACTCCAAGCAGAAGAAACTCTTGTTAAATACTAACAGAGGGCCCTGATGGTCCAATCAGAGTGAGGGGGCGGGACACAAAACTGGCCAATCACTGCTCCCAACAACAAGGCAATTCAATGAGTTTAATATCAAACGTTAAGCAAATTAAACATATCAGATTCAGTAAAACAAATAAAAATAAAGTAAAAGCTGCATTATGTAACTTTCCTATTCTACCCCGTATTTGAACCTTGTTGCCTTAATTGAAAACATATTCAGTACACAGAGCAAAATGGAACAAATTTAAATACATTAAAAGGGAGTTTATTCCAGATATGTTACACATTAATCTGAATACTATGTTTTAATTCTAGGGTCATAAAGCAAACCTTTACCATGTGACCTTAGAGGTATGAACGGGTGGCACCTACGCAAGACTAAAGACTTGAGTAGCAGCGTTCTGAATGAGCTGCAATCACCTGGTATATTTTTAGGGACATCTGTAAAACACTGGTACAGTATTCAAGACTACTATTGGGCATTTTTCTAGATTCCGGTTGGATATAAATCATATAATCAGACTTTGACGGTGCTAATGTGGCTGGTTAAAGTTCTGAGGCCATGACTAGGTTCAAGGTTTGAAGCTAAGCGCCTAACTTTTAATCCACTGTCCTTTACTTCAAAACAAGTACTTTAGTTTTGTCTTTGTTTTTTTGAGGACAATCTTGGTATATCCAATTTGGTATATCCAAAATTGATTCGTTCAATGCATGTTCTCTGTGTTTCTATTGGACATGGCATAGTAGATTTGTGTGTTGAGAAAAAGTAACTTATATAACTAGTAGTATATATATATTATATAGGCATATACTATATACGTATACATATATACTATATA
This sequence comes from Protomyctophum parallelum, assembly GCF_964188405.1. Lineage (NCBI taxonomy): Eukaryota > Metazoa > Chordata > Actinopteri > Myctophiformes > Myctophidae > Protomyctophum > Protomyctophum parallelum. The sequence goes on from NC_139715.1 coordinate 5,203,140, forward strand.
GAGTGTGTAGTTGTAAGTTGATTAGCGGTATACTGTGGTTACTTTGCGCCAAAAACCGTGACAGCTGTCCCGCCATTTGATGTTTATGCAAGAAAACAGCAAATCTGTGCCTGGTTTGCTGGGACCAAACGACTCAACGTTATTTCAGCTCCAGTGGTCAGCTCACCACCGGAGCGGCGGTCACCTCACCACCGAAAATCCAGACTATGAATAGGCCTTTACTCCCAAGCTTCTGATGAAGAATTCCTTTTGTTGGAAATGAACATAATATTCATATTTTGCCCTGAGCATGATAAGCTCTCTGGTGCCAGAGGCAGTCCCTGTGAAATATCCAAAGTTTCAATTCATAAGTCTGTGTTGGATATGGTAGACTATTTGATACACAACATAAGACAATATAAAAAGGGAACATTAAAATAACTTAACTCAACACCTAAAATCATCTGTGCAGGCACACATTACCCTTTAGTTTGTAGTTATATTGCATTGCATCGTGTATATGTTTGTGTGACATGTGGATTTCATTAATAGCCTATCCACAATTCATGGACATTTAAAAGGGACCCTATGTAAAGTATACAAACTTTACTGGGGGTTCCCAGAGGGGCTAACACAGACAGTAGGCTATATGAAAAAGTTAATTGGTAGAAAAAAATATAAGTGTAGGCCTATGTTTGATGTGTGTGAGTGGAAAACCTTTTGAACTGTAGTATAGCTGTTCCACTGTATTACACGGTACCATGGCTCCCGCTAGCGGCCGTCTATGGTATGTGCACCGTGCACGCTTCCAGCAGCAGCAGCGCTAGACTGCGCAATGTGCGCATGTGCAAAACCCTATGAGCGTTGGTGTGAATGTTTGTTATTAATATACAAAGAAAACTAAAAGGTTTCGTTTGAAAACAGTGTCGTCGTCTTAGCACTGCAGGCCTACCAACTCTCACGCATTCAGCGTGAGACTCACGCATGAGACGTCTTTCACACGCACTCACGCCACACCCACCATTTCTCACGCACTCACAATATGCACGCCGAGGGGGGCATATAATGTGCCAAAAAAGCCAAGCCGGCTCTCATAATAACAGTTTTCTCCGCGGCTCCGCGCGCCGATGTGTGCGTCCTCACAAACGGCAGAGTAGCCGTTCTGCATGAGATAATGCATATGCTGTTATGTATGCAGTAGTGTAACCTTCAACTCGTCAGCAGGGTCCCTGACTGTGACACATGGAAATGAGCCATGCAGAGTTTAACATCGCTTCGAAATATTTTTCATGGAAGACAATATAGCCTCCACAACAAGTGACTATCTCTCTTCTATATATATTTGGTGTGTGGCGTCTCTTGCGCGAGATGAGGAACGGTGCCAGACGCACATTATAATATGTGTGTGTGTGTGTGTGTGTGTGTGTGTGTGTGTGTGTGTGTGTGTGTGTGTGTGTGTGTGTGTGTGTGTGAAGGGGGAGGGGCCGCATCGCGACTCATTAGTTCTGTTCAGAGAGAGAGAGAGAGAGAGACCACAACTGACTGACTGACTGACTGACAGAGAATGTTCCACTGAGGTGGGTGATTCATTTGTGATGTAGTCTGTTTTATCACATCAGAATACGTTTTTATGTAAACCAATATGGATATTTAATAGAAGACATAGGCACACATGGAGAAGGTGCACCATATGACCAATAGGAGACTGACCATCTCTTCACCTGGTGCAACTCTTTCACTCATTTTGTTAAATGCTATTATTCAAAATGTGGGTTATTATTCAGCATAATATGCAGATATCATTTTCTTTTGCAGTTTAAACAAAAACAATATATCCACAAATATGTTGATGTGGCATGTACAAATATATGTTCATATAGGCCGATTTTTTTGAGTGGTGCAACCACTCCCTTTCGGAGCTATGTGTGTGGCTGGCTGGCTGGCTGGGTCTGAGCATGAAAACAGCACACCGGAACCGGCCCGGCCCCCCGGGCGCGTGTGTTCATGGGGGTCTGGATGTTCTGGGGAGACCCCCGGGGACCCCCACACAGCGTTGCATCAATCACTTTTTTTTCTAGGGTTGGATGTCTGTATTCCTCTAAATCAATGTTAAAAAAGGCCAAATCAACATTAAAAAAGGCCACTTTTTTTGCGTTGCGCGCATTAAAACACTAAAGTCTCACTCTTGGCTTTTTCTGAAAGTTGGCAGCCCTGAGCTCAACCCTGAAACACAGCAGGTAAGATGAACTGATTCACCCAATTGTTTTTACTACGTTACGTTTATAGTTTATATTATTGACTCTTTTTTTTAACATGGAACGATTCACGAGTTGTAATTATCTCAGTCATATCTGCTTGTTTGTATTAAATGTATCCCTAAACAAGCAGTATAGGCCTACTAGCAGCAGTAATAATATTGTAACTTGTTTGTTCTAAACAAGCAGTAGTTATAATACTAGCAGCAGTAATAACATTGTATCGCTCCTCCAAAGGGAGCTATAGCTCTCTTGGCTACGTGGCTTGTTGCCTGGCCTGCCCTGCTGAGTTGGAGATCAGGCTTCGATTCCAGCTCAGGGTGCCAAACGTTACAATATACATTGATTGGTTGCATAATTGATGTCAACATAACGTTACATCAGTGTGTTGTACTTTTGTAGTGGATAGTGGGTGGGGGGGGTTAATGTACCCATTCTAAAGTATGTAGAATGGGTACATTACAAACTAATGCACAGGCCAATAATAACAAAAACTGCTTATTTGAGGACGAAACTATGAAAAGCACTAAGACTCGTTTACATCAGGGTCCTCCATTTTCAATTCATGAGAACATTTAAAGACATAGAATAAGGGGAAAAAAGGAAATCATCATATTTAGGCTATAGGATGGTTCTGTTATGACTTCTCCTCTGCATGTTGTAGTATTTAGATGGTTCTGTTATGACTTCTCCTCTGCATGCTGTAGTGTTTAGATGGTTCTGTTATGACTTCTCCTCTGCATGCTGTAGTGTTTAGATGGTTCTGTTATGACTTCTCCTCTGGATGCTGTAGTGTTTAGATGGTTCTGTTATGACTTCTCCTCTGGATGCTGTAGTGTTTAGATGGTTCTGTTAAGACTTCTCCTCTGGATGCTGTAGTATTTAGATGGTTCTGTTAAGACTTCTCCTCTGGATGCTGTAGTGTTTAGATGGTTCTGTTATGACTTATCCTCTGGATGATGTAGTATTTAGATGGTTCTGTTATGACTTCTCCTCTGGATGATGTAGTATTTAGATGGTTCTGTTAAGACTTCTCCTGCATGCTGTAGTGTTTAGATGGTTCTGTTATGACTTCTCCTCTGCATGCTGTAGTATTTAGATGGTTCTGTTATGACTTCTCCTCTGCATGCTGTAGTATTTAGATATAGGCCTACAGTTAAATAAAGTAAAAAAGGGAAAAACATGACTTTGTTATGGAGGCCAGTTTCGAATCGCAGCTCTCAAGTTAAAAAAGTGTGGGCACCCCTGCTGTACTCTGTCGTCATCCAGGGGCCACATGCGGCCCCCACCTTCACTTCATGTGGCCCTCAGGTTAATGTCAGAATACTGATATATTATTGATTCGCAAACATGACCCGCTTTAATTACTTCAGTCTTATTAGTAGCTTAATGAGTAGTATTAAAATTATATTGTCTTTTTTTATGTCCAATGTATTTGTATTTAGTTTATAAAGTTAACATCATCATTTTTCGACCGCGGTCGAGATCATGGATTTCACAATGTGACGCCAGACTTCCCAGTCCTTCATTGCCATCCCCAGTTCCTGCCTACTGATGCGTGTGTCCCTAGCGATGACATCAGGGAAAAAAAGACCGTTTTCTACCTCTGGTCTGCTTTGAGGCAGGACTCCAGAGAAGAAGGGAAGATATAACCTCATTGTCAGCGCTGTAGCAGTGGCCGGCAAACTGTGTTCTTCTGAATTGGACTAGTGAAGAAACACGGGGAAGGTTGCCGTATATCAGATTAGTCGATGGGTGGCTCTTCCAAGACAGATTAACATACAGTTAAAATACAACCTATAATTAAAAGCAGTTGATAGGCTGAATGTTACAATTCAGAAAATAGTAGCCTCTATACCCAGGCTTTCATTTCGTCTGCGCGAAAGATGAAAGCCTGGAAAAAGCCGTGGGCTGAACCAGTCTAAAAGTGGGAGTTGGCCCAGGCCGTAGCGTAACGGTCTGGGCACCGGACTGGTAATCCAGTTGCAGTGTGCCGCGGGTTCGACTCCCGGACCCGACACGGCCTTTACTGCATGTCATCCCCCCATCTCTCTCCCGTTTCCTGTCAGCCTACTGTCTGTCCCTTCAAAAAATCAATAAAAGGCGTAAGCCGCAAAAAAATATCTTAAAAAAAAAAAAAAAAAAAAAAAGTGGGAGTCAACCCTTCCGGGTGGGCGTCGCTCTAAATGATGTGACGTAGCGCTGCACTAGGGGGGAGAGGAGGGGCCGGGGGTGGCGGACAGATCGATGAGATCCAATCAGGTTGCGCGCATTTCTGAGGCGCGACCCTCCCATCTAGGCCAGAAATGTCTCTGCTTAGGTCAGGCTAAGAAAATAGCAACACAAATCGTATCAAGCCTTGCACTGTCTGTGAACGCCGCTCGTCAAAACAGCCGCCTCCGTTATTTTCAATTAACCTTTCGCACACCGGTGGCGCCCGACGCGCGTTCACGCCTCGCCTGACGCTCCGATACACCACTGTTCTATGTTCCAGGCGTTGCCGCGTCGCTGCGCACCCGGTGTGTGTTGGGCTTTATTATACATCATTCATATATCATGTCATTAACAACTGAATTGATGTGATTGGTTGGTTACATTTACAATAGCCTATTTGGCAGACATAGAGACACACAGGGACTACAAAGTTCACGCCCCCAAATGAGACAGCGGCCCCACTTCTGGTCCGTTTCAACAATGTACTGCAGCTGTCAATGCAATCCCTATGAGAGGCATCATAAAATACCCTCATTTCACAGGTCCATTACTGAGGCTGTAGCTATTATTTTGTGTTCTAATAAAGTTTCCCATAATATGTTCAATTTGTCCTTTTCAATGTCACATACCTGCCATCTGAATATACAACCCACAATATACTATAATTTACTCCATCAGAAATTCAAAAGTGCTAGCATTGTAAATCTCAAGTTAAAGGCGTCCCACGGTATATACGTCACGGTCGCATCCCTTGAGATTTTCAATACCCAGATATATTTTTTATATAATATGACTAATTACTAATACTCATCTGGAGAATTCACTATAGGTAGTTGAAAATGTCAGGATACGCCACTCCTCCATTAACCTGGGTTATTTCCCCATGCAACTATTCAGCCAAGTTAATTATCCAACAAGTTGACAACGGTAAAACACACCGTCGGAGCTCCGCGGTAGGTAGAACATATTAGTAAGCCTGTGACATGATCAAAATATAGACATAAATAACAAAGTCAGTCGGAATCGGGATGTATTATTGAGAATTCCACTCTTCAACGTCGGTGCTCGTAGCCTCGTAAAGGCTAAATGGATAACTCATTCAAGGTGAAATACATCCTCTATTGAGAAAACAACAATATATGTTGACAAAGACACTTCATACATTTGGAAACATATTATTTTTATTCAAATCATTATAGTCTTCAGTACATTTCATATTAGTTTAAAAGTAGGCTAACTACAGTTGAATTTAAATGGACTTCTATGGGCTGGCCTGCAGTACACCGTCTCTGTCTCTATTTCACCTCATTTCTCCTTTCATTTAGAGTTCTCCGTCCGGGGGACGGATTTCCGTCTTGAGGACTTCATATTGGCCATTTATGAGATCAGTGGGAATCTGCAAAAACATTTAATAAGAGGGGTGGGGGGTGTATGAAGCCATGGCCACGGTGTGAATGACATTAAGTCATCAAAACGCAGCATATACTTGCTACTAGTACTAAGAGATCTCTGCAATGTCCAAATGACCAAGCTTCCATTCACACTCAAATAATATATCGATCAGCTGCTCAGAATGCACCACCCGCTGCTGAATGTAACCCGACACGGTAATACCGAAGTGTTGGGGTGTCGTGACCCGTGCGCACTGCTGCGCAGACAGTAAATAGCAGATCTGCAAGTTCGCAGTGTGTCACGAATGCTACGCGCTGCGAGCTTGTATTTCTGCTATTTGCTGCACGCAACACTGCACAATTATAAGTCTGTTGTGCTCGATTCGATGTCCCCCTGCTATTCTGACTTAACACAAAGCGTGCTAACGACTCCCGCAAACTGATTACCCTGTACGCTACGATGATAGCATTGGACGACCTTTTCCTAGACCGACAGTAAATGTTCTCTTATAGCGAGAATCTCTCAGCATACCTCAAAAGAAAGCTTAACTTGTCCACTACAATTTTTCATACCGCGCAGAGGGACGGTGGTGTTTTTTCCTCCGAGGTGGAAAGACTGTTGTGACACGGTTAGTGTTGCTGCCCACCTCCCGTAACAACAGCGCATTTGCATTGTTCCATCTTACCGTCGTTGATCATCATGATAAAGAAATAACCGCTCACAGAGGGACGATACAATCTGTGATGGTTTTTTTTTTAATTTTTTAAAAAGGAGACAGAAATCTGACCAGCTTTTTTCTTGCTTTAACCCCTGCATATTGTGATGTGTGGGGACAAAACCGGTATATAGCTCAGTCAGGATTTCAATTCCCAATAATAGCAAAAATATTGCTACAACAGTAATATGCCATTAGGCTGGCCCTCTGGAATGAGTTTGGAAATGTAGTGGCGCTCTGGGGTGAGTGTGGAAATGTAGTGGCCCTGGAATTTAGTGGCGCTCTGGGGTGAGTGTGGAAATATAGTGGCCCTCTGGCGTGAGTGTGGAACTAATAACTATACTACCTACCTAAGCCATTCCAGCGGCAGGCTATGAAAATGGGCAGTGCAAAAAGGTCACTTGATGTGGGCCAGAACCAATTGCGGACCCACGCTCACACGCATTCACTCATACAGCATTGTTTTTCAGTCTGTTTTCTCAGTCACTGCTATAAGTAGTCTCTCGCTCAGAGAGAGAGAAAAAAACATTTGAAAGTAGAACAATTCAATTTGAAGTGTAGACATTACCTGTCTAAGCAAACATTTACATCTGCAAATTATCTGCAGTTGTAGTTACTACACAACATGTTTTAAGCAGGCCTACTTTCATACTAGAGTCTAGTATGTGAAGAGTCATTTTGGATAAAAAAATAATAATAAAAGGTTTTCTCAAACTCTGAACAGTTAGTCTTGCCACCATGACTGTCTCTGTGTCAAAGAGAGTTACAAATAAGTTGCTCAATTCCAACAGCCAGTCAGCAAGTGGATTCATTATATTAATTTAAGTATATAGGCAATATTTTAGGCCAATAAGAAAAAAACTATATATAACAAATATCCCACTCCACACCCCCGGCTGCCGGACTCCAGTTATTAAAGTCCTATCTTATTCACTTGATTTCAGACCGGAGTCCAGACTACAGGTGAAGATTAACTCTCCAGACTCGTAAGAACTGCAATACCCATGATGCATCACTCCCAGGTGAAGATGAACTCTCCAGACTCAACAATGGACGTTTCTATTAAACAGGTAGCTGAAGAAGTTTCTATTAAACAGGAAGCTGAAGACGTTTCTATTAAACAGGAAGCTGAAGACGTTTCTATTAAACAGGAAGCTGAAGATGTTTCTATTAAACAGGAAGCTGAAGATGTTTCTATTAAACAGGAAGCTGAAGACGTTTCTATTAAACAGGAAGCTGAAGATGTTTCTATTAAACAGGAAGCTGAAGACGTTTCTATTAAACAGGAAGCTGAAGATGTTTCTATTAAACAGGAAGCTGAAGATGTTTCTATTAAACAGGAAGCTGAAGACCACCCACACCTCAGTAAGTTTCATGCCTTTCTTTAATATTTTCTGTTCTGTAGGGCTGCCACAATGTCTTATTTCCACTGGACAATAACAATGACAAACTAGAAAATATTGTTCCTGAAGAAACAATGTGGGCTCACTGCAAGCCAAAACATAGTAGTGTAAATAGTACAAATTCAGTTTGACTTGGTATCTCTGTCTGTGTGCTGTGTGGTTGAGTATTTAAGTACAGAGTAGTATAGAGTGTTTAAGTACAGAGGATTTCACTAAGTATAGAGTATAGAGTGTTTAATTGGTTAGCATCTTTCAAACACGTATTTGCAAACAGCAGTCTCCTGTGTCTCCTCTGTGTCTCCTGTGTCTTCAAGGCTGTCTCGTCAAACCATGTGACTCCCATTGAAAATTAATTGCGAGCTTACTACACACAGAGGACACGGGAGACAAAGAGGGGACAGCTGTGTCTTAGGTGTGAACTGCCCCTTACTCTTTACAAAACTGAAACATTACCATTATGTGCAACGTAATTTATATCTAAGTGTGGAAAAATACTTGCTTGGCCGACTGGCAGCGTGAACAAGACATTTGGTGCTGATCGCTCCAGTAGTTTGTGAGATTTGATCACCACAGTATTTTGTGAGATTTGATCGCTACAGTAGTTTGTGAGATTTGGTCACTACAGAGGCAGACTCAAAGACATCTTTACAGATGCACAGACACACAGGCAGACAGATTCACAGACCCAGATGCACAGACACACAGGCAGACAGATTCACAGACCCATTTACAGACACGCAGCCACACAGGCAGACAGATTCATCGACCCAGATGCACAGACACATAGGCAGACCGATTCACAGACTCACGGACCCATTTCCAGACGTACAGAGCTATGCAGTGGATCTTTTTTACATAGATTGTTATGTTACCATCGGTCCACATTTCAAGCTTTCATTGTCAAAAGTGCTTATGTTTCATAACGTCATGCACTGTGACTAATTTGCTTCCAAATTAGAGCTTGGGTGTGAAGTATAATTTAAATAATAAGGACCTATAACATAAAATTCAACTTTTGTGTTTTTGGGGCTTCCATATGTGTTTACCAATTTTGAACAATCAGGCTTTCATATCATATGGGTGCTTTAATGGAAATTGCTCTCAGGAACAGCTCAACTGATTTTGTCCTCATCATGATGTCATCAATGTCACCCTACTTTGTATAATTCCACCTCTTCTTCAGTCTTCCGTTCCAAATTTGCATTTCCACTTTGTTTACAATGTCCGCCATTGTTGATTTTCCAAGCTGGCATGGAATGGAAACAAGCCTGCTTTTATCTAGCATCAGTATTATAATGACTCAAATATTAAATAATCTGCATATCAGCACCCCCACCACCTCAAGGAAGCTCTGAGAAGGAAGAAAAGTGGTCACGTGACTGGGGTGCGCCATGACACTTTCATGGACACTTTCATGGGAGCCAAACTCACACCGGAAGTGCAATGAATACATGGCAGTGAATGGAGCTGGACCAGCTCATAACAAACATTATTTATAAACCATTGAGACCTTTGTCATATAATCGGTTCAGGAATATAAATTAAGACATATCACAGGTTGTTTTCTAATCACTTACTTTTCGATGTGCACAGAGTGCACAGTCTATAATTTTATCTGAGGATCTAAACAGCAGCAGATATCCCCGCCGCATAAAACGATTTATAGACTCAACTTTGACTTTGTATGACAAGTCGACTTGGAAAAATCTCAAGTCTTTAATGCCCTAATACACAGTGTACACATTGAAAAGCAACACAGCAGACAATAATGTGTTACATGTCTTCTGTTATTTTCCAGAAGTGATTACTTTACAAAATGTCTCAGTCATTCATAAATAATGTTTGTTCATGAGCTGGTCACTGAGCTCTCATTGACTCCAGTGCATTCTGCAACTTCCGGGTGTAGTTTGGCTCCCATGAAAGTGTCCATGAAACTGTCATGGTGCAGCACAGTCACGTGACCACTTATCTTCCTTCTCAAAGCTTCCTTGCACCACCTCAGGACATTGTGGAATTGCAGCTAAAACTGGTGATTGAGGCTCAAACCATTAGAAATAAGTTTGAGGGACATAGACAATATGATATTAAATATTAAAAACAGTTTTAAAATGCATGTTATCTCTGCTTTAAATTGTTTCAGAATTTCATGATTCAAATGAAATATTTGCTGTAACATCATTATTCATTTTTGTGTTGAAGTAACTAAATATATGACTTCACGTAACTTTTTTTGTATTTTGCTAAAATCTCGCTAAAACTTTCAGAACTGTAGTAACCTGTAGTTAATAACGGTTTAGTCAATCTTATATTGGTAGGTAATAGCTCTCATTTTGTACATGGAACATGGAAGAACAATATATTTACATTTTAGGAATCCAGTGTTGACCATCATGTTATGTTTCTGCTCCTAGACATCCTGCACATGGTTGTGTGTAAAGAGGAGGTTTCTTCTAAACAGGAGAGGAGCCCCAGTCTGCTCAAGGAGGAACCAGAGCCTCCACACATTAAAGATGAACAGGAGGAACTTAAAGAAGAACAGGAGGAACTACTTCAAAGACCAGAGGAACCTGTTGGGTCAACGTTGACATTACTAGCAGTGAAAGGTAACGATGAAAATGATGATGATGATGAAGAAGATATATCTTCCCTCTGTTCTGAAGTTGAAGTTGAACTTGAATCTGACACTGAAGTCACTGAAGACAGTGATGATTGGGAGGAGACAAGTGAAGACGATGATGACGAATGGCATGACAAGAGTTTCAGTTACTCTGGTTCCCTGAAGAAGCAGCAGAGTGTGCACACGAGAGAAAAACCTTTCCAATGTAAACATTGTGACAAGAGTTTCAGAAAGTCATACAAACTGAAGATACACCAGTATATCCACACTGGAGAAAAAACATTCCAATGTACACATTGTGACAAGAGTTTCAGACAGTCAGGTACACTGAAGTCACACCTTCGTGTCCACACAGGAGAAAAACCATTCCAATGTAAACATTGTGACAATAGTTTCAGAGAGTCAGGTGCCCTGAAGACACACCTTCTTGTCCACACTGGAGAAAAGCCATTCCAATGTAAACATTGTGAAAAGAGGTTTAGTGTGTCAGGTAACCTGAAGGCACACCTTCTTGTCCACACTGGAGAAAAACCATTCCATTGTAAACATTGTAACAAGAGTTTTGGTAGGTCAAGTAACCTGAAGGCACACCTTCGTGTCCACACAGGAGAAAAACCATTCCAATGTAAACATTGTGACAAGAGTTTTGGTAAGTCAGGTTCCCTGCAGACACACCTTCTTGTCCACACAGGAGAAAAACCATTCCAATGTAAACATTGTAACAAGAGGTTTAGTATGTCAGGTAACCTGAAGGCACACCTTCGTGTCCACACAGGAGAAAAACCTTTCCAATGTAAACATTGTGACAAGTGTTTCGGTGAGTCATGTTCCCTGAAGACACACCTTCTTGTCCACACTGGAGAAAAACCATTCCAATCTAAACATTGTAACAAGAGGTTTAGTGTGTCAGGTAACCTGAAGGCACACCTTCTTGTCCACACTGGAGAAAAAACATTCCATTGTAAACATTGTAACAAGAGTTTCGGGCGGTTATGTCAACTGAACATACACCTTCGTGTCCACACAGGAGAAAAACCATTCCAATGTAAACATTGTGACAAGAGTTTCAGTGAGTCAGGTTCCCTGAAGACACACCTTCTTGTCCTCACTGGAGAAAAAACATTCCAATGTAAACATTGTGACAAGAGTTTTGGTAAGTCAGGTAACCTGAAGAGACACCTTCTTGTCCACACAGGAGAAAAACCAATCCAATGTAAACATTGTAACAAGAGGTTTAGTATGTCAGGTAACCTGAAGGCACACCTTCGTGTCCACACAGGAGAAAAACCTTTCCAATGTAAACATTGTGACAAGTGTTTCAGTGAGTCAGGTTCCCTGAAGACACACCTTCTTGTCCACACTGGAGAAAAACCATTCCATTGTAAACATTGTAACAAGAGTTTCAGACGGTTATGTCGACTGAAGATACACCTTCGTGTCCACACAGGAGAAAACCTTACCAATGTAAACATTGTGACATTAGTTGTACCAATAGGGGTGTAATGATACATTTGAACAGCGGTACGATACGTAAGAAGAAAAAAAGACATGTACAGACGTCCTGGGCACTGCATGGGGTCATTCCTAGGACGTCTGGAGACGTCTTGGGCACAAATTGTGTTAAAATTGCTAATTACAATGCACAATGCAAGTGTGGTAAAATTTTGATGGCAGAAGATCCACCAAGGACAGCTCTCCTGGAATCCGAATTATGGAGGTTTGAAAATCCTCTTTTCAACTGCTTTACACCGTGATTATATTTTCAATCCCATAGCTGGAACGGCGGGGCGTTGCCATAGGAACCGGACCAATGTTAAACGCAGCGCTGGGACTCAACCATTATATAGACGGAGTATACGTTGGCGTAAATATACAGACCTGGGATATGGCGTCCCCTAGTGTCGGGGTAGGTATATATACGGACATGGGAAGAAAGAATTAAACTGGTGATCACCCCCCTCCTAACGTGTTCCCCACTCTGTACATATAGTGTTTTTTTGTACATAATTAGTGATTTCTTTCCTGTAATGATATATTTTGTTGTTGTTATTGATGTCCAGCTTTGTCTTTGTGTAAACACAAACACGATTTGATTGGCTGATCATCTTCCCATAGCGATGATTTGATTGGCTGATGTACATATTGAGGCTAAAAAGACCTGAATGACATTTTGTGATGATTTGATTGGCTGAGCATGGAATGTGATGTATAATGATAAGAGCACCCCTCACGTCACATAAGTGTGATTTTTGTTATTCTTCATGTCATGTCTATGAATTGATTGCATTGGGCCTGAATGGAAACAAGACCATAAGGACTTATTTTTTGTGTTCTCCCTTTTGGAATCCGTGTTTGACTGAACTCTGTTGCTGTTATGTCCAATCAATATAACCTAGAAATTACTAAAATGTTACTAATTTGTTTAAAATGTTTTTTTTTCTCCCTCCAATGCATTGGTTGGATTAAAGCAGCTATAAGCAATAATATGTAAACATTTTAATTACCTTTTCTTTCTTTTTTTCAGACAGCCAGCAATGGGTAGAACGCTCCCAAACAAAATGTAGTCTCTGTGACACGTCTAGGGCCCGCAATCTGCATTCAAAGATTTGCCCTAGAAGCTTTGTCATTGGTCGATTTGCCTGTCTGTTACCTGATTGGTTAGTCATTGCGAACTTTTCTTTTTCTCGACCAATGACAAAGCTTCTAGGAACATCTTTGAATGCAGATTACCGCCCCTAGATGTGTCACAGAGACTACATTTTGTTTGGGAGCGTTCTACCCATTGCTGGCTAAAAAAGTAATTAAGATTTCGACATATTGCTTATAGCAGCTTTAATACATTTGTATGTGTACTCATTAAGATAAATACTTGTCTGATTGGTTTGACCTGTTAAATGTATTACATCATACTTTACCTGCGGAAATGAAATGCACAGCATTGTTGAAATTAAACATTGTAATTGTACCTTTTCAATGCAGATATATCTGAAAATAATATTTGGAGCAGCCAATAAAGTTTTACCCCCACCCTCCCCAATTTAGTTGGACCAGGGGGAGCTGACTTGGACCAGCATGATGCAATAACGATCGGTGGGGTCACGGATGGTTTTGACCCTATTGCATCATGCATGTTCCTCATGTATGTTCCTCTCTTCTGAGGTCTCTGCAACATCTTTAGGGGCTATATTTATGTTGTGTTATTTGTTAACTCAAGCGTTCAAGTTGAATAAAAGGTCAATATATAGAAAGTAATGTATAAACAACTTTACCTTGTATTTAGTTTTTAGATTCTCCCATTTTTTCGAAGCCTGTTTGGAAGTGGCATCCCCTCCATTTGTTTAATGATGAAGCTGTTATGGAAATATGCCAGGGTTTAGTTGAAACGTTTTGCTCGCAATAAATCAATACACGTATAGGTATGCTTTTATGCTACTGCGTGGACCAGTAGCTATTGGCCTAAATACATCATGTCAAGAAGACCTAGACGCAATAAGCCTAAAATAGGTGACATTTTGGTGTGGTAGGCCCATTTACTAAACGGCATTTGTTTTATTCATCTCAATTATCAGTGAAGTATGCAAATGTAATTGCTTGTTGGTTGAGTGTGACATGTACAAAGGTGAGTGTTGGTGGATGGCAAGTTCAACATGGAAATAAATAATACTTAAGGCTCATACATAGTCTGGATTTTCGGTGGTTAGGTGACCACCGAACTACAACATGACGTCACGAGCCGCGGTGAAGAGCAAACCACCGCCACCGCTCCAGCCCTTCTCTCTGTTTTTACTCACCACCGCTCAACGTTATTTCAGCTCCAGTGGTCAGCTCACCACCGGAGCGGTGGTCACCTCACCACCGAAAATCCAGACTATGAATAGGCCTTTACTCCCAAGCTTCTGATGAAGAATTCCTTTTGTTGGAAATGAACATAATATTCATATTTTGCCCTGAGCATGATAAGCTCTCTGGTGCCAGAGGCAGTCCCTGTGAAATATCCAAAGTTTCAATTCATAAGTCTGTGTTGGATATGGTAGACTATTTGATACACAACATAAGACACTATAAAAAGGGAACATTAAAATAACTTAACTCAACACCTAAAATCATCTGTGCAGGCACACGTTACCCTTTAGTTTGTAGTTATATTGCATTGCATCGTGTATATGTTTGTGTGACATGTGGATTTCATTAATAGCCTATCCACAATTCATGGACATTTAAAAGGGACCATATGTAAAGTATACAAACATTACTGGGGGTTCCCAGAGGGGCTAACACAGACAGTAGGCTATATGAAACAGTAAATTGGTAGAAAAAAATTATAAGTGTAGGCCTATGTGTGATGTGTGTGAGTGGAAGAGTGGAAAACCTTTTGAACTGTTAGATTTGATCCATTAAATGGTTTCTATATTATAAGTTTATATTTAAAATATGATTTAGTGAAGTACTTTGATGAGATCACAGTAGGCCTATAGCTGTTCCATTGTATTACACGGTACCATGGCTCCCCCTAGCGGCCGTCTATGGTATGTGCACCGTGCACGCTTCCAGCAGCAGCAGCGCTAGACTGCGCAATGTGCGCATGTGCAAAACCCAATGAGCGTTGGTGTGAATGTTTGTTATTAATATACAAAGAAAACTAAAAGGTTTCGTTTGAAAACAGTGTCGTCGTCTTAGCAGCTCAACCCTGAAACACAGCAGGTAAGATGAACTGATTCACCCAATTGTTTTTACTACGTTACGTTTATAGTTTATATTATTGACTTTTTTTTAACATGGAACGATTCACGAGTCGTCTTTCTCTCATATCTGCTTGTTTGTAATACATGTCTCCGTAAACAAGCAGTAGTTATACTAGCAGCAGTAATAATATTGTAACTTGTTTGTTATAAACAAGCAGTAGTTAATACTAGCAGCAGTAATACTATTGTAATTGTTTGTTCTAAACAAGATCGCTCCTCCAAAGGGAGCTATATAGCTCTCTTGGCTACGTGGCTTAATTTGTAGCCCTCCAAGCAGAACCCAATGGTACTGAAGTTTCTGACATTTTTGACGACGCAGACCATGGGGTCCTGTTCCAGCAGTAACCTGCCACCTGGTACGCGAACATACATAAAACCTAAACACCGTTTTTACGGCCTGTCTGCGCTCTTTGACGACTTTTTTTTCGTTACATCAGTGTGTTGTACTTTTGTAGTGGATAGTGGATGGGGGGGGGGGGGGGGGGTAATGTACCCATTCTACAGTATGTAGAATGGGTACATTTCAAACAAATGCACAGGCCAATAATACAAAAACTGCTTATTTGAGGACGAAACTATGAAAAGCACTAAGACTCGTTTACATCAGGGTCCTCCATTTTCAATTCATGAGAACATTTAAAGACATAGAAAAAGGGGGTACAAAAGGAAATCATTATATTTAGGCTATAGGATGGTTCTGTTATGACTTCTCTGCATGTTGTAGTGTTTAGATGGTTCTGCTATGACTTCTCTGCATGTTGTAGTGTTTAGATGGTTCTGTTATGACTTCTCCTCTCCATGCTGTAGTGTTTAGATGGTTCTGTTATGACTTCTCCTCTGCATGTTGTAGTGTTTAGATGGTTCTGTTATGACTTCTCCTCTGCATGCTGTAGTGTTTAGATGGTTCTGTTATGACTTCTCCTCTGGATGCTGTAGTGTTTAGATGGTTCTGTTATGACTTCTCCTCTGGATGCTGCAGTATTTAGATGGTTCTGTTATGACTTATCCTCTGGATGCTGTAGTATTTAGATGGTTCTGTTATGACTGCATGCTGTAGTGTTTAGATGGTTCTGTTATGACTTCTCCTCTGCATGCTGTAGTATTTAGATGGTTCTGTTATGACTTCTCCTCTGCATGTTGTAGTATTTAGATGGTTCTGTTATGACTTCTCCTGCATGCTGTAGTGTTTAGATGGTTCTGTTATGACTTCTCCTCTGCATGCTGTAGTATTTAGATGGTTCTGTTATGACTTCTCCTCTGCATGTTGTAGTATTTAGATGGTTCTGTTATGACTTCTCCTGCATGCTGTAGTGTTTAGATGGTTCTGTTATGACTTCTCCTCTGCATGTTGTAGTATTTAGATGGTTCTGTTATGACTTCTCCTCTGCATGTTGTAGTATTTAGATGGTTCTGTTATGACTTCACCTCTGCATGCTGTAGTATTTTGATGGTTCTGTTATGACTTCCCCTCTGCATGCTGTAGTATTTAGACGGTTCTGTTATGACTTCTCCTCTGCATGCTGTATTGTTTAGATAATTCTGTTATGACTTCTCCTCTGCATGCTGTATTTAGATGGTTCTGTTATGACTTCTCCTCTGGATGCTGCAGTATTTAGATGGTTCTGTTATGACTTCTCCTCTGCATGTTGTAGTGTTTAGATGGTTCTGTTAAGACTTCTCCTCTGCATGCTGTAGTGTTTAGATGGTTCTGTTATGACTTCTCCTCTGCATGCTGTAGTATTTAGATGGTTCTGTTAAGACTTCTCCTCTGGATGCTGTAGTATTTAGATATAGGCCTACAGTTAAATAAAGTAAAAAAGGGAAAAACATGACTTTGACTTTGTTATGGAGGCCAGTTTCGAATCGCAGCTCTCAAGTTAAAAAAGTGTGGGCACCCCTGCTGTACTCTGTCGTCATCCAGGGGCCACATGCGGCCCCCACCTTCACTTCATGTGGCCCTCAGGTTAATGTCAGAATACTGATATATTATTGATTCGCAAACATGACCCGCTTTAATTACTTCAGTCTAATTAGTAGCTTAATTAGTAGTATTAAAATTATATTGTCTTTTTTATGTCCAATGTATTTGTATTTAGTTTATAAAGTTAATATCATCATTTTTCGTCCGTGGTCGAGATCATGGATTTCACAATGTGACGCCAGACTTCCCAGTCCTTCATTGTCATCCCCAGTTCCTGCCTACTGATGCGTGTGTCCCTAGCGATGACATCAGGGAACGACAGTTTTCTACCTCTGGTCTGCTTTGAGGCAGGACTCCAGAGAAGAAGGGAAGATATAACCTCATTGTCAGCGCTGTAGCAGTGGCCGGCAAACTGTGTTCTTCTGAATTGGACTAGTGAAGAAACACGGGGAAGGTTGCCGTATATCAGATTAGTCGATGGGTGGCTCTTCCAAGACAGAATAACATACAGTTAACATACAACCTCTAATTGAAAGCAGTTGATAGGCTAAATGTTACAATTCAGAAAATAGCAACAAAAATCGTATCAAGCCTTGCACACACCGTCTGCGAACGCCGCTCGTCAAAACAGCCGCCTCCGTTATTTTCAATGAACCTATCGCACACCGGTGGCGTCCGACGCACGTTCACGCCTCGCCTGACGCTCCGATACGCAACTGTTCTATGTTCCAGGCGTTGCCGCGTCGCTGCGCACCCGGTGTGTGTTGGGCTTTATTATACATCATTCATATATCATGTCATTAACAACTGAATTGATGTGATTGGTTGGTTACATTTACAATAGCCTATTTGGCAGACATAGACACACACGGGGACTACAAAGTTCACGCCCCCAAATGAGACAGCGGCCCCACTTCTGGTCCGTTTCAACAATGTACTGCAGCTGTCAATCATAGACTGTAAAAAATATGGACAAAGCGTTCCCCGGGTCTAACATGAACGTAAAATGAAGCCTGTAATAATATGCTAATTCCTGATGTAAGTCGCCATCTTTGGTACCAGCTGGCCATTGGCTGGCTCCGTTTTGTATACCAGCTGGTCATTGGCTGCCCAGACAACGAGGCGGGACTTCCCCCCTTCTTCTCCGTTGGTTTTTATTTTGACTCGAGTGGGAGGGGAATCCCGATCATAGACTGTAATGGTAGCCACGCCCCTCAGAACATACGCGATGGTTTTTTTTCTTTATGGTCATTTTTTTAATTAATGGGACCATAATTTTCCAAAAAGAATATTATGACATTAGAAATGAGACTTTAAACTAGTGACTGGAAGAAGAAAGTATTCATGACCATGTTTATTAAGGTAATACAGTCTAGGTGAAGTTGGGCCAAAATACATGGGCCTCTATGGAGCTATGGGGCTTTTTGGGTCCGGTCCAGCGCCACAACAGGCCATTATATGAACTACCGATTTCAAATGAGGCTTCACGAAATATCTGGCTGACTGCCCCCCTGCTGTCAATGCAATCCCTATGAGAGGCATCATAAAATACCCTCATTTCACAGGTCCATTACTGAGGCTGTAGCTATTATTTTGTGTTCTAATAAAGTTTCCCATAATATGTTTGATTTGTCCTTTTCAATGTCACATACCTGCCATCTGAATATACAACCCACAATATACTATAATTTACTCCATCAGAGATTCAAAAGTGCTAGCATTGTAAATCTCAAGTTAAAGGCGTCCCACGGTATATACGTCATGGTCGCATCCCTTGAGGTTTTCAATACCCAGATATATTTGTTGTGTTTCGTTTTATATAATATGACCAATTATTAATACTCATCTGGAGAATTCACTATAGGTAGTTGAAAATGTCAGGATACGCCACTCCTCCATTAACCTGGGTTATTTCCCCATGCAACTATTCAGCCAAGTTAATTATCCAACAAGTTGACAACGGTAAAACACACCGTCGGAGCTCCGCGGTAGGTAGAACATATTAGTAAGCCTGTGACATGATCAAAATATAGACATAAATAACAAAGTCAGTCGGAATCGGGATGTATTATTGAGAATTCCACTCTTCAACGTCGGTGCTCGTAGCCTCGTAAAGGCTAAATGGATAACTCATTCAAGGTGAAATACATCCTCTATTGAGAAAACAACAATATATGTTGACAAAGACACTTCATACATTTGGAAACATATTATTTTTATTCAAATCATTATAGTCTTCAGTACATTTCATATTAGTTTAAAAGTAGGCTAACTACAGTTGAATTTAAATGGACTTCTATGGGCTGGCCTGCAGTACACCGTTCTAACGGACCAGAAGTGGGGACGATGTCTCATTTGGGGGCGTGACATTTGTGGTTCCTGTGTGTCTCTATTTCACCTAATTTCTCCTTTCATTTAGAGTTCTCCGTCCGGGGGACGGATTTCCGTCTTGAGGACTTCATATTGGCCATTTATGAGATCAGTGGGAATCTGCAAAAACATTTAATAAGAGGGGTGGGGGGTGTATGAAGCCATGGCCACGGTGTGAATGACATTAAGTCATCAAAACGCAGCATATACTTGCTACTAGTACTAAGAGATCTCTGCAAAGTCCAAATGACCAAGCTTCCATTCACACTCAAATAATATATCGATCAGCTGCTCAGAATGCACCACCCGCTGCTGAATGTAACCCGACACGGTAATACCGAAGTGTTGGGGTGTCGTGACCCGTGCGCACTGCTGCGCAGACAGTAAATAGCAGATCTGCAAGTTCGCAGTGTGTCACGAATGCTACGCGCTGTGAGCTTGTATTTCTGCTATTTGCTGCACGCAACACTGTGCACAATTATAAGTCTGTTGTGCTCGATTCGATGTCCCCCTGCTATTCTGACTTAACACAAAGCGTGCTAACGACTCCCGCAAACTGATTACCCTGTACGCTACGATGATAGCATTGGACGACCTTTTCCTAGACCGACAGTAAATGTTCTCTTATAGCGAGAATCTCTCAGCATACCTCAAAAGAAAGCTTAACTTGTCCACTACAATTTTTTATACCGCGCAGAGGGACGGTGGTGTTTTTTCCTCCGAGGTGGAAAGACTGTTGTGACACGGTTAGTGTTGCTGCCCACCTCCTGTAACAACAGCGCATTTGCATTGTTCCATCTTACCGTCGTTGATCATCATGATAAAGAAATAACCGCTCACAGAGGGACGATACAATCTGTGATAGTTTTTTTTTAATTTGAGTATGAAAAAAAAGGAGACAGAAATCTGACCAGCTTTTTTCTTGCTTTAACCCCTGCATATTGTGATGTGTGGGGACAAAACCGGTATATAGCTCAGTCAGGATTTCAATTCCCAATAATAGCAAAAATATTGCTACAACAGTAATATGCCATTAGGCTGGCCCTCTGGAATGAGTTTGGAAATGTAGTGGCGCTCTGGGGTGAGTGTGGAAATGTAGTGGCCCTGAAATTTAGTGGCGCTCTGGGGTGAGTGTGGAAATATAGTGGCCCTCTGGAGTGTGTGTGGAACTATAGTGGTCCTCTGGGGTGAGTGTGGACATATAGTGGCCCTCTGGAGTGAGTGTGGAAATATAGTGGCTCTCTGGCGTGAGTGTGGAACTAATAACTATACTACCTACCTAAGCCATTCCAGCGGCAGGCTATGAAAATGGGCAGTGGTGAGGTGGGTTCTGGGAGTGAGGCCAAGTAGCCTGACTAGCTTGTTTTGGGAAGGCTTGTTTTAAGGGCCTTGAGGTGCAAAAAGGTCACTTGATGTGGGCCAGAACCAATTGCGGACCCACGCTCACACGCATTCACTCATACAGCATTGTTTTTCAGTCTGTTTTCTCAGTCACTGCTATAAGTAGTCTCTCGCTCAGAGAGAGAGAAAAAAACATTTGAAAGTAGAACAATTCAATTTGAAGTGTAGACATTAACTGTCTAAGCAAACATTTACATCTGCAAATTATCTGCAGTTGTAGTTACTACACAACATGTTTTAAGCAGGCCTACTTCCATACTAGAGTCTAGTATGTGAAGAGTCATTTTGGATAAAAAAATAATAATAAAAGGTTTTCTCAAACTCTGAACAGTTAGTCTTGCCACCATGACTGTCTCTGTGTCAAAAAGAGTTACAAATAAGTTGCTCAATTCCGACAGCCAGTCAGCAAGTGGATTCATTATATTAATTTAAGTATATAGGCAATATTTTAGGCCAATAAGAAAAAAACTATATATAACAAATATCCCACTCCACACCCCCGGCTGCCGGACTCCAGTTATTAAAGTCCTATCTTATTCACTTGATTTCAGACCGGAGTCCAGACTACAGGTGAAGATTAACTCTCCAGACTCGTAAGAACTGCAATACCCATGATGCATCACTCCCAGGTGAAGATGAACTCTCCAGACTCAACCATGGACGTTTCTATTAAACAGGAAGCTGAAGAAGTTTCTATTAAACAGGAAGCTGAAGACGTTTCTATTAAACAGGAAGCTGAAGACGTTTCTATTAATCAGGAAGCTGAATATGTTTCTATTAAACAGGAAGCTGAAGATGTTTCTATTAAACAGGAAGCTGAAGACGTTTCTATTAAACAGGAAGCTGAAGACGTTTCTATTAAACAAGAAGCTGAAGATGTTTCTATTAAACAGGAAGCTGAAGATGTTTCTATTAAACAGGAAGCTGAAGACGTTTCTATTAAACAGGAAGCTGAAGATGTTTCTATTAAACAGGAAGCTGAAGATGTTTCTATTAAACAGGAAGCTGAAGACCACCCACACCTCAGTAAGTTTCATGCCTTTCTTTAATATTTTCTGTTCTGTAGGGCTGCCACAATGTCTTATTTTCACTGGACAATAACAATGACAAACTAGAAAATATTGTTCCTGAAGAAACAATGTGGGCTCACTGCAAGCCAAAACATAGTAGGCTAGTGTAAATAGTACAAATTCAGTTTGACTTGGTATCTCTGTCTGTGTGCTGTGTGGTTGAGTATTTAAGTACAGAGTAGTATAGAGTGTTTAAGTACAGAGGATTTCACTAAGTATAGAGTATAGAGTGTTTAATTGGTTAGCATCTTTCAAACACGTATTTGCAAACAGCAGTCTCCTGTGTCTCCTGTGTCTTCAAGGCTGTCTCGTCAAACCATGTGACTCCCATTGAAAATTAATTGCGAGCTTACTACACACAGAGGACACAGGAGACAAAGAGGGGACAGCTGTGTCTTAGGTGTGAACTGCCCCTTACTCTTTACAAAACTGAAACATTACCATTATGTGCAACGTAATTTATATCTAAGTGTGGAAAAATACTTGCTTGGCCGACTGGCAGCGTGAACAAGACATTTGGTGCTGATCGCTCCAGTAGTTTGTGAGATTTGATCGCTACAGTAGTTTGTGAGATTTGGTCACTACAGGGGCAGACTCAAAGACATCTTTACAGATGCACAGACACACAGGCAGACAGATTCACAGACCCAGATGCACAGACACACAGGCAGACAGATTCACAGACCCATTTACAGACACGCAGCCACACAGGCAGACAGATTCATCGACCCAGATGCACAGACACATAGGCAGACCGATTTCCAGACGTACAGAGCTATGCAGTGGATTTTTTTTACATAGATTGTTATGTTACCATCGGTCCACATTTCAAGCTTTCATTGTCAAAAGTGCTTATGTTTCATAACGCCATGCACTGTGACAAATTTGCTTCCAAATTAGAGCTTGGGTGTGAAGTATAATTTAAATAATAAGGACCTATAACATAAAATTCAACTTTTGTGTTTTTGGGGCTTCCATATGTGTTTACCAATTTTGAACAATCAGGCTTTCATATCATATGGGTGCTTTAATGGAAATTGCTCTCAGGAACAGCTCAACTGATTTTGTCCTCATCATGATGTCATCAATGTCACCCTACTTTGTATAATTCCACCTCTTCTTCAGTCTTCCGTTCCAAATTTGCATTTCCACTTTGTTTACAATGTCCGCCATTGTTGATTTTCCAAGCTGGCATGGAATGGAAACAAGCCTGCTTTTATCTAGCATCAGTATTATAATGACTCAAATATTAAATAATCTGCATATCAGCACCCCCACCACCTAAAGGAAGCTCTGAGAAGGAAGAAAAGTGGTCACGTGACTGGGGTGCGCCATGACACTTTCATGGACACTTTCATGGGAGCCAAACTCACACCAGAAGTGCAATGAATACATGGCAGTGAATGGAGCTGGCTGGACCAGCTCATAACAAACATTATTTATAAACCATTGAGACCTTTGTCATATAATCGGTTCAGGAATATAAATTAAGACATATCACAGGTTGTTTTCTAATCACTTACTTTTCGATGTGCACAGAGTGCACAGTCTATAATTTTATCTGAGGATCTAAACAGCAGCAGATATCCCCGCCGCATAAAACGATTTATAGACTCAACTTCGACTTTGTCTGACAAGTCGACTTGGAAAAATCTCAAGTCTTTAATACACCTAATACACAGTGTACACATTGAAAAGCAACACAGCAGACAATAATGTGTTACATGTCTTCTGTTATTTTCCAGAAGTGATTACTTTACAAAATGTCTCAGTCATTCATAAATAATGTTTGTTCATGAGCTGGTCACTGAGCTCTCATTGACTCCAGTGCATTCTGCAACTTCCGGGTGCAGTTTGGCTCCCATGAAAGTGTCCATAAAACTGTCATGGTGCAGCACAGTCACATGACCACTTATCTTCCTTCTCAAAGCTTCCTTGCACCACCTCAGGACATTGTGGAATTGCAGCTAAAACTGGTGATTGAGGCTCAAACCATTAGAAATAAGTTTGAGGGACATAGACAATATGATATTAAATATTAAAAACAGTTTTAAAATGCATGTTATCTCTGCTTTAAATTGTTTCAGAATTTCATGATTCAAATGAAATATTTGCTGTAACATCATTATTCATTTTTGTGTTGAAGTAACTAAATATATGACTTCACGTAACTTTTTTTGTATTTTGCTAAAATCTCGCTAAAACTTTCAGAACTGTAGTAACCTGTAGTTAATAACGGTTTAGTCAATCTTATATTGGTAGGTAATAGCTCTCATTTTGTACATGGAACATGGAAGAACAATATATTTACATTTTAGGAATCCAGTGTTGACCATCATGTTATGTTTCTGCTCCTAGACATCCTGCACATGGTTGTGTGTAAAGAGGAGGTTTCTTCTAAACAGGAGAGGAGCCCCAGTCTGCTCAAGGAGGAACCAGAGCCTCCACACATTAAAGATGAACAGGAGGAACTTAAAGAAGAACAGGAGGAACTACTTCAAAGACCAGAGGAACCTGTTGGGTCAACGTTGACATTACTAGCAGTGAAAGGTAACGATGAAAATGATGATGATGATGAAGAAGATATATCTTCCCTCTGTTCTGAAGTTGAAGTTGAACTTGAATCTGACACTGAAGTCACTGAAGACAGTGATGATTGGGAGGAGACAAGTGAAGACGATGATGACGAATGGCATGACAAGAGTTTCAGTTACTCTGGTTCCCTGAAGAAGCACCAGAGTGTGCACACGAGAGAAAAACCTTTCCAATGTAAACATTGTGACAAGAGCTTTGCCTCATCATCCTCTCTGAAGACACACCTCCGTATCCACACTGGAGAAAAACCTTATCAATGTAAACATTGTGACAAGAGTTTCAGAAAGTCATACAAACTGAAGATACACCAGTATATCCACACTGGAGAAAAAACATTCCAATGTACACATTGTGACAAGAGTTTCAGACAGTCAGGTACACTGAAGTCACACCTTCGTGTCCACACAGGAGAAAAACCATTCCAATCTAAACATTGTGACAATAGTTTCAGAGAGTCAGGTGCCCTGAAGACACACCTTCTTGTCCACACTGGAGAAAAGCCATTCCAATGTAAACATTGTGAAAAGAGGTTTAGTGTGTCAGGTAACCTGAAGGCACACCTTCTTGTCCACACTGGAGAAAAACCATTCCATTGTAAACATTGTAACAAGAGTTTTGGTAGGTCAAGTAACCTGAAGGCACACCTTCGTGTCCACACAGGAGAAAAACCATTCCAATGTAAACATTGTGACAAGAGTTTTGGTAAGTCAGGTTCCCTGCAGACACACCTTCTTGTCCACACAGGAGAAAAACCATTCCAATGTAAACATTGTAACAAGAGGTTTAGTATGTCAGGTAACCTGAAGGCACACCTTCGTGTCCACACAGGAGAAAAACCTTTCCAATGTAAACATTGTGACAAGTGTTTCAGTGAGTCATGTTCCCTGAAGACACACCTTCTTGTCCACACTGGAGAAAAACCATTCCAATGTAAACATTGTAACAAGAGGTTTAGTGTGTCAGGTAACCTGAAGGCACACCTTCTTGTCCACACTGGAGAAAAAACATTCCAATGTAAACATTGTAAGAAGAGGTTTAGTATGTCAGGTAACCTGAAGGCACACCTTCGTGTCCACACAGGAGAAAAACCTTTCCAATGTAAACATTGTGACAAGAGTTTCAGACGGTTATGTCAACTGAAGATACACCTTCGTGTCCACACAGGAGAAAACCTTACCAATGTAAACATTGTGACATTAGTTGTACCAATAGGGGTGTAATGATACATTTGAACAGCGGTACGATACGTAAGAAGAAAAAAAGACATGTACAGACGTCCTGGGCACTGCATGGGGTCATTCCTAGGACGTCTGGAGACGTCTTGGGCACAAATTGTGTTAAAATTGCTAATTACAATGCACAATGCAAGTGTGGTAAAATTTTTATGGCAGAAGATCCACCAAGGACAGCTCTCCTGGAATCCGAATTATGGAGGTTTGAAAATCCTCTTTTCAACTGCTTTACACCGTGATTATATTTTCAATCCCATAGCTGGAACGGCGGGGCGTTGCCATAGGAACCGGACCAATGTTAAACGCAGCGCTGGGACTCAACCATTATATAGACGGAGTATACGTTGGCGTAAATATACAGACCTGGGATATGGCGTCCCCTAGTGTCGGGGTAGGTATATATACGGACATGGGAAGAAAGAATTAAACTGGTGATCACCCCCCTCCTAACGTGTTCCCCACTCTGTACATATAGTGTTTTTTTTTTACATAATTAGTGATTTCTTTCCTGTAATGATATATTTTGTTGTTGTTATTGATGTCCAGCTTTGTCTTTGTGTGAACACAAACACGATTTGATTGGCTGATCATCTTCCCATAGCGATGATTTGATTGGCTGATGTACATATTGAGGCTAAAAAGACCTGAATGACATTTTGTGATGATTTGATTGGCTGAGCATGGAATGTGATGTATAATGATAAGAGCACCCCTCACGTCACATAAGTGTGATTTGTGTTATTCTTCATGTCATGTCTATGAATTGATTGCATTGGGCCTGAATGGAAACAAGACCATAAGGACTTATTTTTTGTGTTCTCCCTTTTGGAATCCGTGTTTGACTGAACTCTGTTGCTGTTATGTCCAATCAATATAACCTAGAAATTACTAAAATGTTACTAATTTGTTTAAAATGTTTTTTTTTCTCCCTCCAATGCATTGGTTGGATTAAAGCAGCTATAAGCAATAATATGTAAATATTTTAATTACCTTTTCTTTCTTTTTTTCAGACAGCCAGCAATGGGTAGAACGCTCTGCATTCAAAGATTTTTACTAGAAGCTTTGTCATTGGTCGATTTGCCTGTCTGTTTCCCAATTGGTTAGTCATTGCGACCGTTTCTTTTTCTCGACCAATGACAAAGCTTCTAGGAACATCTTTGAATGCAGAAAACGGCCCCTAGATGTGTCACAGAGACTACATTTTGTTTGGGAGTGTTCTACCCATTGCTGGCTGTCTGAAAAAAAAAGAAAAGAAAAGGGCATTAAGATTTTGTTATATTATTGCTTATAGCAGCTTTAATACATTTGTATGTGTACTCATTAAGATAAATACTTGTCTGATTGGTTTGACCTGTTAAATGTATTACATCATACTTTACCTGCGGAAATGAAATGCACAGCATTGTTGAAATTAAACATTGTAATTGTACCTTTTCAATGCAGATATATCTGAAAATAATATTTGGAGCAGCCAATAAAGTTTACCCCCACCCTCCCCAATTTAGTTGGACCAGGGGGAGCTGACTTGGACCAGCATGATGCAATAACGGATGGTTTTGACCCTATTGCATCATGCATGTTCCTCATGTATGTTCCTCTCTTCTGAGGTCTCTGCAACATCTTTAGGGGCTATATTTATGTTGTGTTATTTGTTAACTCAAGCGTTCAAGTTGAATAAAAGGTCAATATATAGAAAGTAATGTATAAACAACTTTACCTTGTATTTAGTTTTTAGATTCTCCCATTTTTTCGAAGCCTGTTTGGAAGTGGCATCCCCTCCATTTGTTTAATGATGAAGCTGTTATGGAAATATGCCAGGGTTTAGTTGAAACGTTTTGCTCGCAATAAATCAATACACGTATAGGTATGCTTTTATGCTACTGCGTGGACCAGTAGCTATTGGCCTAAATACATCATGTCAAGAAGACCTAGACGCAATAAGCCTAAAATAGGTGACATTTTGGTGTGGTAGGCCCATTTACTAAACGGCATTTGTTTTATTCATCTCAATTATCAGTGAAGTATGCAAATGTAATTGCTTGTTGGTTGAGTGTGACATGTACAAAGGTGAGTGTTGGTGGATGGCAAGTTCAACATGGAAATAAATAATACTTAAGGCTCATACATAGTCTGGATTTTCGGTGGTTAGGTGACCACCGAACTACAACATGACGTCACGAGCCGCGGTGAAGAGCAAACCACCGCCACCGCTCCAGCCCTTCTCTCTGTTTTTACTCACCACCGCTCAACGTTATTTCAGCTCCAGTGGTCAGCTCACCACCGGAGCGGTGGTCACCTCACCACCGAAAATCCAGACTATGAATAGGCCTTTACTCCCAAGCTTCTGATGAAGAATTCCTTTTGTTGGAAATGAACATAATATTCATATTTTGCCCTGAGCATGATAAGCTCTCTGGTGCCAGAGGCAGTCCCTGTGAAATATCCAAAGTTTCAATTCATAAGTCTGTGTTGGATATGGTAGACTATTTGATACACAACATAAGACACTATAAAAAGGGAACATTAAAATAACTTAACTCAACACCTAAAATCATCTGTGCAGGCACACGTTACCCTTTAGTTTGTAGTTATATTGCATTGCATCGTGTATATGTTTGTGTGACATGTGGATTTCATTAATAGCCTATCCACAATTCATGGACATTTAAAAGGGACCATATGTAAAGTATACAAACATTACTGGGGGTTCCCAGAGGGGCTAACACAGACAGTAGGCTATATGAAACAGTAAATTGGTAGAAAAAAATTATAAGTGTAGGCCTATGTGTGATGTGTGTGAGTGGAAGAGTGGAAAACCTTTTGAACTGTTAGATTTGATCCATTAAATGGTTTCTATATTATAAGTTTATATTTAAAATATGATTTAGTGAAGTACTTTGATGAGATCACAGTAGGCCTATAGCTGTTCCATTGTATTACACGGTACCATGGCTCCCCCTAGCGGCCGTCTATGGTATGTGCACCGTGCACGCTTCCAGCAGCAGCAGCGCTAGACTGCGCAATGTGCGCATGTGCAAAACCCAATGAGCGTTGGTGTGAATGTTTGTTATTAATATACAAAGAAAACTAAAAGGTTTCGTTTGAAAACAGTGTCGTCGTCTTAGCAGCTCAACCCTGAAACACAGCAGGTAAGATGAACTGATTCACCCAATTGTTTTTACTACGTTACGTTTATAGTTTATATTATTGACTTTTTTTTAACATGGAACGATTCACGAGTCGTCTTTCTCTCATATCTGCTTGTTTGTAATACATGTATCCGTAAACAAGCAGTAGTTATACTAGCAGCAGTAATAATATTGTAACTTGTTTGTTATAAACAAGCAGTAGTTAATACTAGCAGCAGTAATACTATTGTAATTGTTTGTTCTAAACAAGATCGCTCCTCCAAAGGGAGCTATATAGCTCTCTTGGCTACGTGGCTTAATTTGTAGCCCTCCAAGCAGAACCCAATGGTACTGAAGTTTCTGACATTTTTGACGACGCAGACCATGGGGTCCTGTTCCAGCAGTAACCTGCCACCTGGTACGCGAACATACATAAAACCTAAACACCGTTTTTACGGCCTGTCTGCGCTCTTTGACGACTTTTTTTTCGTTACATCAGTGTGTTGTACTTTTGTAGTGGATAGTGGATGGGGGGGGGGGGGGGGGGGTAATGTACCCATTCTACAGTATGTAGAATGGGTACATTTCAAACAAATGCACAGGCCAATAATACAAAAACTGCTTATTTGAGGACGAAACTATGAAAAGCACTAAGACTCGTTTACATCAGGGTCCTCCATTTTCAATTCATGAGAACATTTAAAGACATAGAAAAAGGGGGTACAAAAGGAAATCATTATATTTAGGCTATAGGATGGTTCTGTTATGACTTCTCTGCATGTTGTAGTGTTTAGATGGTTCTGCTATGACTTCTCTGCATGTTGTAGTGTTTAGATGGTTCTGTTATGACTTCTCCTCTCCATGCTGTAGTGTTTAGATGGTTCTGTTATGACTTCTCCTCTGCATGTTGTAGTGTTTAGATGGTTCTGTTATGACTTCTCCTCTGCATGCTGTAGTGTTTAGATGGTTCTGTTATGACTTCTCCTCTGCATGCTGTAGTGTTTAGATGGTTCTGTTATGACTTCTCCTCTGCATGCTGTAGTGTTTAGATGGTTCTGTTATGTCTTCTCCTCTGGATGCTGTAGTATTTAGATGGTTCTGTTATGTCTTCTCCTCTGCATGTTGTAGTATTTAGATGGTTCTGTTATGACTTCTCCTCTGCATGCTGTAGTATTTTGATGGTTATGTTATGACTTCCCCTCTGCATGCTGTAGTATTTAGACGGTTCTGTTATGACTTCTCCTCTGCATGCTGTAGTATTTTGATGGTTATGTTATGACTTCCCCTCTGCATGCTGTAGTATTTAGATGGTTCTGTTATGACTTCTCCTCTGGATGCTGTAGTATTTAGATGGTTCTGTTATGACTTATCCTCTGGATGCTGTAGTATTTAGATGGTTCTGTTATGACTGCATGCTGTAGTGTTTAGATGGTTCTGTTATGACTTCTCCTCTCCATGTTGTATTTAGATGGTTCTGTTATGTCTTCTCCTCTGCATGCTGTAGTATTTAGATGGTTCTGTTATGACTTCTCCTCTGCATGTTGTAGTATTTAGATGGTTCTGTTATGACTTCTCCTGCATGCTGTAGTGTTTAGATGGTTCTGTTATGACTTCTCCTCTGCATGTTGTAGTATTTAGATGGTTCTGTTATGACTTCTCCTCTGCATGTTGTAGTATTTAGATGGTTCTGTTATGACTTCACCTCTGCATGCTGTAGTATTTAGACGGTTCTGTTATGACTTCTCCTCTGCATGCTGTATTGTTTAGATAATTCTGTTATGACTTCTCCTCTGCATGCTGTATTTAGATGGTTCTGTTATGACTTCTCCTCTGGATGCTGCAGTATTTAGATGGTTCTGTTATGACTTCTCCTCTGGATGCTGTAGTATTTAGATGGTTCTGTTATGACTTCTCCTCTGCATGTTGTAGTGTTTAGATGGTTCTGTTATGACTTCTCCTCTGCATGCTGTAGTATTTAGATGGTTCTGTTAAGACTTCTCCTCTGGATGCTGTAGTATTTAGATATACGCCTACAGTTAAATAAAGTAAAAAAGGGAAAAACATGACTTTGACTTTGTTATGGAGGCCAGTTTCGAATCGCAGCTCTCAAGTTAAAAAAGTGTGGGCACCCCTGCTGTACTCTGTCGTCATCCAGGGGCCACATGCGGCCCCCACCTTCACTTCATGTGGCCCTCAGGTTAATGTCAGAATACTGATATATTATTGATTCGCAAACATGACCCGCTTTAATTACTTCAGTCTAATTAGTAGCTTAATTAGTAGTATTAAAATTATATTGTCTTTTTTATGTCCAATGTATTTGTATTTAGTTTATAAAGTTAATATCATCATTTTTCGTCCGTGGTCGAGATCATGGATTTCACAATGTGACGCCAGACTTCCCAGTCCTTCATTGTCATCCCCAGTTCCTGCCTACTGATGCGTGTGTCCCTAGCGATGACATCAGGGAACAACAGTTTTCTACCTCTGGTCTGCTTTGAGGCAGGACTCCAGAGAAGAAGGGAAGATATAACCTCATTGTCAGCGCTGTAGCAGTGGCCGGCAAACTGTGTTCTTCTGAATTGGACTAGTGAAGAAACACGGGGAAGGTTGCCGTATATCAGATTAGTCGATGGGTGGCTCTTCCAAGACAGAATAACATACAGTTAACATACAACCTCTAATTGAAAGCAGTTGATAGGCTAAATGTTACAATTCAGAAAATAGCAACAAAAATCGTATCAAGCCTTGCACACACCGTCTGCGAACGCCGCTCGTCAAAACAGCCGCCTCCGTTATTTTCAATGAACCTATCGCACACCGGTGGCGTCCGACGCACGTTCACGCCTCGCCTGACGCTCCGATACGCAACTGTTCTATGTTCCAGGCGTTGCCGCGTCGCTGCGCACCCGGTGTGTGTTGGGCTTTATTATACATCATTCATATATCATGTCATTAACAACTGAATTGATGTGATTGGTTGGTTACATTTACAATAGCCTATTTGGCAGACATAGACACACACGGGGACTACAAAGTTCACGCCCCCAAATGAGACAGCGGCCCCACTTCTGGTCCGTTTCAACAATGTACTGCAGCTGTCAATCATAGACTGTAAAAAATATGGACAAAGCGTTCCCCGGGTCTAACATGAACGTAAAATGAAGCCTGTAATAATATGCTAATTCCTGATGTAAGTCGCCATCTTTGGTACCAGCTGGCCATTGGCTGGCTCCGTTTTGTATACCAGCTGGTCATTGGCTGCCCAGACAACGAGGCGGGACTT
Source organism: Protomyctophum parallelum (assembly GCF_964188405.1). Taxonomy (NCBI): domain Eukaryota; kingdom Metazoa; phylum Chordata; class Actinopteri; order Myctophiformes; family Myctophidae; genus Protomyctophum; species Protomyctophum parallelum. The sequence goes on from NC_139715.1 coordinate 5,235,460, forward strand.
CCCCCCTTCTTCTCCGTTGGTTTTTATTTTGACTCGAGTGGGAGGGGAATCCCGATCATAGACTGTAATGGTAGCCACGCCCCTCAGAACATACGCGATGTTTTTTTTTCTTTATGGTCATTTTTTTAATTAATGGGACCATAATTTTCCAAAAAGAATATTATGACATTAGAAATGAGACTTTAAACTAGTGACTGGAAGAAGAAAGTATTCATGACCATGTTTATTAAGGTAATACAGTCTAGGTGAAGTTGGGCCAAAATACATGGGCCTCTATGGAGCTATGGGGCTTTTTGGGTCCGGTCCAGCGCCACAACAGGCCATTATATGAACTACCGATTTCAAATGAGGCTTCACGAAATATCTGGCTGAATGCCCCCCTGCTGTCAATGCAATCCCTATGAGAGGCATCATAAAATACCCTCATTTCACAGGTCCATTACTGAGGCTGTAGCTATTATTTTGTGTTCTAATAAAGTTTCCCATAATATGTTTGATTTGTCCTTTTCAATGTCACATACCTGCCATCTGAATATACAACCCACAATATACTATAATTTACTCCATCAGAGATTCAAAAGTGCTAGCATTGTAAATCTCAAGTTAAAGGCGTCCCACGGTATATACGTCACGGTCGCATCCCTTGAGGTTTTCAATACCCAGATATATTTGTTGTGTTTCGTTTTATATAATATGACCAATTATTAATACTCATCTGGAGAATTCACTATAGGTAGTTGAAAATGTCAGGATACGCCACTCCTCCATTAACCTGGGTTATTTTCCCATGCAACTATTCAGCCAAGTTAATTATCCAACAAGTTGACAACGGTAAAACACACCGTCGGAGCTCCGCGGTAGGTAGAACATATTAGTAAGCCTGTGACATGATCAAAATATAGACATAAATAACAAAGTCAGTCGGAATCGGGATGTATTATTGAGAATTCCACTCTTCAACGTCGGTGCTCGTAGCCTCGTAAAGGCTAAATGGATAACTCATTCAAGGTGAAATACATCCTCTATTGAGAAAACAACAATATATGTTGACAAAGACACTTCATACATTTGGAAACATATTATTTTTATTCAAATCATTATAGTCTTCAGTACATTTCATATTAGTTTAAAAGTAGGCTAACTACAGTTGAATTTAAATGGACTTCTATGGGCTGGCCTGCAGTACACCGTTCTAACGGACCTCAAGTGGGGACGATGTCTCATTTGGGGGCGTGACATTTGTGGTTCCTGTGTGTCTCTATTTCACCTAATTTCTCCTTTCATTTAGAGTTCTCCGTCCGGGGGACGGATTTCCGTCTTGAGGACTTCATATTGGCCATTTATGAGATCAGTGGGAATCTGCAAAAACATTTAATAAGAGGGGTGGGGGGTGTATGAAGCCATGGCCACGGTGTGAATGACATTAAGTCATCAAAACGCAGCATATACTTGCTACTAGTACTAAGAGATCTCTGCAAAGTCCAAATGACCAAGCTTCCATTCACACTCAAATAATATATCGATCAGCTGCTCAGAATGCACCACCCGCTGCTGAATGTAACCCGACACGGTAATACCGAAGTGTTGGGGTGTCGTGACCCGTGCGCACTGCTGCGCAGACAGTAAATAGCAGATCTGCAAGTTCGCAGTGTGTCACGAATGCTACGCGCTGTGAGCTTGTATTTCTGCTATTTGCTGCACGCAACACTGTGCACAATTATAAGTCTGTTGTGCTCGATTCGATGTCCCCCTGCTATTCTGACTTAACACAAAGCGTGCTAACGACTCCCGCAAACTGATTACCCTGTACGCTACGATGATAGCATTGGACGACCTTTTCCTAGACCGACAGTAAATGTTCTCTTATAGCGAGAATCTCTCAGCATACCTCAAAAGAAAGCTTAACTTGTCCACTACAATATTTTATACCGCGCAGAGGGACGGTGGTGTTTTTTCCTCCGAGGTGGAAAGACTGTTGTGACACGGTTAGTGTTGCTGCCCACCTCCCGTAACAACAGCGCATTTGCATTGTTCCATCTTACCGTCGTTGATCATCATGATAAAGAAATAACCGCTCACAGAGGGACGATACAATCTGTGATAGTTTTTTTTTAATTTGAGTATGAAAAAAAAGGAGACAGAAATCTGACCAGCTTTTTTCTTGCTTTAACCCCTGCATATTGTGATGTGTGGGGACAAAACCGGTATATAGCTCAGTCAGGATTTCAATTCCCAATAATAGCAAAAATATTGCTACAACAGTAATATGCCATTAGGCTGGCCCTCTGGAATGAGTTTGGAAATGTAGTGGCGCTCGGGGGTGATTGTGGAAATGTAGTGGCCCTGAAATTGAGTGGCGCTCTGGGGTGAGTGTGGAAATATAGTGGCCCTCTGGAGTGTGTGTGGAACTACAGTGGTCCTCTGGGGTGAGTGTGGACATATAGTGGCCCTCTGGAGTGAGTGTGGAAATATAGTGGCCCTCTGGCGTGAGTGTGGAACTAATAACTATACTACCTACCTAAGCCATTCCAGCGGCAGGCTATGAAAATGGGCAGTGGTGAGGTGGGTTCTGGGAGTGAGGCCAAGTAGCCTGACTAGCTTGTTTTGGGAAGGCTTGTTTTAAGGGCCTTGAGGTGCAAAAAGGTCACTTGATGTGGGCCAGAACCAATTGCGGACCCACGCTCGCACGCATTCACTCATACAGCATTGTTTTTCAGTCTGTTTTCTCAGTCACTGCTATAAGTAGTCTCTCGCTCAGAGAGAGAGAAAAAAACATTTGAAAGTAGAACAATTCAATTTGAAGTGTAGACATTACCTGTCTAAGCAAACATTTACATCTGCAAATTATCTGCAGTTGTAGTTACTACACAACATGTTTTAAGCAGGCCTACTTTCATACTAGAGTCTAGTATGTGAAGAGTCATTTTGGATAAAAAAAATAATAATAAAAGGTTTTCTCAAACTCTGAACAGTTAGTCTTGCCACCATGACTGTCTCTGTGTCAAAAAGACGTACAAATAATTTGTTCAATTCCAACAGCCAGTCAGCAAGTGGATTCATTATATTAATTTAAGTATATAGGCAATATTTTAGGCCAATAAGAAAAAAACTATATATAACAAATATCCCACTCCACACCCCCGGCTGCCGGACTATAGGTCTCCAGTTATTAAAGTCCTATGTTATTCACTTGATTTCAGACCGGAGTCCAGACTACAGGTGAAGATTAACTCTCCAGACTCGTAAGAACTGCAATACCCATGATGCATCACTCCCAGGTGAAGATGAACTCTCCAGACTCAACCATGGACGTTTCTATTAAACAGGAAGCTGAAGAAGTTTCTATTAAACAGGAAGCTGAAGACGTTTCTATTAAACAGGAAGCTGAAGACGTTTCTATTAATCAGGAAGCTGAATATGTTTCTATTAAACAGGAAGCTGAAGATGTTTCTATTAAACAGGAAGCTGAAGACGTTTCTATTAAACAGGAAGCTGAAGACGTTTCTATTAAACAGGAAGCTGAAGATGTTTCTATTAAACAGGAAGCTGAAGATGTTTCTATTAAACAGGAAGCTGAAGACGTTTCTATTAAACAGGAAGCTGAAGATGTTTCTATTAAACAGGAAGCTGAAGATGTTTCTATTAAACAGGAAGCTGAAGACCACCCACACCTCAGTAAGTTTCATGCCTTTCTTTAATATTTTCTGTTCTGTAGGGCTGCCACAATGTCTTATTTTCACTGGACAATAACAATGACAAACTAGAAAATATTGTTCCTGAAGAAACAATGTGGGCTCACTGCAAGCCAAAACATAGTAGTGTAAATAGTACAAATTCAGTTTGACTTGGTATCTCTGTCTGTGTGCTGTGTGGTTGAGTATTTAAGTACAGAGTAGTATAGAGTGCTTAAGTACAGAGGATTTCACTAAGTATAGAGTATAGAGTGTTTAATTGGTTAGCATCTTTCAAACACGTATTTGCAAACAGCAGTCTCCTGTGTCTCCTCTGTGTCTCCTGTGTCTTCAAGGCTGTCTCGTCAAACCATGTGACTCCCATTGAAAATTAATTGCGAGCTTACTACACACAGAGGACACGGGAGACAAAGAGGGGACAGCTGTGTCTTAGGTGTGAACTGCCCCTTACTCTTTACAAAACTGAAACATTACCATTATGTGCAACGTAATTTATATCCAAGTGTGGAAAAATACTTGCTTGGCCGACTGGCAGCGTGAACAAGACATTTTGTGCTGATCGCTCCAGTAGTTTGTGAGATTTGATCACCACAGTATTTTGTGAGATTTGATCGCTACAGTAGTTTGTGAGATTTGGTCACTACAGGGGCAGACTCAAAGACATCTTTACAGATGCACAGACACACAGGCAGACAGATTCACAGACCCAGATGCACAGACACACAGGCAGACAGATTCACAGACACATTTACAGACACGCAGCCACACAGGCAGACAGATTCATCGACCCAGATGCACAGACACATAGGCAGACCGATTCACAGACTCACGGACCCATTTCCAGACGTACAGAGCTATGCAGTGGATTTTTTTTACATAGATTGTTATGTTACCATCGGTCCACATTTCAAGCTTTCATTGTCAAAAGTGCTTATGTTTCATAACGTCATGCACTGTGACTAATTTGCTTCCAAATTAGAGCTTGGGTGTGAAGTATAATTTAAATAATAAGGACCTATAACATAAAATTCAACTTTTGTGTTTTTGGGGCTTCCATATGTGTTTACCAATTTTGAACAATCAGGCTTTCATATCATATGGGTGCTTTAATGGAAATTGCTCTCAGGAACAGCTCAACTGATTTTGTCCTCATCATGCTGGGGCGGCGGTGGCTCAGGGGTAGAGTGCCTGGATGGTAACCGTAAGGTTGCCAGTTCAAACCCGGGCTCCCCCAGAGTTACTGTCGAAGTGTCCTTGAGCAAGACACTGAACCCCTAATTGCTCCCGATGTGCTAGTTCGTGCCTTGCATGGTTTCCGCTGCCATCGGTGTATGAATGGGTGAATGTAATGCACAATCTCTGTAAAGCGCCTTGGATAAAGGCGCTATATAAATGCACCATTTACCATTTATGATGTCATCAATGTCACCCTACTTTGTATAATTCCACCTCTTCTTCAGTCTTCCGTTCCAAATTTGCATTTCCACTTTGTTTACAATGTCCGCCATTGTTGATTTTCCAAGCTGGCATGGAATGGAAACAAGCCTGCTTTTATCTAGCATCAGTATTATAATGACTCAAATATTAAATAATCTGCATATCAGCACCCCCACCACCTCAAGGAAGCTCTGAGAAGGAAGAAAAGTGGTCACGTGACTGGGGTGCGCCATGACACTTTCATGGGAGCCAAACTCACACCGGAAGTGCAATGAATACATGGCAGTGAATGGAGCTGGCTGGACCAGCTCATAACAAACATTATTTATAAACCATTGAGACCTTTTATTTATTGAGACCCGATTTATAGACTCAACTTCGACTTTGTCTGACAAGTCGACTTGGAAAAATCTCAAGTCTTTAATGCCCTAATACACAGTGTACACATTGAAAAGCAACACAGCAGACAATAATGTGTTACATGTCTTCTGTTATTTTCCAGAAGTGATTACTTTACAAAATGTCTCAGTCATTCATAAATAATGTTTGTTCATGAGCTGGTCACTGAGCTCTCATTGACTCCAGTGCATTCTGCAACTTCCGGGTGTAGTTTGGCTCCCATGAAAGTGTCCATGAAACTGTCATGGTGCAGCACAGTCACGTGACCACTTATCTTCCTTCTCAAAGCTTCCTTGCACCACCTCAGGACATTGTGGAATTGCAGCTAAAACTGGTGATTGAGGCTCAAACCATTAGAAATAAGTTTGAGGGACATAGACAATATGATATTAAATATTAAAAACAGTTTTAAAATGCATGTTATCTCTGCTTTAAATTGTTTCAGAATTTCATGATTCAAATGAAATATTTGCTGTAACATCATTATTCATTTTTGTGTTGAAGTAACTAAATAGGCCTATATGACTTCACGTAACTTTTTTTGTATTTTGCTAAAATCTCGCTAAAACTTTCAGAACTGTAGTAACCTGTAGTTAATAACGGTTTAGTCAATCTTATATTGGTAGGTAATAGCTCTCATTTTGTACATGGAACATGGAAGAACAATATATTTACATTTTAGGAATCCAGTGTTGACCATCATGTTATGTTTCTGCTCCTAGACATCCTGCACATGGTTGTGTGTAAAGAGGAGGTTTCTTCTAAACAGGAGAGGAGCCCCAGTCTGCTCAAGGAGGAACCAGAGCCTCCACACATTAAAGATGAACAGGAGGAACTTAAAGAAGAACAGGAGGAACTACTTCAAAGACCAGAGGAAACTGTTGGGTCAACGTTGACATTACTAGCAGTGAAAGGTAACGATGAAAATGATGATGATGATGAAGAAGATATATCTTCCCTCTGTTCTGAAGTTGAAGTTGAACTTGAATCTGACACTGAAGTCACTGAAGACAGTGATGATTGGGAGGAGACAAGTGAAGACGATGATGACGAATGGCATGACAAGAGTTTCAGTTACTCTGGTTCCCTGAAGAAGCACCAGAGTGTGCACACGAGAGAAAAACCTTTCCAATGTAAACATTGTGACAAGAGCTTTGCCTCATCATCCTCTCTGAAGACACACCTCCGTATCCACACTGGAGAAAAACCTTATCAATGTAAACATTGTGACAAGAGTTTCAGAAAGTCATACAAACTGAAGATACACCAGTATATCCACACTGGAGAAAAAACATTCCAATGTACACATTGTGACAAGAGTTTCAGACAGTCAGGTACACTGAAGTCACACCTTCGTGTCCACACAGGAGAAAAACCATTCCAATGTAAACATTGTGACAATAGTTTCAGAGAGTCAGGTGCCCTGAAGACACACCTTCTTGTCCACACTGGAGAAAAGCCATTCCAATGTAAACATTGTGAAAAGAGGTTTAGTGTGTCAGGTAACCTGAAGGCACACCTTCTTGTCCACACTGGAGAAAAACCATTCCATTGTAAACATTGTAACAAGAGTTTTGGTAGGTCAAGTAACCTGAAGGCACACCTTCGTGTCCACACAGGAGAAAAACCATTCCAATGTAAACATTGTGACAAGAGTTTTGGTAAGTCAGGTTCCCTGCAGACACACCTTCTTGTCCACACAGGAGAAAAACCATTCCAATGTAAACATTGTAACAAGAGGTTTAGTATGTCAGGTAACCTGAAGGCACACCTTCGTGTCCACACAGGAGAAAAACCTTTCCAATGTAAACATTGTGACAAGTGTTTCAGTGAGTCATGTTCCCTGAAGACACACCTTCTTGTCCACACTGGAGAAAAACCATTCCAATGTAAACATTGTAACAAGAGGTTTAGTGTGTCAGGTAACCTGAAGGCACACCTTCTTGTCCACACTGGAGAAAAAACATTCCATTGTAAACATTGTAACAAGAGGTTTAGTATGTCAGGTAACCTGAAGGCACACCTTCGTGTCCACACAGGAGAAAAACCTTTCAAATGTAAACATTGTGACAAGAGTTTCAGACGGTTATGTCAACTGAAGATACACCTTCGTGTCCACACAGGAGAAAACCTTACCAATGTAAACATTGTGACATTAGTTGTACCAATAGGGGTGTAATGATACATTTGAACAGCGGTACGATACGTAAGAAGAAAAAAAGACATGTACAGATGTCCTGGGCACTGCATGGGGTCATTCCTAGGACGTCTGGAGACGTCTTGGGCACAAATTGTGTTAAAATTGCTAATTACAATGCACAATGCAAGTGTGGTAAAATGTTGATGGCAGAAGATCCACCAAGGACAGCTCTCCTGGAATCCGAATTATGGAGGTTTGAAAATCCTCTTTTCAACTGCTTTACACCGTGATTATATTTTCAATCCCATAGCTGGAACGGCGGGGCGTTGCCATAGGAACCGGACCAATGTTAAACGCAGCGCTGGGACTCCACCATTATATAGACGGAGTATACGTTGGCGTAAATATACAGACCTGGGATATGGCGTCCCCTAGTGTCGGGGTAGGTATATATACGGACATGGGAAGAAAGAATTAAACTGGTGATCAAGTGTTCCCCACTCTGTACACTTTGTACATAATTAGTGATTTCTTTCCTGTAATGATATATTTTGTTGTTGTTTTGTTATTGATGGCCAGCTTAACACGATGATTTGATTGGCTGATCATCTTCCCATAGCGATGATTTGATTGGCTGATGTACATATTGAGGCTAAAAAAGACCTGAATGACATTTTGTGATGATTTGATTGGCTGAGCATGGAATGTGATGTATAATGATAAGAGCACCCCTCACGTCACATAAGTGTGATTTTTGTTATTCTTCATGTCATGTCTATGAATTGATTGCATTGGGCCTGAATGGAAACAAGACCATAAGGACCTATTTTTTGTGTTCTCCCTTTTGGAATCCGTGTTTGACTGAACTCTGTTGCTGTTATGTCCAATCAATATAACCTAGAAATTACTAAAATGTTACTAATTTGTTAAAAATGTTTTTTTTTCTCCCTCCAATGCATTGGTTGGATTAAAGCAGCTATAAGCAATAATATGTAAACATTTTAATTACCTTTTCTTTCTTTTTTTCAGACAGCAGCAATGGGTAGAACGCTCCCAAACAAAATGTAGTCTCTGTGACACATCTAGGGGCCGCAATCTGCATTCAAAGATTTGCCCTAGAAGCTTTGTCATTGGTCGATTTGCCTGTCTGTTACCTGATTGGTTAGTCATTGCGAACTTTTCTTTTTCTCGACCAATGACAAAGCTTCTAGGAACATCTTTGAATGCAGATTACCGCCCCTAGATGTGTCACAGAGACTACATTTTGTTTGGGAGCGTTCTACCCATTGCTGGCTAAAAAAGTAATTAAGATTTCGACATATTGCTTATAGCAGCTTTAATACATTTGTATGCGTACTCATTAAGATAAATACTTGTCTGATTGGTTTGACCTGTTAAATGTATTACATCATACTTTACCTGCGGAAATGAAATGCGCAGCATTGTTGAAATTAAACATTGTAATTGTACCTTTTCAATGCAGATATATCTGAAAATAATATTTGGAGCAGCCAATAAAGTTTTACCCCCACCCTCCCCAATTTAGTTGGACCAGGGGGAGCTGACTTGGACCAGCATGATGCAATAACGATCGGTGGGGTCACGGATGGTTTTGACCCTATTGCATCATGCATGTTCCTCATGTATGTTCCTCTCTTCTGAGGTCTCTGCAACATCTTTAGGGGCTATATTTATGTTGTGTTATTTGTTAACTCAAGCGTTCAAGTTGAATAAAAGGTCAATATATAGAAAGTAATGTATAAACAACTTTACCTTGTATTTAGTTTTTAGATTCTCCCATTTTTTCGAAGCCTGTTTGGAAGTGGCATCCCCTCCATTTGTTTAATGATGAAGCTGTTATGGAAATATGCCAGGGTTTAGTTGAAACGTTTTGCTCGCAATAAATCAATACACGTATAGGTATGCTTTTATGCTACTGCGTGGACCAGTAGCTATTGGCCTAAATACATCATGTCAAGAAGACCTAGACGCAATAAGCCTAAAATAGGTGACATTTTGGTGTGGTAGGCCCATTTACTAAACGGCATTTGTTTTATTCATCTCAATTATCAGTGAAGTATGCAAATGTAATTGCTTGTTGGTTGAGTGTGACATGTACAAAGGTGAGTGTTGGTGGATGGCAAGTTCAACATGGAAATAAATAATACTTAAGGCTCATACATAGTCTGGATTTTCGGTGGTTAGGTGACCACCGAACTACAACATGACGTCACGAGCCGCGGTGAAGAGCAAACCACCGCCACCGCTCCAGCCCTTCTCTCTGTTTTTACTCACCACCGCTCAACGTTATTTCAGCTCCAGTGGTCAGCTCACCACCGGAGCGGTGGTCACCTCACCACCGAAAATCCAGACTATGAATAGGCCTTTACTCCCAAGCTTCTGATGAAGAATTCCTTTTGTTGGAAATGAACATAATATTCATATTTTGCCCTGAGCATGATAAGCTCTCTGGTGCCAGAGGCAGTCCCTGTGAAATATCCAAAGTTTCAATTCATAAGTCTGTGTTGGATATGGTAGACTATTTGATACACAACATAAGACAATATAAAAAAGGGAACATTAAAATAACTTAACTCAACACCTAAAATCATCTGTGCAGGCACACGTTACCCTTTAGTTTGTAGTTATATTGCATTGCATCGTGTATATGTTTGTGTGACATGTGGATTTCATTAATAGCCTATCCACAATTCATGGACATTTAAAAGGGACCATATGTAAAGTATACAAACATTACTGGGGGTTCCCAGAGGGGCTAACACAGACAGTAGGCTATATGAAACAGTAAATTGGTAGAAAAAACCAGTGTAGGCCTATGTGTGATGTGTGTGAGTGGAAGAGTGGAAAACCTTTTGAACTGTTAGATTTGATCCATTAAATGGTTTCTATATTATAAGTTTATATTTAAAATATGATTTAGTGAAGTACTTTGATGAGATCACAGTAGGCCTATAGCTGTTCCATTGTATTACACGGTACCATGGCTCCCCCTAGCGGCCGTCTATGGTATGTGCACCGTGCACGCTTCCAGCAGCAGCGCTAGACTGCGCAATGTGCGCATGTGCAAAACCCAATGAGCGTTGGTGTGAATGTTTGTTATTAATATACAAAGAAAACTAAAAGGTTTCGTTTGAAAACAGTGTCGTCGTCTTAGCAGCTCAACCCTGAAACACAGCAGGTAAGATGAACTGATTCACCCAATTGTTTTTACTACGTTACGTTTATAGTTTATATTATTGACTTTTTTTTAACATGGAACGATTCACGAGTCGTCTTTCTCTCATATCTGCTTGTTTGTAATACATGTCTCCGTAAACAAGCAGTAGTTATACTAGCAGCAGTAATAATATTGTAACTTGTTTGTTATAAACAAGCAGTAGTTAATACTAGCAGCAGTAATACTATTGTAATTGTTTGTTCTAAACAAGATCGCTCCTCCAAAGGGAGCTATATAGCTCTCTTGGCTACGTGGCTTAATTTGTAGCCCTCCAAGCAGAACCCAATGGTACTGAAGTTTCTGACATTTTTGACGACGCAGACCATGGGGTCCTGTTCCAGCAGTAACCTGCCACCTGGTACGCGAACATACATAAAACCTAAACACCGTTTTTACGGCCTGTCTGCGCTCTTTGACGACTTTTTTTTCGTTACATCAGTGTGTTGTACTTTTGTAGTGGATAGTGGATGGGGGGGGGGGGTAATGTACCCATTCTACAGTATGTAGAATGGGTACATTTCAAACAAATGCACAGGCCAATAATACAAAAACTGCTTATTTGAGGACGAAACTATGAAAAGCACTAAGACTCGTTTACATCAGGGTCCTCCATTTTCAATTCATGAGAACATTTAAAGACATAGAAAAAGGGGGTACAAAAGGAAATCATTATATTTAGGCTATAGGATGGTTCTGTTATGACTTCTCTGCATGTTGTAGTGTTTAGATGGTTCTGCTATGACTTCTCTGCATGTTGTAGTGTTTAGATGGTTCTGTTATGACTTCTCCTCTCCATGCTGTAGTGTTTAGATGGTTCTGTTATGACTTCTCCTCTGCATGTTGTAGTGTTTAGATGGTTCTGTTATGACTTCTCCTCTGCATGCTGTAGTGTTTAGATGGTTCTGTTATGACTTCTCCTCTGGATGCTGTAGTATTTAGATGGTTCTGTTATGTCTTCTCCTCTGCATGTTGTAGTATTTAGATGGTTCTGTTATGACTTCTCCTCTGCATGCTGTAGTATTTTGATGGTTATGTTATGACTTCCCCTCTGCATGCTGTAGTATTTAGACGGTTCTGTTATGACTTCTCCTCTGCATGCTGTATTGTTTAGATAATTCTGTTATGACTTCTCCTCTGCATGCTGTAGTATTTAGATGGTTCTGTTATGACTTCTCCTCTGGATGCTGCAGTATTTAGATGGTTCTGTTATGACTTATCCTCTGGATGCTGTAGTATTTAGATGGTTCTGTTATGACTTCTCCTCTCCATGTTGTATTTAGATGGTTCTGTTATGTCTTCTCCTCTGCATGCTGTAGTATTTAGATGGTTCTGTTATGACTTCTCCTCTGCATGTTGTAGTATTTAGATGGTTCTGTTATGACTTCTCCTGCATGCTGTAGTGTTTAGATGGTTCTGTTATGACTTCTCCTCTGCATGTTGTAGTATTTAGATGGTTCTGTTATGACTTCTCCTCTGCATGTTGTAGTATTTAGATGGTTCTGTTATGACTTCACCTCTGCATGCTGTAGTATTTTGATGGTTCTGTTATGACTTCCCCTCTGCATGCTGTAGTATTTAGACGGTTCTGTTATGACTTCTCCTCTGCATGCTGTAGTGTTTAGATAATTCTGTTATGACTTCTCCTCTGCATGCTGTATTTAGATGGTTCTGTTATGACTTCTCCTCTGGATGCTGCAGTATTTAGATGGTTCTGTTATGACTTCTCCTCTGCATGCTGTAGTGTTTAGATGGTTCTGTTATGACTTCTCCTCTGCATGCTGTAGTGTTTAGATGGTTCTGTTATGACTTCTCCTCTGGATGCTGTAGTATTTAGATGGTTCTGTTATGACTTCTCCTCTGCATGTTGTAGTGTTTAGATGGTTCTGTTAAGACTTCTCCTCTGCATGCTGTAGTGTTTAGATGGTTCTGTTATGACTTCTCCTCTGCATGCTGTAGTATTTAGATGGTTCTGTTAAGACTTCTCCTCTGGATGCTGTAGTATTTGGATATAGGCCTACAGTTAAATAAAGTAAAAAAGGGAAAAACATGACTTTGACTTTGTTATGGAGGCCAGTTTCGAATCGCAGCTCTCAAGTTAAAAAAGTGTGGGCACCCCTGCTGTACTCTGTCGTCATCCAGGGGCCACATGCGGCCCCCACCTTCACTTCATGTGGCCCTCAGGTTAATGTCAGAATACTGATATATTATTGATTCGCAAACATGACCCGCTTTAATTACTTCAGTCTAATTAGTAGCTTAATTAGTAGTATTAAAATTATATTGTCTTTTTTATGTCCAATGTATTTGTATTTAGTTTATAAAGTTAATATCATCATTTTTCGTCCGTGGTCGAGATCATGGATTTCACAATGTGACGCCAGACTTCCCAGTCCTTCATTGTCATCCCCAGTTCCTGCCTACTGATGCGTGTGTCCCTAGCGATGACATCAGGGAACAACAGTTTTCTACCTCTGGTCTGCTTTGAGGCAGGACTCCAGAGAAGAAGGGAAGATATAACCTCATTGTCAGCGCTGTAGCAGTGGCCGGCAAACTGTGTTCTTCTGAATTGGACTAGTGAAGAAACACGGGGAAGGTTGCCGTATATCAGATTAGTCGATGGGTGGCTCTTCCAAGACAGAATAACATACAGTTAACATACAACCTCTAATTGAAAGCAGTTGATAGGCTAAATGTTACAATTCAGAAAATAGCAACAAAAATCGTATCAAGCCTTGCACACACCGTCTGCGAACGCCGCTCGTCAAAACAGCCGCCTCCGTTATTTTCAATGAACCTATCGCACACCGGTGGCGTCCGACGCACGTTCACGCCTCGCCTGACGCTCCGATACGCAACTGTTCTATGTTCCAGGCGTTGCCGCGTCGCTGCGCACCCGGTGTGTGTTGGGCTTTATTATACATCATTCATATATCATGTCATTAACAACTGAATTGATGTGATTGGTTGGTTACATTTACAATAGCCTATTTGGCAGACATAGACACACACGGGGACTACAAAGTTCACGCCCCCAAATGAGACAGCGGCCCCACTTCTGGTCCGTTTCAACAATGTACTGCAGCTGTCAATCATAGACTGTAAAAAATATGGACAAAGCGTTCCCCGGGTCTAACATGAACGTAAAATGAAGCCTGTAATAATATGCTAATTCCTGATGTAAGTCGCCATCTTTGGTACCAGCTGGCCATTGGCTGGCTCCGTTTTGTATACCAGCTGGTCATTGGCTGCCCAGACAACGAGGCGGGACTTCCCCCCTTCTTCTCTGTTGGTTTTTATTTTGACTCGAGTGGGAGGGGAATCCCGATCATAGACTGTAATGGTAGCCACGCCCCTCAGAACATACGCGATGTTTTTTTTTCTTTATGGTCATTTTTTTAATTAATGGGACCATAATTTTCCAAAAAGAATATTATGACATTAGAAATGAGACTTTAAACTAGTGACTGGAAGAAGAAAGTATTCATGACCATGTTTATTAAGGTAATACAGTCTAGGTGAAGTTGGGCCAAAATACATGGGCCTCTATGGAGCTATGGGGCTTTTTGGGTCCGGTCCAGCGCCACAACAGGCCATTATATGAACTACCGATTTCAAATGAGGCTTCACGAAATATCTGGCTGACTGCCCCCCTGCTGTCAATGCAATCCCTATGAGAGGCATCATAAAATACCCTCATTTCACAGGTCCATTACTGAGGCTGTAGCTATTATTTTGTGTTCTAATAAAGTTTCCCATAATATGTTTGATTTGTCCTTTTCAATGTCACATACCTGCCATCTGAATATACAACCCACAATATACTATAATTTACTCCATCAGAGATTCAAAAGTGCTAGCATTGTAAATCTCAAGTTAAAGGCGTCCCACGGTATATACGTCACGGTCGCATCCCTTGAGGTTTTCAATACCCAGATATATTTGTTGTGTTTCGTTTTATATAATATGACCAATTATTAATACTCATCTGGAGAATTCACTATAGGTAGTTGAAAATGTCAGGATACGCCACTCCTCCATTAACCTGGGTTATTTTCCCATGCAACTATTCAGCCAAGTTAATTATCCAACAAGTTGACAACGGTAAAACACACCGTCGGAGCTCCGCGGTAGGTAGAACATATTAGTAAGCCTGTGACATGATCAAAATATAGACATAAATAACAAAGTCAGTCGGAATCGGGATGTATTATTGAGAATTCCACTCTTCAACGTCGGTGCTCGTAGCCTCGTAAAGGCTAAATGGATAACTCATTCAAGGTGAAATACATCCTCTATTGAGAAAACAACAATATATGTTGACAAAGACACTTCATACATTTGGAAACATATTATTTTTATTCAAATCATTATAGTCTTCAGTACATTTCATATTAGTTTAAAAGTAGGCTAACTACAGTTGAATTTAAATGGACTTCTATGGGCTGGCCTGCAGTACACCGTTCTAACGGACCAGAAGTGGGGACGATGTCTCATTTGGGGGCGTGACATTTGTGGTTCCTGTGTGTCTCTATTTCACCTAATTTCTCCTTTCATTTAGAGTTCTCCGTCCGGGGGACGGATTTCCGTCTTGAGGACTTCATATTGGCCATTTATGAGATCAGTGGGAATCTGCAAAAACATTTAATAAGAGGGGTGGGGGGTGTATGAAGCCATGGCCACGGTGTGAATGACATTAAGTCATCAAAACGCAGCATATACTTGCTACTAGTACTAAGAGATCTCTGCAAAGTCCAAATGACCAAGCTTCCATTCACACTTAAATAATATATCGATCAGCTGCTCAGAATGCACCACCCGCTGCTGAATGTAACCCGACACGGTAATACCGAAATGTTGGGGTGTCGTGACCTGTGCGCACCGCTGCGCAGACAGTAAATAGCAGATCTGCAAGTTCGCAGTGTGTCACGAATGCTACGCGCTGTGAGCTTGTATTTCTGCTATTTGCTGCACGCAACACTGTGCACAATTATAAGTCTGTTGTGCTCGATTCGATGTCCCCCTGCTATTCTGACTTAACACAAAGCGTGCTAACGACTCCCGCAAACTGATTACCCTGTACGCTACGATGATAGCATTGGACGACCTTTTCCTAGACCGACAGTAAATGTTCTCTTATAGCGAGAATCTCTCAGCATACCTCAAAAGAAAGCTTAACTTGTCCACTACAATATTTTATACCGCGCAGAGGGACGGTGGTGTTTTTTCCTCCGAGGTGGAAAGACTGTTGTGACACGGTTAGTGTTGCTGCCCACCTCCCGTAACAACAGCGCATTTGCATTGTTCCATCTTACCGTCGTTGATCATCATGATAAAGAAATAACCGCTCACAGAGGGACGATACAATCTGTGATAGTTTTTTTTTAATTTGAGTATGAAAAAAAAGGAGACAGAAATCTGACCAGCTTTTTTCTTGCTTTAACCCCTGCATATTGTGATGTGTGGGGACAAAACCGGTATATAGCTCAGTCAGGATTTCAATTCCCAATAATAGCAAAAATATTGCTACAACAGTAATATGCCATTAGGCTGGCCCTCTGGAATGAGTTTGGAAATGTAGTGGCGCTCTGGGGTGAGTGTGGAAATGTAGTGGCCCTGAAATTTAGTGGCGCTCTGGGGTGAGTGTGGAAATATAGTGGCCCTCTGGAGTGTGTGTGGAACTATAGTGGTCCTCTGGGGTGAGTGTGGACATATAGTGGCCCTCTGGAGTGAGTGTGGAAATATAGTGGCCCTCTGGCGTGAGTGTGGAACTAATAACTATACTACCTACCTAAGCCATTCCAGCGGCAGGCTATGAAAATGGGCAGTGGTGAGGTGGGTTCTGGGAGTGAGGCCAAGTAGCCTGACTAGCTTGTTTTGGGAAGGCTTGTTTTAAGGGCCTTGAGGTGCAAAAAGGTCACTTGATGTGGGCCAGAACCAATTGCGGACCCACGCTCGCACGCATTCACTCATACAGCATTGTTTTTCAGTCTGTTTTCTCAGTCACTGCTATAAGTAGTCTCTCGCTCAGAGAGAGAGAAAAAAACATTTGAAAGTAGAACAATTCAATTTGAAGTGTAGACATTACCTGTCTAAGCAAACATTTACATCTGCAAATTATCTGCAGTTGTAGTTACTACACAACATGTTTTAAGCAGGCCTACTTTCATACTAGAGTCTAGTATGTGAAGAGTCATTTTGGATAAAAATAATAATAATAAAAGGTTTTCTCAAACTCTGAACAGTTAGTCTTGCCACCATGACTGTCTCTGTGTCAAAAAGACTTACAAATAATTTGTTCAATTCCAACAGCCAGTCAGCAAGTGGATTCATTATATTAATTTAAGTATATAGGCAATATTTTAGGCCAATAAGAAAAAAACTATATATAACAAATATCCCACTCCACACCCCCGGCTGCCGGACTATAGGTCTCCAGTTATTAAAGTCCTATGTTATTCACTTGATTTCAGACCGGAGTCCAGACTACAGGTGAAGATTAACTCTCCAGACTCGTAAGAACTGCAATACCCATGATGCATCACTCCCAGGTGAAGATGAACTCTCCAGACTCAACCATGGACGTTTCTATTAAACAGGAAGCTGAAGAAGTTTCTATTAAACAGGAAGCTGAAGACGTTTCTATTAAACAGGAAGCTGAAGACGTTTCTATTAATCAGGAAGCTGAATATGTTTCTATTAAACAGGAAGCTGAAGATGTTTCTATTAAACAGGAAGCTGAAGACGTTTCTATTAAACAGGAAGCTGAAGACGTTTCTATTAAACAGGAAGCTGAAGATGTTTCTATTAAACAGGAAGCTGAAGATGTTTCTATTAAACAGGAAGCTGAAGACGTTTATATTAAACAGGAAGCTGAAGATGTTTCTATTAAACAGGAAGCTGAAGATGTTTCTATTAAACAGGAAGCTGAAGACCACCCACACCTCAGTAAGTTTCATGCCTTTCTTTAATATTTTCTGTTCTGTAGGGCTGCCACAATGTCTTATTTTCACTGGACAATAACAATGACAAACTAGAAAATATTGTTCCTGAAGAAACAATGTGGGCTCACTGCAAGCCAAAACATAGTAGGCCTAGTGTAAATAGTACAAATTCAGTTTGACTTGGTATCTCTGTCTGTGTGCTGTGTGGTTGAGTATTTAAGTACAGAGTAGTATAGAGTGTTTAAGTACAGAGGATTTCACTAAGTATAGAGTATAGAGTGTTTAATTGGTTAGCATCTTCCAAACACGTATTTGCAAACAGCAGTCTCCTGTGTCTCCTCTGTGTCTCCTGTGTCTTCAAGGCTGTCTCGTCAAACCATGTGACTCCCATTGAAAATTAATTGCGAGCTTACTACACACAGAGGACACGGGAGACAAAGAGGGGACAGCTGTGTCTTAGGTGTGAACTGCCCCTTACTCTTTACAAAACTGAAACATTACCATTATGTGCAACGTAATTTATATCTAAGTGTGGAAAAATACTTTTGAAAAAGACATTTGGTGCTGATCGCTCCAGTAGTTTGTGAGATTTGATCACCACAGTATTTTGTGAGATTTGATCGCTACAGTAGTTTGTGAGATTTGGTCACTACAGAGGCAGACTCAAAGACATCTTTACAGATGCACAGACACACAGGCAGACAGATTCACAGACCCAGATGCACAGACACACAGGCAGACAGATTCACAGACCCATTTACAGACACGCAGCCACACAGGCAGACAGATTCATCGACCCAGATGCACAGACACATAGGCAGACCGATTCACAGACTCACAGACCCATTTCCAGACGTACAGAGCTATGCAGTGGATTTTTTTTACATAGATTGTTATGTTACCATCGGTCCACATTTCAAGCTTTCATTGTCAAAAGTGCTTATGTTTCATAACGTCATGCACTGTGACTAATTTGCTTCCAAATTAGAGCTTGGGTGTGAAGTATAATTTAAATAATAAGGACCTATAACATAAAATTCAACTTTTTTGTTTTTGGGGCTTCCATATGTGTTTACCAATTTTGAACAATCAGGCTTTCATATCATATGGGTGCTTTAATGGAAATTGCTCTCAGGAACAGCTCAACTGATTTTGTCCTCATCATGCTGGGGCGGCGGTGGCTCAGGGGTAGAGTGCCTGGATGGTAACCGTAAGGTTGCCAGTTCAAACCCGGGCTCCCCCAGAGTTACTGTCGAAGTGTCCTTGAGCAAGACACTGAACCCCTAATTGCTCCCGATGTGCTAGTTGGTGCCTTGCATGGATTCCGCTGCCATCGGTGTATGAATGGGTGAATGTAATGCACAATCTCTGTAAAGCGCCTTGGATAAAGGCGCTATATAAATGCACCATTTACCATTTACCATTTATGATGTCATCAATGTCACCCTACTTTGTATAATTCCACCTCTTCTTCAGTCTTCCGTTCCAAATTTGCATTTCCACTTTGTTTACAATGTCCGCCATTGTTGATTTTCCAAGCTGGCATGGAATGGAAACAAGCCTGCTTTTATCTAGCATCAGTATTATAATGACTCAAATATTAAATAATCTGCATATCAGCACCCCCACCACCTCAAGGAAGCTCTGAGAAGGAAGAAAAGTGGTCACGTGACTGGGGTGCGCCATGACACTTTCATGGACACTTTCATGGGAGCCAAACTCACACCGGAAGTGCAATGAATACATGGCAGTGAATGGAGCTGGCTGGACCAGCTCATAATAAACATTATTTATAAACCATTGAGACCTTTGTCATATAATCGGTTCAGGAATATAAATTAAGACATATCACAGGTTGTTTTCTAATCACTTACTTTTCGATGTGCACAGAGTGCACAGTCTATAATTTTATCTGAGGATCTAAACAGCAGCAGATATCCCCGCCGCATAAAACGATTTATAGACTCGACTTCGACTTTGTCTGACAAGTCGACTTGGAAAAATCTCAAGTCTTTAATGCCCTAATACACAGTGTACACATTGAAAAGCAACACAGCAGACAATAATGTGTTACATGTCTTCTGTTATTTTCCAGAAGTGATTACTTTACAAAATGTCTCAGTCATTCATAAATAATGTTTGTTCATGAGCTGGTCACTGAGCTCTCATTGACTCCAGTGCATTCTGCAACTTCCGGGTGTAGTTTGGCTCCCATGAAAGTGTCCATGAAACTGTCATGGTGCAGCACAGTCACGTGACCACTTATCTTCCTTCTCAAAGCTTCCTTGCACCACCTCAGGACATTGTGGAATTGCAGCTAAAACTGGTGATTGAGGCTCAAACCATTAGAAATAAGTTTGAGGGACATAGACAATATGATATTAAATATTAAAAACAGTTTTAAAATGCATGTTATCTCTGCTTTAAATTGTTTCAGAATTTCATGATTCAAATGAAATATTTGCTGTAACATCATTATTCATTTTTGTGTTGAAGTAACTAAATATATGACTTCACGTAACCTTTTTTGTATTTTGCTAAAATCTCGCTAAAACTTTCAGAACTGTAGTAACCTGTAGTTAATAACGGTTTAGTCAATCTTATATTGGTAGGTAATAGCTCTCATTTTGTACATGGAACATGGAAGAACAATATATTTACATTTTAGGAATCCAGTGTTGACCATCATGTTATGTTTCTGCTCCTAGACATCCTGCACATGGTTGTGTGTAAAGAGGAGGTTTCTTCTAAACAGGAGAGGAGCCCCAGTCTGCTCAAGGAGGAACCAGAGCCTCCACACATTAAAGATGAACAGGAGGAACTTAAAGAAGAACAGGAGGAACTACTTCAAAGACCAGAGGAACCTGTTGGGTCAACGTTGACATTACTAGCAGTGAAAGGTAACGATGAAAATGATGATGATGATGAAGAAGATATATCTTCCCTCTGTTCTGAAGTTGAAGTTGAACTTGAATCTGACACTGAAGTCACTGAAGACAGTGATGATTGGGAGGAGACAAGTGAAGACGATGATGACGAATGGCATGACAAGAGTTTCAGTTACTCTGGTTCCCTGAAGAAGCACCAGAGTGTGCACACGAGAGAAAAACCTTTCCAATGTAAACATTGTGACAAGAGCTTTGCCTCATCATCCTCTCTGAAGACACACCTCCGTATCCACACTGGAGAAAAACCTTATCAATGTAAACATTGTGACAAGAGTTTCAGAAAGTCATACAAACTGAAGATACACCAGTATATCCACACTGGAGAAAAAACATTCCAATGTACACATTGTGACAAGAGTTTCAGACAGTCAGGTACACTGAAGTCACACCTTCGTGTCCACACAGGAGAAAAACCATTCCAATGTAAACATTGTGACAATAGTTTCAGAGAGTCAGGTGCCCTGAAGACACACCTTCTTGTCCACACTGGAGAAAAGCCATTCCAATGTAAACATTGTGAAAAGAGGTTTAGTGTGTCAGGTAACCTGAAGGCACACCTTCTTGTCCACACTGGAGAAAAACCATTCCATTGTAAACATTGTAACAAGAGTTTTGGTAGGTCAAGTAACCTGAAGGCACACCTTCGTGTCCACACAGGAGAAAAACCATTCCAATGTAAACATTGTGACAAGAGTTTTGGTAAGTCAGGTTCCCTGCAGAGACACCTTCTTGTCCACACAGGAGAAAAACCATTCCAATGTAAACATTGTAACAAGAGGTTTAGTATGTCAGGTAACCTGAAGGCACACCTTCGTGTCCACACAGGAGAAAAACCTTTCCAATGTAAACATTGTGACAAGTGTTTCAGTGAGTCATGTTCCCTGAAGACACACCTTCTTGTCCACACTGGAGAAAAACCATTCCAATGTAAACATTGTAACAAGAGGTTTAGTGTGTCAGGTAACCTGAAGGCACACCTTCTTGTCCACACTGGAGAAAAAACATTCCATTGTAAACATTGTAACAAGAGTTTCGGGCGGTTATGTCAACTGAACATACACCTTCGTGTCCACACAGGAGAAAAACCATTCCAATGTAAACATTGTGACAAGAGTTTCAGTGAGTCAGGTTCCCTGAAGACACACCTTCTTGTCCTCACTGGAGAAAAACCATTCCAATGTAAACATTGTGACAAGAGTTTTGGTAAGTCAGGTAACCTGAAGAGACACCTTCTTGTCCACACAGGATAAAAACCAATCCAATGTAAACATTGTAACAAGAGGTCTAGGGGTCGATTTAGGACTTCTATGTTACTTACTTCTATATTACTAATCTAATTACAGTATTATGATCTGGGGGCGTGTAGTATGTCATATTGCAATTTTGGGCATGTTAAGAAGCGCTTTTGACACCCCGCGGAGTGCGCAAAACGGCCTTGAATTAGTCATGGGTGTGTTTAAGGCGTGTTTGAGACGTACCCAATCAACATGTCCGTACTATTCTCTTTACCAGTCAGCTGATGTCACATACGGAATGCGCACTTTGGGGGTCGTGGTATGACATTTCTTCAGGCTGGCACCATAGAAGACATGACATGCCTTTGTCACATTTGGGTTAATTATTCCTATTGCACTGCATGCTGTCACCTTTATGCCTCAAAAGAACAGACCCACCTTTCAGATCGGAATGGAATTGCGAGTAGATAGCAGCATATTGGCAAATTGCCAATCCATGCGTAATTAATTAATTCGATAACGATAGAACCATGTACCATACAGCGAATGAAAGCAAGATTCATAAGGAATATGGAGATTTTTACATTTAATAAAACGGTTGAGAAATGAGAGAACCATGAGTGTTTATAGGCTAATATCAACGTTTTTTTATGAAAGACCAAACGGGCTGTGAACTTGAAGAGCTCAATCACCATCCCGACACGGAAGAAATATAGCCTAGTGCATGCATGTAGGCCTATATGCACTGTTGCAGTTGCACACAGTAGCCTACACACGCTCTTTATTTGTTTCTATTGAAAAACACCAGTAAAATAACGTTTATTATATTTTATTTCATTCAAGTCACGACGAAGGAATGAGTTGAATGCGTGCTGCGTAATGCTGTGGCCCCGATGGTATGGTCTTCGCTGAGTTCGCTCGTAGCATTTTATTGAAGAAGACTTGAATCGGGTGTGATACAGCATATGAAAGCACATTTCCCACGGATTATGGAGATGTTTTTATTTATTTTTAAGGTTGAGAAATGAAAGAATTATGGCCGTTTCTAATCTCAACATTTTTTTTAAAATGACGCAAAACTGCCATGTCTCATAGAAACAAGTAAATAGGTCTATAAAAATAAGCGCATATAACAGGGGTCTGTAACCTATTTTAAATGAAGTGCCATGTTTTTATTTTCTAAATAGTGAGTCTGCCATATCCAGATTAATTTGAATGACACCACATTAAAATAAAAAAACATATTTTGATTGTCCACAAATATAAAGTTCTTCCTTCTTTTTAAATATGTTCTTGCACATTGTTATAATGATCATTATATATCCCCCTGCAGTCAGAGTTCATAGTTTTAATGAATGAATGTGATGCATTGTGAGCTGGTATAGATCTGCTATTTTCAAAAGTAATCTTTTTATTTAATTTTTGGATTAGCTGTCCTTAGTTGGGCAAATGCATTCATCTGGGGATCCTTGACATGGGAATGTGCTGTGTGACGATCACTGGTTTAAACAACATTAGGAGAAAAGCCCAAATAACCACTTTAGAAACAAGAAAAGCAACCACACAAAGCAACTTTACAGAAAAATAAGCCGCTTATAATAAACAGACATGGCAACACTCTACCAGCCTTCCAGAGCCGCTCAAGTGTCAAATCAAACAGTGCTTTTTGCGTTTATGAGGTGGTCAGACCCACGTCTAATCGTTATGCGCTGAGTGTCTTTAGGTCAAGGGGCTTAATAGCAAATTGCGCAAAGCGAGAATAATTAACATATGGACACTCCCACAATGCTAAAATATTCAGGGACGCGGTATGCCAAATGTGTGTGCGTTCAACACGGGCCGAGTGCGTTCAACACGGGCCGATATGCCTTTCATAATACGAATGTGCGCAGAGCGAGGCCAATTTATGTATCACGACCTGGTAAACTGCACCTTCAAAATCGACCTGTTAGTATGTCAGGTAACCTGAAGGCACACCTTCGTGTCCACACAGGAGAAAAACCTTTCCAATGTAAACATTGTGACAAGTGTTTCAGTGAGTCAGGTTCCCTGAAGACACACCTTCTTGTCCACACTGGAGAAAAACCATTCCATTGTAAACATTGTAACAAGAGTTTCAGACGGTTATGTCAACTGAAGATACACCTTCGTGTCCACACAGGAGAAAACCTTACCAATGTAAACATTGTGACATTAGTTGTACCAATAGGGGTGTAATGATACATTTGAACAGCGGTACGATACGTAAGAAGAAAAAAAGACATGTACAGACGTCCTGGGCACTGCATGGGGTCATTCCTAGGACGTCTGGAGACGTCTTGGGCACAAATTGTGTTAAAATTGCTAATTACAATGCACAATGCAAGTGTGGTAAAATTTTGATGGCAGAAGATCCACCAAGGACAGCTCTCCTGGAATCCAAATTATGGAGGTTTGAAAATCCTCTTTTCAACTGCTTTACACCGTGATTATATTTTCAATCCCATAGCTGGAACGGCGGGGCGTTGCCATAGGAACCGGACCAATGTTAAACGCAGCGCTGGGACTCAACCATTATATAGACGGAGTATACGTTGGCGTAAATATACAGACCTGGGATATGGCGTCCCCTAGTGTCGGGGTAGATATATATACGGACATGGGAAGAAAGAATTAAACTGGTGATCACCCCCCTCCTAACGTGTTCCCCACTCTGTACATATAGTGTTTTTTTTTACATAATTAGTGATTTCTTTCCTGTAATGATATATTTTGTTGTTGTTATTGATGTCCATCATTGTCTTTGTGTGAACACAAACACGATTTGATTGGCTGATCATCTTCCCATAGCGATGATTTGATTGGCTGATGTACATATTGAGGCTAAAAAGACCTGAATGACATTTTGTGATGATTTGATTGGCTGAGCATGGAATGTGATGTATAATGATAAGAGCACCCCTCACGTCACATAAGTGTGATTTTTGTTATTCTTCATGTCATGTCTATGAATTGATTGCATTGGGCCTGAATGGAAACAAGACCATAAGGACTTATTTTTTGTGTTCTCCCTTTTGGAATCCGTGTTTGACTGAACTCTGTTGCTGTTATGTCCAATCAATATAACCTAGAAATTACTAAAATGTTACTAATTTGTTAAAAATGTTTTTTTTCTCCCTCCAATGCATTGGTTGGATTAAAGCAGCTATAAGCAATAATATGTCAACATTTTAATTACCTTTTCTTTCTTTTTTTCAGACAGCCAGCAATGGGTAGAACGCTCCCAAACAAAATGTAGTCTCTGTGACACATCTAGGGGCCGCAATCTGCATTCAAAGATTTTTACTAGAAGCTTTGTCATTGGTCGATTTGCCTGTCTATTTCCCAATTGGTTAGTCATTGCGACCGTTTCTTTTTCTCGACCAATGACAAAGCTTCTAGGAACATCTTTGAATGCAGAAAACGGCCCCTAGATGTGTCACAGAGACTACATTTTGTTTGGGAGCGTTCTACCCATTGCTGGCTGTCTGAAAAAAAAAGAAAAAAAGGGCATTAAGATTTTGTTATATTATTGCTTATAGCAGCTTTAACACATTTGTATGCGTACTCATTAAGATAAATACTTGTCTGATTGGTTTGACCTGTTAAATGTATTACATCATACTTTACTTGCGGAAATGAAATGCACAGCATTGTTGAAATTAAACATTGTAATTGTACCTTTTCATTGCAAATGTATCTGAAAATAATATTTGCAGCAGCCAATAAAGTTTTACCCCCACCCTCCCCAATTTAGTCTACATGCCAATGAAGTCCTCCGCACACACGTCTATGTGTAGTCACTGGCACTGCTGTTGTATCCTACTGAGCGGAGCCCATGCTGCAGCTCACCTAAAAGGAGCTGTGATTGCCTCTTTCTCTGGAATGTTCATTAGGGAAGTTCGAAATTTGTCCATTTAAATATAATCGGTAACCACTTGAGTAGAAGTATTCAAGTTTGTTAAGTACTCAACAACTATACCCCCCCCCCCCCTCTCTCCCCGCATTAGGGGAGTTATAAACAGCCTCATACATGACTGTATTAACCCATTGATGCCTGAGGCCGAATCTGGGAACGCCTTCTAGGGCCTGACCTAAGGTTTCTGAAAACCTTCAAATTCTGATGATTTTTTTTTAAATAGTTATGTTGCTACATGTATAGCAATAGCTGATGAGACACAGAGAGCGCGCCGGCCAATTAGTGAGCAAGCAGAGCGCGCAAGTCCTTTCGACCGCTGTAAACTGTCAAATCTCAGTATCTCTGTGAAGGAACGTTTGAAATGTATAATTTTTAGATGTAACTATTTGCTACCTACCTACTTTATGCATATAAACACCTAGTATTATTAAGTATGATTCAAGTTTCTATCTATATAAGTTTGGGTGAAGAGATAGTCATACATATACACACCACATACTCTGGTCCCAGCAGATCAGGCACAACTTGCTATTTTATTTTTACTGATTATGTATATAGTATACGTATGACTAGCTCTAAATGATGACGTAAGAGATATGGTCATTTGTGGTCGTTTGGTCGCAGCAAAGCAGCCATAATACTATATAGGCATATACTATATAGAGTATATATATAGTATATAGGCATATACTATATACGTATACATATATACTATATAGAGTGTGTAGTTGTAAGTTGATTAGCGGTATACTGTGGTTACTTTGCGCCAAAAAACGTGACAGCTGTCCCGCCATTTGATGTTTATGCAAGAAAACAGCAAATCTGTGCCTGGTTTGCTGGGACCAAACGACCACAAATGACCATATTTCTTACGTCATCATTAAGAGCTAGTCATACATATACACACCACGTACTCTGGTCCCAGCAGATCAGGCACAATTTGCTATTTTTTTTTTACTGATTATGTATATAGTAGCCTATACGTATGACTAGCTCTAAATTATGACGTAAGAAATATATATAGTACATAGGCATATACTATATACGTATACATATATATACTCTATACTCTATACTGTATAAAGTGTGTAGTTGTAAGTTGATTAGCGGTATACTGTGGTTACTTTGCGCCAAAAACCGTGACAGCTGTCCCGCCGTTTGATGTTTATGCAAGAAAACAGCAAATCTGTGCCTGGTTTGCTGGGACCAAATGACCACAAATGACCATATTTCTTACGTCATCATTAAGAGCTAGTCATACATATACACACCACGTACTCTGGTCCCAGCAGATCAGGCACAATTTGCTATTTTATTTTGACTGATTATCTATATAGTATACGTATGACTAGCTCTAAATGATGACGTAAGAAATATGGTCATTTGTGGTCATTTGGTCCCAGCAAAACAGGCACAGATTTGATGTTTTTCTGCATAAACATCGAATGGCGGGACAGCTGTCACGGCGGAAGAGACCGGGCGAAAACATTACTTGCGCGCTCTGCTTGCGCAAGTAATAAGCCTAAAATAGGTGACATTTTGGTGTGGTACAGTAGGCCCATTTACTAAACAGCATTTGTTTTATTCATCTCCTTAATTATCAGTGAAGTATGCAAATGTAATTGCTTGTTGGTTGAGTGTGACATGTACAAAGGTGAGTGTTGGTGGATGGCAAGTTCAACATGGAAATAAATAATACTTAAGGCTCATACATAGTCTGGATTTTCGGTGGTTAGGTGACCACCGAACTACAACATGACGTCACGAGCCGCGGTGAAGAGCAAACCACCGCCACCGCTCCAGCCCTTCTCTCTGTTTTTACTCACCACCGCTCAACATTATTTCAGCTCCAGTGGTCAGCTCACCACCGGAGCGGTGGTCACCTCACCACCGAAAATCCAGACTATGAATAGGCCTTTACTCCCAAGCTTCTGATGAAGAATTCCTTTTGTTGGAAATGAACATAATATTCATATTTTGCCCTGAGCATGATAAGCTCTCTGGTGCCAGAGGCAGTCCCTGTGAAATATCCAAAGTTTCAATTCATAAGTCTGTGTTGGATATGGTATAGACTATTTGATACACAACATAAGACAATATAAAAAGGGAACATTAAAATAACTTAACTCAACACCTAAAATCATCTGTGCAGGCACACATTACCCTTTAGTTTGTAGTTATATTGCATTGCATCGTGTATATGTTTGTGTGACATGTGGATTTCATTAATAGCCTATCCACAATTCATGGACATTTAAAATGGACCCTATGTAAAGTATACAAACTTTACTGGGGGTTCCCAGAGGGGCTAACACAGACAGTAGGCTATATGAAAAAGTTAATTGGTAGAAAAAAATGGTGTAGTGTAGGCCTATGTGTGATGTGTGTGAGTGGAAAACCTTTTGAACTGTAGTATAGCTGTTTCACTGTATTACACGGTAGGCTACCATGGCTCCCGCTAGCGGCCGACTATGGTATGTGCACCGTGCACGCTTCCAGCAGCAGCAGCGCTAGACTGCGCAATGTGCGCATGTGCAAAACCCTGTGAGCGTTGGTGTGAATGTTTGTTATTAATATACAAAGAAAACTAAAAGGTTTCGTTTGAAAACAGTGTCGTCGTCTTAGCAGCTCAAACCTGAAACACAGCAGGTAAGATGAACTGATTCACCCAATTGTTTTTACTACGTTACGTTTATAGTTATTATTCTGGGTGCCTGCCATGCAATGGCAGAAACACAGGTTGAAATCCGCAACACATACTTAATCGTAATCGTAGTCAAGACACAAAACTTTGATGTCTATGGCCGGCCGCACGGTTTACCAAAGCCCCACAATATATACATCGAAACGTGCGGCTCGGCCTACGGGCTGCTGCTTACGACCATACCACCCTGGAAACGACCGATCTTGGAATATAAGCAGGGCAAGCGCATAGGCCACGCCCACATCATTAAACAGCCCCAATTACCCGGCTCTCCACTCGGACCCAGGAACCCTCGGGCCCCCACCGGGGTGCAGGCCCGACAGCCAGCTAAACCCACGACCCGGCTCTCCATCCGAACCCGGGTACCTTTTGCCCGGCTCTCCACTCGGACCCAGGAAGCCCTGGGCCCCCACCGGGGTGCCAGGCCCGAGGCCAGCTAAACCCACGACCAGGCTCTCCATCCGAACCCGGGCACCCACTCTTAAGCACCCCCCCCCCCGGAACCTTCACAATGTAATACCAGGTGCTGTAAGCTTTTCATTAGCGCATTGGCTGCTGCCATCTGCTGTACATGGGCCGTACCGGCCACTGCTGCCTTTGCTTACGGCCATACCACCCTGAACACGTCCGATCTCGGAAGCTAAGCAGGGTCGGGCCTGGTTAGTACTTGGATGGGAGACCGCCTGGGAATACCAGGTGCTGTAAGCTTTTTCATGTCGGCATACTGAATGAGCAACGGTCATTCATGAATGGCCATACAAAACACTGGATCATTGTGCACCACTAACTTTTTGCACCCCAAAGCGCATAGGCCACGCCTTCATCATTAAACCACACCCCCAGTCCGACAGGCCCCGCTTTCGACCCGGACACCCACCCAAGACGCCCTAAACCCAGCCGCGGGAGCACAGAGCCACCTCGGACTGTGAAATAACGCACGTGCTGTGTCGCCGGCCGTGGCAAGCGGGTAGAATTACTCGGGTCTCTCTTCATGACGAATAAGCCTTTCGCCTTTTACTAAAGACTTCCGTGGAGAGGGACGTTGATGAGTTATGGCTATTTTTGGTTTTCAAAATGTGTCAAAGTGTTAAGATCTACAAGCTCACATACTGCCACTGTGTCTTGTTATGTGTGCTTAAGACATGGCTGTTGGGTACCGCAAAGAGGCCATTGTTACGCCCACGTGGAGGGGACTAGTCATTGTCTGACCGGCAGGGACTGGTATGTGGATGAGTGCTTTCCTCTATGGCCAGCATGTACAAGTCATACTTACCTGGCAGGGAAGACACCATGATCACGAAAGTCGGTTCACCCTCGGCGAGGCTCAGCCATTGCACGCTGTGCTTTGCTGACCCGGGTGAATTCCCCAAATGTGGGAATCTCGACTGCACAATTTCTGGTAGTGGGGGACTGCGTTCGCGCTCTCCCCTGATTAAGTGTTGAAAACATGCGGATAGTGCTGGAGAGGAGCCCTACGGGCTGCTGCTTACGACCATACCACCCTGGAAACGACCGATCTTGGAATATATAAACTTTATATAAACTTTATTACAGGCTCGTAGCCCACAGGGTAAGACAGTACATCACAAATAGGAGAATACAAAAAAAAAAAATACAGTACATTTACCCAGCCCAAGAGGTTACTACTCTAGGCGAGGCTCTTATACCAGTGTCCTCTGATGGTAGAAGTGTACCTTACAGAACTACGGCCTGGGTCTGTCAACTGACCAATGAGTCCATTCAGTGAGCGATCCAGCCTGCTCATGAATTTAAATGTCAAGTTCCTCAACAGTAGTGTAGTCCCAATGAACAGAAAAGCCCACTGGCTCTAGTGCTCCTTGGTTTTTTTAACAGTATACGAAGACAGTCATTATAGGCTACTTGCAGTTTGCATAAGCTCTCCTTCTTGTACTTTACCCACAGTGGAGCTGTGTAGAGAGGGGTGCAATAAGCTCTAAAGAGGTTTACCTTAACATCCGTAGTACAATGGTGAAATTTACGGACCAACATGTTGGCTTGTACATAAAGCATTCTCCTCTGTCTAAACATGTCCTCGTCATCCTCTAAGGTATCTGTTATGATATGCCCAAGATATTTTGTAATTTTGGACACACCCATAATTTGACCAGACAGATGAAAGGCAGGAAACTTAAGTTCCAGATCTTCTTTAGTTCTACATTATACTGAATATCAAAGTCAATACCGTAATTTGTACATATATTGAGTAGCTGTTGGAAACCACTGCTACTTGGGGAAAGTATGGCAAGGTCATCCGCGTACATAAAATGATTAATTAGGCTATCACCCATCATACAACCTGTTCTGCACCCCCCCAGCTGCATTGACAGGCCGTCCATATATAAATTGAAGAGGGCTGGGGATAAAATCCCCCCCTGCCTGACGCCATTACCCACCCTAAAAGGGGTGGATAATGTGCTCCCCCATTTTACCTGCATTTTCTGGTTAGCATACCAGTAGACAAGAATGCGTAATAAACATGTTGGCACACCCCTAAGCTTGAGTTTATTAAAAAGCTTGTAGTGATGGATTCGGTCAAAGGCTCTCGACGCATCAATAAAACCAACCAGCATAGTAGAGCCCTGCCTTCTATAGGTCTCCACTGCTTCTTTCAGAGCGTAAATACATAAGCCTGTACTATATTTGGGCTTGAAGCCAAACTGATTGTCAGTGGTGGAAATGTAAATACTTAGTCTATCAAGGAGTAGTTTTTCTAGTACTTTGGACACAATACTAGCAAGAGCTATGGGTCTGTAGTTATCTATACTCCCTACTTTCCCAGCTTTGTCTTTTATTATGGGAACCAGAACGACAGACAGCATGGAGTCTGGTAAAGTGCCATGAGTCAACATCCCAGAGAAGCAGATAGACAACAACACTGCTAATCTGGGACCAGCTAGCTTTAAGTGCTCTGCTGTAATATTGTCCAGACCACTGGATTTTCTGTCAGCAAGTTGCTGTATGGCATTAACAACCTCGTGGGTGTTAAGAAAAGTACTTTCTTCTTCAATAGTGCCTATATGAAAAGGCTCACCTTTAACACAATTAAATAATGTTGCATAATCCAGAGGGCAGCGATGCCTACTGGATCTGTTACCCCCTCTACATTACAAGGGAGAGCTGTTTTAGCCCTGTTAAGGGACTTTACCTCTTTCCAAAAGTTAGTGATGTCATTATCAAAAAGATTATCAGCCATAGACTGAGCACTCAGGGCCTGTTCTTGTTTGCTTATAAACCTTAATGCATATTTGTACTTTGAATTAGTTTTCTTTTTATGTTCAAGGACAGGTCCCTGTCTGGGCCTGCCATCTATTACCCAGGCCTTATGGGCCTCATTGGCCTCTGCATGGTGGCTAGCTACAAATTTATTCCACCCTGGCTTGATGTTCTTGGCCTTCCTAGGGCGGGTGAATAAAGACCTGCTAGCATCATGAAGTGCTCTCACTATATCATCATACATATGACATAGACTCTCACCATGGGAGGAGTCCTCACAGTTTACATTTGTGCAACAAATGGCATTCATGGGCAAATTCACTTTACTCAATAATTCATCAGAATAAAAGCAATATTTAAGGATATCCGCTTCCGATAGTTTACCCCAGTCTATTTTAACCTCTCTGTTTTCTTCATTCTTAGCCAGCGAGGGGACATTATCCACATTTAGTACCATGGCAAAAGGGATGTGGTCAGATGTAGCTAACCCATAACAAATATCAAGGCTTTCTATCGCTGCATGAGCATCAACAGTGGAAACCACGTGATCCAACCAAGAAGTAGTATTCCATGCTTCACTAACATAAGTAAAACTTGTTTCAGGCAAGAGCACTTTACTTGATATTACTAAATTAGCGTCATTTGTAAACCTCACCATGCCTTTAGCAAATAAAGACTTACTATCGGTCAGATCGGCATTATAATCACCCAAGACATAAATACATGACAGGTTGTTATCCTCAATAAAGGATTGAATAAATGCAAGCCTGCTCACAAATTTATCGATATGATCATAGGACTCATATGGCGTGTAAATATTCAGAATAATACAATTCTTACCATTGAAATTAAACTCAAGCCCAATGGCCCAGTCCACATTTAAACGTAAAATCTTAACCATGGGATCATATTTAATATTCCATAAAATTGCAACTCCTCCAGCTATCCTACCTCGGATAATTCTCGTGCTGAGGTCCGTGGTGGATTCTCCAGCACCATGGAAGTCTGGGTGCAGGGTGTTTAGTTTATCCAAGTCCTGCTTGGCCAACCAAGTTTCTTGTATACACAATACATCACAGTCATCCAGCAGTGTATCCACCACTAGCCGCCTAGCTTTGTCAGCAGCCGTATGCCCTACTCGTAGGCCACGAGAATTGTATGACACAACCCGCATTATGGGGCTGAGAGATCCCCGTCAGGGCAGCTGGTTTCACCGCTGTCCACCGTCACCTCCACAGGGGCTGTAGGTGCACCAACTCCTGGGCGCGACATCCCCTCTCTCCTTTCTCCTTTCTGGTAGCCTCGTCCCACCTGTTACTCCTCTTGGTCGGCGAGGCTCGAAGAATTGTCTGATGACTGACCCGGCTGGCCAGAACTGAGGGTCGTACATCTCCTTCCACTCGTTCCATTCAGCAGTAATACAGAATGAGCTGAATCTGCTGTGTGGCGTCTCAATTTTCCTGCATTTTACCTCCCGGTTCATCTTCCCTTGCAGGAAGTCACGGAGAGTATCAGCATCAAGGTCCAATGTGAACTTTGTAGCGAACACGCTGACTAGCTTAGTTTTCACCGTGGAAAGTTTCTCATTGTTTATCACCGCCGTCCCAGTAATAGCTGTCTTCTTTCGAGGATGTTTAGCAGCGCGACGAGCAGCACTCTCTGGGGCTGCCTTTCGTTTGTTTCCCTGCTTCACCACTGTACTCCAGCCGTGTGCAGTCCCCAGTGCATTTTCACTCTCCTGAGCAGGTGACACACCAAAGGGCTCAGACATCGACCACCCCCTTCCACGCTGCGGGGCTTTCCGGGCAGAGGGGGAAGGTCCCCGCTGCCTAGCCAGCGCCGGCGCCGCCTCCTCTGCTGTAGCCGAGCTGGGCCTCAGTACAGACCCGCCGCTTGCGGGGCCTTCCTCCGCAGTTAACACAGCCTGGTGAGCAGCCATAGAGGACCCGACACCACCCGCAGCAACAGTAACGGTGTTTTCCACCGCCACCAGTCGCTGGTTAATGGAGCCAGAAACCTCCAGCAGCTTCTCACTTGCAGCCGCCTGCGAGGTAAGGGAACCTTTCAGAAGTTCAATGTCAGTGTTGATTTGCTGCATTCTTCCAAGTAGCGCAGAGACGTCCACATGTTTGAATGAAATGGGAGGCAATTCATCAAGGAAGTGTGACACAAATCTTGGTAGCTCCCCTTTCTCTTTGAACACAGCCAAGCACATTTTGATGTAGAGTTCGTCTTTCTTCTCACCTCTGTGAGCTGACCAGCGTTTAGAGTCAGGAAACAGCTCAGCCATTGTGTCTTTGGAGGCTTCAATCCGTTGTGAACTGAAGCTAGTCTTAACAATCTTGACAATGTTGTCTTGGTCAAGTGTTCTCGACTTAATCAAGAGAAAGTTCAAAAGTTCATCTTCAACTATAGTTTTTCCATCTATAGTGTGATAAATCACAGGTTTGATGCGGGCTAACGCTCCCACATCACACCGACATCTTGGAGTATCGGAGGGCAAGTGCATAGGCCACGCCCACATCATTAAACAGCCCCAATTGCCCGGCTCTCCACTCGGACCCAGGAAGCCTCGGGCCCCCACCGGGGTGCCAGGCCCGACAGCCAGCTAAACCCACGACCCGGCTCTCCATCCGAACCCGGGCACCCACTCTTAAGCACCCCCCCCCCCCCCGGAACCTTCACAATGTAATACCAGGTGCTGTAAGCTTTTCATTAGCGCATTTGCTGCTGCCATCTGCTGTACATGGGCCGTACCGGCCACTGCTGCCTTTGCTTACGGCCATACCACCCTGAACACGCCCGATCTCGTCCGATCTCGGAAGCTAAGCAGGGTTGGGCCTGGTTAGTACTTGGATGGGAGACCGCCTGGGGATACCAGGTGCTGTAAGCTTTTTCATGTCGGCATACTGAATGAGCAACGGTCATTCATGAATGGCCATGCAAAACACTGGATCATTGTGCACCACTAACTTTTTGCACCCCAAAGCGCATAGGCCACGCCTTCATCATTAAACCACACCCCCAGTCCGACAGGCCCCGCTTTCGACCCGGACACCCACTCTTAGCCACCCACCCAAGACGCCCTAAACCCAGCCGCAGGAGCACAGAGCCACCTCGGACTGTGAAATAACGCACGTGCTGTGTCGCGGGGCTGCCCACGGCAAGTGTGTGCGTGCACGCGCGCCGTAAAGTGCTTGACCGGCGCGGCTAGAGGCTTCGCCGGCCGCCGTGGCAAGCGGGCAGAATTACTCGGGTCTCTCTTCATGACGAATAAGCCTTTCGCCTTTTACTAAAGACTTCCGTGGAGAGGGACGTTGATGAGTTATGGCTATTTTTGGAAGGCCTTGCCCATCGGACAAGGCCAGCTCAGCTGTTGAAGAAAATGACAGGAGCACAGTGGTGCACTTGGTCGTCTGAGTGCAAATAGGTGTGAGCGCTTTAACTAATAGTATCGTAGGTTTTCAAAATGTGTCAAAGTGTTAAGATCTACAAGCTCACATACTGCCACTGTGTCTTGTTATGTGTGCTTAAGACATGGCTGTTGGGTACCGCAAAGAGGCCATTGTTACACCCACGTGGAGGGGACTAGTCGTTGTCTGACCGGCAGGGACTGGTATGTGGATGAGTGCTTTCCTCTATGGCCAGCATGTACAAGTCATACTTACCTGGCAGGGGAGACACCATCGGTTCACCCTCGGCGAGGCTCAGCCATTGCACGCCGTGCTTTGCTGACCTGGGCGAATTCCCCAAATGTGGGAATCTCGACTGCACAATTTCTGGTAGTGGGGGACTGCGTTCGCGCTCTCCCCTGATTAAGTGTTGAAAACATGCGGATAGTGCTGGAGAGGAGCCCTACGGGCTGCTGCTTACGACCATACCACAGTGGAAACGACCAATCTTGGAATATAAGCAGGGCAAGGGCATAGGCCACGCCCACATCATTAAACAGCCCCAATTGCCCGGCTCTCCACTTGGACCCAGGAAGCCCTGGGCCGCCACCGGGGTGCCAGGCCCGAAGCCAGCTAAACCCACGACCCAGCTCTCCATCCCGGAGAACCCGGGCACCCCCCCCCCCCCCCCCGGAACCTTCACAATGTAATACCAGGTGCTGTAAGCTTTTCATTAGCGCATTGGCTGCTGCCATCTGCTGTACATGGGCCGTACCGGCCACTGCTGCCTTTGCTTACGGCCACACCACCCTGAACACGCCCGATGTCGTCCGATCTCGGAAGCTAAGCAGGGTTGAGCCCTGGTTTTAGATATTTTAGATTTTCGGAGTGGCTCTGACATCAGAGACACTGCTCTCCCTACCTTCCGGACTACATTTGTCTCCTCACACTACAGTTAGACCAGCCCCAAGACACAGTCTTCATGGACACTGGGGTGTCCCTAAGATTTGTTCCACCTACCTACAGCCTTCGTTGACCCCACCCCCACATGCATTTGTTATTTTGTTTGTATCATGGCGCCGTCAGCAGAGCAGGACCAGAGAGAGTATACACAGAAAAACAACAACTGAGAGACGAGGAAGAGACGAGCTACATGTGTTGCCACGAATTCACCCGTGCACGAATTGGCACGATTGCTGTTGGGGGTGGGGGGGGGGGTTACACAATATGTGTAACAATGCAGCTTTTTCTGGTTTTAACCTTTGTATCCTGTTTGTATCAACGTTTACTTTCATTTGAACTTTGAACAGTATAACTGTAACCGGCTGAAAACGGCCATCGGTCACATTTGGGCAAGTGGCTAATATGACTGCATGTGATTTCATGGACTTAAGCCAAATATTTTACCTAAAAAAATGCTATGCCGTGTTTATTATGTATATAATAAAGTTGCTGAATTTATTATACAATTATGAAATTGGTCTGTTTTTTTAACATATGTTTATCGATTTTTCTTTACAACATAGTAATTTCAAAGCAATTATTCACATATATTCCCCCTCCCGGCCTCCCCCCACATCCCCATGGCAGCACAAATACAAAACAAAATCTTCGAAGAAACATCAGGAAATGTCCATAAAAGGTCTTCCACTGCTGGCCTGCTCGCTCTGCCTAAAAAAATGGCAACTAAAAAATACGGGGAAGCAGCTTTTTGCTTCTACGGGCCGTCGGCATGGAACAAGCTCCCACTGTACCTTCATCAGGCACCCTCTGTAGACATTTTTAAAGCTCAGCTCAAGACCCACCTCTACAACATTGCTTTTAAGTGATCTTTTATTTTTATTTATTATTTTTATTACTGCTTGTTTTTTAATATCGTTGCCTTATTTTATCTGTTCTTAGCTTTGTACCACTGCCTTCTCCTGATTTGACACTGCGTTATTGTCCTATTGTTTTAACTGCTTGCCTGTTTTAATGCTGTTTTGTTTTGCTTTTGTTTTTATTATCTTTTCTGCTCTGTAAAGCACTTTGAGCTACATTTATGTATGAAAGGTGCTATATAAATAAAGTTTATTATTATTATAAATACAGAACAAATTTAAAAAAATATATAACAAAAACAAAAAAGAACACATTACAGTTAAACAAACAAATGCACAATGTCCATCACAGTTCCCTACCCCCACCCCACAGCTGACTACTTGGTCTGTTTGAATGATATTGCATTATTATCTGAACTGAGAAAGCAGCTTATTGGGTTATATACATTATGGTTCAATGACAGCTTTATTTTAGACAAACAGAGTAAAGAAGCACACATATTTTTGAAGACGTGTCACTTTATTTGGTAGTATGCAGTTAAATATTCGTCTTCAGAACAACGTGTTTAATCTCCTCTCAGAGAGGCTCAGTATCAAAACAAATACTAATCCGTGTGTGGTCAACTTCATAATAATTATGTTTTCATCATGCTGTAAGAGAAGTTTTAAGATGAGAATACTATCCACCTGTTGGTTGTCTGTCAGAGGACTTATTCTTACAGGAGGTCTGACCATGTTTGACCACTACTGACCACACCTCCAATGTATTCTCTGCTCTCACTTTGTATAAGAGAGAGAAATGTAAAGTGTTCGGGAGGCTTGCATTCTTGCTTCCTCCCTGGGCTGGTGAATTGTATTAAACTTATCATTGTTCCAGTCCACTCTGTGCCCTGTTTATTTCTTAATGACTCTGCTGTGAGTTCTAAAAATAATCTACGGCAATTCTTCTTTAATTAATCAAAGCTACAGTTTGTACATATCGTTGCTGTCGGGAACCACCTAACTTTATTTTTGAGGTTTTCATTTTTTTCCCCGTTTTGTTTTGCCTACATCAGTGCTATTCAACACCATTCACGTCTGTCTGTTGGTTAGAAATACAAAAAGGCGCTTCCATTGGACCCTCAAACTGTCTGCAGTTAACTCCACCAACTCTCCACCTCTCATCCAAGAAGTAATTGACAATCACAATATATAAAGTCCCACCATCGACTTTGACGAGGCAGTATTGCTTTGTTTTCAAAATATAAGGTTTTCTTAATTTCCTGAAAAATGCATATTTTTCATTTTCT
This sequence comes from Protomyctophum parallelum, assembly GCF_964188405.1. Taxonomy (NCBI): domain Eukaryota; kingdom Metazoa; phylum Chordata; class Actinopteri; order Myctophiformes; family Myctophidae; genus Protomyctophum; species Protomyctophum parallelum. The sequence continues at coordinate 5,273,866 of NC_139715.1, forward strand.
GAAAAAATGACCATTTTGGAGTTAGAGTTGGTTTCTCCCCGACAGCAGAGTGTGGTCACTCAATAATAAAACATAATGTTTTCATGCTTCTTCAATCAATCGAAGCTACAGTTTTGTGCATATTAATAATACTTCATTTTCTGTTTATAAAACAGATCAGGACAATAATGTCAAAGTGACGATAGCACCTATTTTTACACTTACGTAGGTCAACTTGAATTATTTTAACACAAATCTTCTCTTCTAGGGATCCCTGGCACAACACATTGTCAGTTGGGCTCTGTGGCCAAATGTATACTGAAAGAAAGCAACGTCATTTCTGATATGAAGATAAAATCCATGTAAATGTTTACACAATATTAAAAAGGGAACAAAACTGAGCTACGGCAGTCACAGTGACAGACACACAGACAGACACACACTCAGACATTGACTGAATTATAGTATGCATGTCTGTCACATGAGAATGTGTGAGAACCACACTATGCGTCACATTGTGAGCTTGTATAGATTGCGGGTGATTTCACTTTTGTTTTGTTACGTTTTGACATTTCTCACCTGTAATGTCATGCCCACTGATCAAATGTAAATTAATCATTTTGTCAAGCTATCAATTATAGATTTTTGAGGGGCGCTAGCCCCTCCTATGAACAGCTACAGTATAGTGTAGATTCTGCCATAACACAAACCACTGCCACTGACAATGAATGGGGAATCAGCCAATCAAATCATCGCTATGGGGTACACACATTGCTCAGCCAATGAAATCATTTCTATGGGGTACACACAAAGCGGGGCATAGGATGCCCTCAATAGGCTACATGATTGAATACAGTATCAAACGGTATAAGTACAAGTATATAGTGCAGGTAAAAGGTAGGCATGTGATTCTGAAGACACACAGCTACTGTAGTGCAGAGTACAGATACACAGCTACAGTAGTGGAGAGTAGCTTTTCTCTGTTCTCCTCTTTTCACTGTAAGGAAACAGCAGAGAGACAGAGATGATGCACAAGGAGAAGAGACTGGAGCAGCACAGACAGACATGATATTCAATGAGATGTTATGTTAACGGCACGCACACACGCACGCACGCACAAAGAAGACGAAAAGAGAGGAACATGTCTTGTTGTACTCACTCAACACAGCGCATTCTGCGAATAACCCAGTCCTTGGAAGGGTCAGCACACTCGAAACCTGTGTGAGTGTGGAATCTGGATGAGACGGGGGGGACGGGGGGACGGGGGGACGGGGGGGGCAAATACATATTCATTAGGGGTCCTTCACAGAAAAGAAAAAAAAAAGGTGTAGCACTGCTGTTGTAGATCTAGGCCCTATGGGCTCCATCTTATGCCATGCTTTATCCTCAGGTAATAAACATTTTCTGTGAATTACACATTTAGGAGCTTCTTGCGGCCACACAACCCACTATTCATTTTGCCGACTGTACAGGTGTGTCTGTAGGCGTGTTGATGCGCTTTCCCTATATTTGCTATCTTATGCACACATGGTTTAGGACAATGGAAAGTGCCTCTTCAAACCACCCCTAATGTGAATTATGTCTGATAAATAAATGCGCTCCTGACTCTGAGACCTGAGTTGGAGCTGCCTCGGCTTGAGTCATGTTGCACAACATGCACAGCTCAGAGGTCTTAATTCTCCACACATCTCTGTGGTTGTAATTTTACTATAATCAGCAGTGTCAATTCCTTGTGCTTATTGTGTTTAATTGTCTAGTCAAAGAAGTTATTATATTTGCACGAGTGAGGCTGTGTTGGAGCTGCTGGACAAAAAACAACCTGGCCGCTGTATCAAATATAAATATGCTATATTTCAAGGCAGCAACATGTGTCGTTCTTCCATGGCCATGGGCCATAGTGTAAATCACTGGGCATAATGTTAAATGGATAATGGATCTCTTAAAGGCAATGGCAGGTGATTGGTTTAATCATTGTGACGCCCAAACCACACCTATGCATAATTTAAGGGGTAATGGAGGTGTTTATAGGGACTTAGGCTGTGGCACAAGATAACACATGTAACGGGGCCACACCTCTCACACAATACTAAATCACCAAATTAACCCATTCTGACCTGAGATCAGATTCATACGAGGTTTCCGCCGGACACACACTGGTCTGATGAACCCATTCTGACCTGAGATCAGATTCTAAAAATGTCAGTCGCTCTTCGATTTTTCAAAAATAGCAGACCTACAAGCTCGTATCGCGCCACTCGGTGGCGCGATACGAGCTTGTAGGTCTGCTATTTTTCAATAGCTAAAGCATAACATGATGCTAACACCAAAATGGGTGCCCGGTCAGAATGGGTTAAGGAAAAAGGGCCCCTGCCGCAAGATGGAGCCCTATATATTGCGCCACCCCTTACCCCTTATCCCTAAACTTATTTGCTATTTTTTACTATTTTTAAAACCTTTTAAAACAGTACAAATAGCCGATCTACAAGCTAACAACGTGTCGATGTAAATTGGCTATAGTTGAACTATTTTTAAATGTTTGAAAATAGTAAAACATTGCAAATAAGTTTAGGGATAAGGGGTAAGGGGTGGCGCACGATAGCGCCCCTAGTCCTTTCACCTGTGTTGAGGAAACTATAGAGTTCTAGTTGTGTTAACTAATAAATAATACTGTTTATGCAGGGGAAGAGCAAATACAAAACATCATGACCACGGGCCAATCAGTAGCATGCAGCATCGCCACTTCATTTGGCCCTATTTGGCCTATCGCTCTGACCGCCATGCACCAAAAATAGTACCAACAGTTTGCAGAAGGTGGCCGGAATTGAAATTATGTCTGGCCCTCGTCGACCCCATTGGACCCACTTGGTCCTATGGAAATGCAGAGGCATATGCAGGTGCAGGTATCTGCATGCACCGTGTCTGTGACCCCCCGACAATATATCATATTTGAACTGGGCACCTACCCCCCACACTGACAAGCACTTGGATTTGTGGGAGTTGAGGCATTGAATTGTGTTTGAATCGGTCCTATTGATTGATTGATTGATTGATTGATTGATTGATTGATTAACCCATTCTGACCTGAGATCAGATTCATATGAGGTTTCCGCTGGACACACACTGGTCTGATTGACCCATTCTGACCTGAGATCAGATTCTAAAAAATGTCAGTCGTTCTTCGATTTTTCAAAAATAGCAGACCTACAAGCTCGTAGCGCGCTATGAGCTTGTAGATCTGCTATTTTTCAATAGCTAAAGCATAACACGATGCTAACACCAAAAGGGGTGCCCGTACAGAATGGGTTAATTGACACTTGTTTACAATAGGGCCCACCATGTTCAATTCATCATAACAATTAGAGACGTACAAATATACTCTTTTAGCTAAAGACAGGAAATCATCATAGGGGTTAAAAGGGGGGGGGGGAAACATATACAGTGAGGGGAAAAAGGGGTGGGTGGGATTCAGGTTTTACGGGGGCCAGTTTCGAATTGCAGCCGTTCGTAGGTGCCCTTTGAGAGCAGTTTTGAAGGGCTTACAGATACAGATACATAATGTGAAAATAGCAGATCTACAAACTAAATTTTTATTCATTTCACTATATGCTACAAAAATGCCCTACCAACGCCCTACCAACGCCCTACCAACAGCCCTACCAACAGCCATTAAGAAATGTGGATTGGCAAGACTTTACTTACTAGTTTAGGGTTCTGGTGTCATGCATAGTATATGATGATTTCCCTTTTTTCATATAAGTGTATATAATATTTCTACGTCATTAAATGTTTTTGCATGTAATGTACTTTCGTTTGAAATGTACCCATTCTGCATACTGTGAAAATGTTATGACATAAATATATATATGCAATTTTAGAGGGAGATATCTCCCTCCAAAATCGCATATTTGTCTTTTTATTTTATGTCACAACATGACTCAGCACAGAATTGCCTGGAAGGACCAAAGGCATAGGGCGGCGGACGCAAGCCAACAGGTGGCAAAAGCATGTTATTTAGGACCAATCAATTCAACAAACTATGGGCTTGCCTTTTTTATTTGACAAACAATTTGACAATTTGACATAGTTTGTTGAATACTTTTATGTAATGGTCTCTTGTTCTTCTTTTAAACAGGTTGAGAAGAGAACCACCGGGCTACTATATGTGTGTGAACTGAGGATGTATACTCACATGATAGCAGTGATGTGACAGGACCTGTTGATGGTCTGCAGGGTGTAAGCGGACAGCCGGCCGCACCGCAGCGGCTGCCGCCGGTACCGCACACAGCAGCTGGCTGCAGAACACACACAAAGTACTCGTGTTTTACTTAACACATTCTGACCTGAGATCAGATTCATACGAGGTTTCCACTGGACACACACTGGTCTGATGAGCCCTTTCTGACCTGAGATCAGATTCTAAAAATGTCAGTCGTTCTTCGATTTTTCAAAAATAGCAGACCTACAAGCTCGTATCGCGCCACTCGGTGGCGCGATATGAGCTTGTAGATCTGCTATTTTTAAATAGCTAAAGCATGACATGATGCCGACACCAAAATGGGTGCCCGGTCAGAATGGGTTTAAGGAGAGTTTCACGCTAGAAGGCTTTTCGTTGTAGAACTACAACGATGTAACGATGTGGATCTAACAACTTAGTATTACTATTAGCAATACTTATAGTTACAATTGTTCACTGGCCACACACATTTCCCATTGCCCATATGAAGCAAAAGTAAACAATAATATGAATAAAAAGGTTTTGCGCACAACACTCACCTGACCGTGTGCCGGTGATGAGGCTAGAGAGGATGACGAGGATGCTCAGAGCTGCCAGGAGTCTTGCTTGATTGGTCGGCTTGCCCATGTCTCTGAGTGAGGGTCTGTCTGTGCAGGTGTGTGTGTCTGTCAGGTGTCTCTGAGTGAGGGTCTGTCTGTGCAGGTGTGTGTGTCTGTCAGGTGTCTCTGAGTGAGGGTCTGTCTGTGCAGGTGTGTGTGTCTGTCAGGTGTCTCTGAGTGAGGGTCTGTCTGTGCAGGTGTGTGTGTCTGTCAGGTGTCTCTGAGTGAGGGTCTGTCTGTGCAGGTGTGTGTGTCTGTCAGGTGTCTCTGAGTGAGGGTCTGTCTGTGCAGGTGTGTGACTGTGTCAGGTTTCTCTTCTTACAAAGCTTCTAGGGCCCAAAGTGTCTGTCTGTGTGTGTGTGTGTGTGTGTGTGTGTGTGTGCTGCCTGCGGTGTGCTGAGAGACAGCCTCTACCAGTTCCTTAAGTAGGTTGTAGCTGGGGTTTTCCATGCCAGGGCAGGATTGTGTAATAGAGAGTACAGAGAGGAGAGAGAGAGAGAGAGAGAGAGAGAGAGAGAGGGAGGGAGAGAGAGAGGTTTGTATGTTGTATGCACGTATACTCTTGCATAAGTGCATAGGAATGCATTTTGGAATAAGTGTGTGTGTGCACGCAGAATGCACACATACTGTGCGTGCATGCGTGCGGGCGTCACGTGCATGCGTGCTTGTGGAGGAGGCGGTTTATTTTGTCCATGATTGATGTCTGCTGTGTGTCTGACAGTTTATATGCCAAACTGTATTGTCAGTAAATATATATGCCAACTGTATTGTCAGTAAATATAAAGTGTTGCCTCATTGTAACTGGCCATTTTCCTATTGGCTGAATGCAATGGCATGTTTGTCTATGACTGCACTGCATTGCCAGTGTCTGTGTCCTTAGTTTGTACAGTGCGTGTTGGATCGCTTTAGCATTCTTGTAGTTTGTCCAAGGCATTCTTGTACTTCTTGTTTATTTGAACACAAATACTCTAAGACGACTCTGATTATAAGACGACCCCCATTTTTCAAGACTAATTTGTGGAAAAATAACATTGAAGACCATAATAGTCTAGTTCCCGATACGACCCAGTTTTTTAGGATATTTCCATAAGAGAAAAAAAAATCAGTCTTATTGTGTGTGCGCGCCTGTGTGTGTGTGTGCGTGCGCGTGTGCGTGCGTGTGTGCGGCCGTGTGCGTGTTGGATCGCTTTAGCATTTTACTTCCTCATTTTACTTCCGCATTTTACTTACTTAATCATCCATCTCCTTGACAATGCATATAGTTGTGCTTCTACATTACGGCATATTGTGTGTGTTGGTGTGCGTGCATGTGTGCACGTGCACGAGTGTGTGTGTGTGTGTGTGTGTGTCCTGGGCATGACGTTAAACTGCTCCGCTGTAACTATAGCCTATGATACATTTCAGGATTTACTGGTTTAAGTAAGTAACGCCAGGGCTCCACTGGGCGCGTCTGCGGCGCGTCTGCGTCGCGTCTCCGTCAGTGTCGGGAATGTGCCCTTTTAATCAATGGAGGGTGGCTCCACTGCCCGCGTTGCGTCGCGTCTCCGTCACCATAAAATTGAACCGGTTCGTTTTTTGACGCACGCACGCGTGACGCACGCGTGACGCACGCGTGACGCAACGCGCCCAGTGGAGCCCTGGCGTTAGTCAGAGTTCAACCGCAAGGTCATGCGGGTACGATCTCGGGAACCGCCAACTCAGCGTATATGAGAAAGTCGTGCGGTAAATGGACATGGGAGCTGACACCGTGCACCTTCACAAAATCACCTGAACTTGAACCTGTGTCTCTCTCTCGCAAGGGAAAATAATAGTTTGTTTTGTTAAGTGGCTGGGACGCACATGATGTATTGCATTTTTATAGCACTTTTCTATACATTCATTCATACATGTGAAGCGGCTCATGCATTGATGGAAGCATGAGGTCTCTCACACACACACACACACACACACACACACACACACACACACACACACACACACAGGTTTATGGAAGCGGTCAACTTAATTTATAATAGAAAATAAAGGGCCTGGACCATGGCTCAGTTGTCCAGGCACCTTGGCTGGTAATCCAGTCTGGCAGTGTGCCGCGGGTTCAACTCCTGATCCCGATGGCCTTCACTGCATGTCTTCCTCCCCATGTCTCTCCCCATTTCCTGTCAGCCTACTGTCTGTCCCTCCATAAAATAAAGGCGAAAGCCACAAAATAAACATTTAAAAATATTATAAAAAAGTCATATGCCTCATCACTCTTGCACATAGTTTAATGGACATGACACATTCATTGACCAGTCTATACGTGCCCAATAAACATCTGTTTATATAACTTCAATAACTTAATAAAAGTTTATCTGCTCATCTATAGGAAAACGATGGTGTGACTTCCACTGACACTGTGCTAAAGAGCATGTTGATGGTTGTACGCAATATATTTTTATAGCACGCTGGTTAAAAATATCACCTACGTTGATGTGCTAAAAATAGATGGATATTTATAGCACGCTGGCTAAAAATATCACCTACGTTGATGTGCTAAAAATAGATGGATATTCCCAAAGGGGAGGGGCTGTGCTACAGGCACGTGTGGAGTGCATGTTCACACATTGTGTGTGTGTGTGTGTGTGTGTGTGTGTGTGTGTGTGTGTGTGTGTGTGTGTGTGTGTGTGTGTGTGTGTGTGTGTGTGTGTGTGTGTGTGTGTGTGTGTGTGTGTGTGTGTGTGTGTGTGTGTGTGTGTGTGCGCACACGTGTGGAGTGCATGTTCATGTGTGTGTGCTTCCTTGTGACGACACAGGTTGATAAGACATTTTCCATGATGATGCAAGACTGCCAGTGGTGGAAGAATAACTCACTTTCTTTACGTAAAGCCTCACTATAATATATATATATATATAAGATAATAGGAAATATGTTGTTAGGATTAAATAAAGCATAACATAAACACCAAAAAAAGTAATGCATTTAATCGCACCTTTTTTTTTAAAAGGCGGAACGTTTCTCACTGGGCTCATTTCTAGTACTGAATAGGCTCATTAGGCATTAGGCTGCTGCACCGCCTTAAGTTGCACGGCTTGCAGGGGGAGGAGGAGCCTCAAGATGGCTGTGGCTCAAAAGAGGGAGCCTTGGAGTCATGGTAGCTAGCTAGCCGTCTGGACACAAGCTGGGGTCTGATCAACCCTGGCTGGGTCACCTGGAGGAGGGCGTATGATGTTGAAAGACCCGAAACGCTCTAAGATTCCAGGAACATCACTGAGGATGTGTCCAGACTAGGCATCAGTAGATGTATGTACACAGGATGTAAAAAATCCTCCCCTTTGATCAGTTAAGACAGTTGTTACATAGGAAGTTACCTGAGGGTAGTGAGGACATGAAATGTTGAGGCTGTACTGGGTCTGATGAACCCATTCTGACCTGAGATCAGATTCATACGAGGTCTTCCACTGGACACACACTGGGTCTGATGAACCCATTCTGACCTGAGATCAGATTCATACGAGGTTTCCACTGGACACACACACTGGGTCTGATGAACCCATTCTGACCTGAGATCAGATTCATACGAGGTCTTCCACTGGACACACACTGGGTCTGATGAACCCATTCTGACCTGAGATCAGATTCATACGAGGTCTTCCACTGGACACACACTGGGTCTGATGAACCCATTCTGACCTGAGATCAGATTCATACGAGGTTTCCACTGGACACACACACTGGGTCTGATGAACCCATTCTGACCTGAGATCAGATTCATACGAGGTCTTCCACTGGACACACACTGGGTCTGATGAACCCATTCTGACCTGAGATCAGATTCTAAAAAAATGTCAGTCGTTCTTCGATTTTTCAAAAATAGCAGACCTACAAGCTCGTAGCGCGCCACTCGGTGGCGCGCTATGAGCTTGTAGATCTGCTATTTTTCAATAGCTAAAGCAACACCAAAATGGGTTCCCGTTCAGAATGGGTTAAAAGTACCATATAGGGTATATGGTATACCTCCCTATAATGACTGTTTTTTTTTACTTGCTGAAAATAGACGATCTACAAGCCCACAACGCGTCGCAGCGCGCCGCGTTGTGAGCTTGTAGATTGTCTATTTTCAGCATGCAACACATTGTAAAATGACTTATACTGGATCTCTAGTCCACTATAGTCCCTTCCTAACATTTTAGTGTTTGAATTTGTTTATTGTTTATAAGGATCCCCATTATAGCTTTTGCCTTGAAACAAGCTAGTCTTCCTGGGGTCTGACACAGACAAACATTTAACATTTAACAAAGGCAATACTTACAATTGTTTACAAACACTATAACTCAAATAAAACATAGTAAAACAAAATATAAAATAAGAAATAAAAAAACATAGGAGGAAATAAAAAACAAAGAAAAACATAGCAAAAAAATCACTTTCAACAAATGATACATTTGAATTATTATCTTCCCATGGGTTACTGCTGTATGGTTTACATAAGGTGTTCTTTGTTTGTTGATGAAATTGTCAGCATATTAGTCTTAGTTTTAGTCGTCATATAGCTTACTTTTCATTTAGATTCCATTTAGTTTTTAAATATATTTTTTATCCCACGATTTTGTAACCCATTTTTCACCCCTGTGTCAATCATCTAATGTGATCCTGGGCTCTACACACCCTCCACCAACCTAGTCCCCATATATGGGGGACAAGGGGAGACCAACCTAGTCCCCATATATGGGGGACAAGGGGAGACCAACCTAGTCCCCATATATGGGGGACAAGGGGAGACCAACCTAGTCCCCATATATGGGGACAAGGGGAGACCAACCTAGTCCCCATATATGGGGGACAAGGGGAGACCAACCTAGTCCCCATATATGGGGGACAGGGGGAGACCAACCTAGTCCCCATATATGGGGGACAAGGGGAGACCAACCTAGTCCCCATATATGGGGGACAAGGGGAGACCAACCTAGTCCCCATATATGGGGGACAAGGGGAGACCAACCTAGTCCCCATATATGGGGGACATGGGGAGACCAACGGACTTGAACTCATGCTTCCTTCATGCCTGAGTGTCCAAGTTGCTCCTTTACACCTGACAGGGGGGAGTTTCCCTGGTTGGACGTAGCGTGTGGAAGGAACACGTTATTCCAACCAGTTCCTTTCCCCTCCATCAGGCACCCCGGCTGGCCAGGGGGAGGCAGTATAGAGACCAGTTCCTTTCCCCTCCATCAGGCGCCCCGGCTGGCCAGGGGGAGGCAGTATAGAGACCAGTTCCTTTCCCCTCCATCAGGCGCCCCGGCTGGCCAGGGGGAGGCAGTTTAGAGACCAGGATTGCAATTGATTTATAAAGCAAATATCTCTGCACTGGAGAAATTGCCAACATAACGATATACTGTATGAAATATTAAATGTATCCGTTTGTAAGAAGAGATCCTTAATAGACAAGGTTCTCCCGCTCAGCTCCGTTTGCTAGAACCAGTTTTGTTTTTGGCGAGAAATTTCTATTTTAGTTTTAGTCATAGTCTTTGGACTGAAACTTCATTTAGTTTTAGTCACATTTTAGTCACCTGGAATGTCTTAGTGTTGATCTAGTTTTAGTCGACTAAATGTCATGAGATTTTAGTCGACTAAATCTACAGTTGATTAGTCGACTAAAATGTATTTTGGCGGGTCTTGATGCCGTCGTAATGAGCCGATCTACAAGCTCACAACGCGTTGCGTTGCGACGCGTTGTGAGCTTGTAGATCTGCTATTTTCAGCATGCAACCAAGTGTAAAATGACTTATACTGGATCTCTTGTCCACTAGGTCCCTTCTTAACATTTTAGTCTAGTTTCTATTTGTCGACGAAATTGTCAGTATATTTAGTCTTAGTTTTAGTCATCATAGCTTAGTTTTCATTTAGTTTCCATTAGTTTTTGTCAGTGGAAAAAGGTAGTCGACGAACATTTTTCGTCTTAGTTTTAGTCGACGAAAACAACACTGGCTAGAACTGAAGTAGACGTTGATTATACGAGGGCAGTTGTTCTAAAATAAAGTGTTTAAACTGTAGCCTAAAGATAGACTAATACCATAATATAAACTAAAGGGTTTAAACTGTAGCCTAAAGATAGACTAATACCATAATATAAACTAAAGTGTTTAAACTGTAGCCTAAAGATAGACTAATACCATAATATAAACTAAAGTGTTTAAACTGTAGCCTAAAGATAGACTAATACCATAATATAAACTAAAGTGTTTAAACTGTAGCCTAAAGATAGACTAATACCATAATATAAACTAAAGTGTTTAAACTGTAGCCTAAAGATAGACTAATACCATAATATAAAATAAAGTGTTTAAACTGTAGCCTAAAGATAGACTAATACCATAATATAAAATAAAGTGTTTAAACTGTAGCCTAAAGATAGACTAATACCATAATATAAACTAAAGTGTTTAAACTGTAGCCTACCATGCACTTATTGAGCCTAAAGTTAGACTAATACCATAATATAAACTAAAGTGTTTAAACTGTAGCCTGCCATGCACTTATTGAGCCTAAAGATAGACTAATACCATAATATATGCAAGAAGATCTGACTAGCAATGCCATTTCATCAGATATCATAGAGATCAGATTCATACGAGGTTTCCGCTGGACACACACTGGTCTGATTAACCCATTCTGACCCGGGATCAGATTCTAAAAATGTCAGTCGTTCTTCGATTTTTCAAAAAAATTGCAGACCTACAAGCTCGTATCGCGCCACTCGGTGGCGCGCTACGAGCTTGTAGGTCTACTATTTTTCAATAGATAAAGCATAACATGATGCTTACACCAAAATGGGTTCCCGTTCAGAATGGATTAAACTCTTACCACTAAACTGTCATTCAGACAAGATAAATCATTTCTTTACACTGGGGGTCCCCGGACCCCCCTGAAGGACCCCTGGGGGTCCCCGGACCACCCTGAAGGACCCCTGGGGGTCCCCAGCACCACCTCAGTGCACCTTGACAAACTCACCCCAAAACTACATAGAAATCAATCCGGACACTTCTATCATCAATAAGCATTTATTTGATGTTATAGTTTCAGAAATGCTTCCAGAGCATTAGGAATATAATAATAACATGTGTAGCTGCTTATGAACGCTATAGACATTTACAATGTACTTTATGAACGCTATAGACATTTACAATGTACTTTATGAATGCTAATGTACTTTATGAACGCTATAGACATTTACAATGTACTTTATGAACGCTAATGTACTTTATGAACGCTAGACATTTACAATGTACTTTATGAACGCTAATGTACTTTATGAACACTAATGTAAATTATGAACGCTAGACATTTACAATGTACTTTATGAACGCTAATGTACTTTATGAACGCTAATGTACTTTATGAACGCTAATGTAAATTATGAACGCTATAGACATTTACAATGTACTTTATGAACGCTATAGACATTTACAATGTACTTTATGAACGCTATAGACATTTACAATGTACTTTATGAACGCTAATGTACTTTATGAACGCTGCTAGACATTTACAATTCTATACGTCAATATTGCAACAAGAACATTACAGAGTACAACTGATCCATTTTTTTATCTTTTTTTTTTTTTTTATGAAATAAAATACATGGAAAAAGTAATAAAAAACATGGCCTCCTCACGCATCAGAAGGACAATATCAGCCACCAGAAGCAGAGACGTGTGTTTCCAACCAGTCTAACGTCCATTAGAAGGACAATATCAGTCACCAGAAGCAGAGACGTGTGTTTCCAACCAGTCTAACGTTCATCAGAAGGACAATATCAGCCACCAGAAGCAGAGACGTGTGTTATGAGAGGGTCAATGCACCTGGTGAGGCGTGGCTGTCTGCGTGGCTGTCTGCGTGGCTGTCTGCGTGGCTGTCTGCGTGGCTGTCTGCGTGGTCGTTATGAGAGGGTCAATACACCTGGTGAGGCGTGGCTGTCTGTGTGGCTGTCTGCGTGGCTGTCTGCGTGGTCGTTATGAGAGGGTCAATACACCTGGTGAGGCGTGCAGGCGTAGCGCGGCACCGATCTGCTATGTCTGTCTCTCTCTCTCTCTCTCTCTCTCTCTCTCTCTCTCTCTCTCTCTCTCTCTCTCTCTCTCTCTTATAAACAATGTCTCTCTCTCTCTCTCTCTCTCTCTCTCAGAGACGTTGTCTGTCCTAACAAAGACACACTGAGGAGTCGTCATCATAAACCATAAACCCAGGGTAGAGAGCTTCAGTGAATCTGGTCTGGAAGGTATAAAGGTGTGTCAGTGAGTCAGAGGACACTTCATAGAAGGACAGAGTCCCTGCAGGGCAGTCTAGATGCACTGCTACTCTGTAGACAGACTGACCGCTCTCATCCACTGCTCTGCTGGAGACAGAGGGAACAACAGGGAGGTTAGTCCCCCTACTATTGTGAGTGACAGAGTAACCGCCTCTACCACAGAACAGACTCCAGGAATGATCATTCCATCCAAGCACACTACCCCCTCCTCTCCTGCTGATTGCTCTGTAAGCCCCTCCTATCAGAACCTCCCCCCTCCAGCATGGAGGCCAGAGCTGAACACTGGGTCTCAGAGAGTTCCTTCCCTGATCTGCTCTCTGACTCCAGGTACTGTTGGATCCCCTGACTTACTGACGGGTCGTTCATCTCCATCAGACATTGGAAGATGTTGATGCATCTGTCAGGAGAGAAGTCGTCATCATTCATCTTCTTCAGGTTGTTGATGGCTCTCTGGATCTCCTCTGGACTGTTCTTTGTCTGACCCAGCAGACCTCCTAACAGACACTGGTTGGACTGCAGTGAGAGACCATGAAGGAAGCGGACAAAGAGGTCCAGGTGGCCACTCTCACTCTTCAGGGATTTCTTCATTGCAGCCTTCAGGAAGTCAGAGAGTCTCTCCAGCGAAATGTCCCTGTCTGAACCGTCACTGTCTGAACCGTCACTGTCTGAACCGTCACTGTTGAATCTCCCATCTCCCAGGAATGTCTTCAGGACCTCAATGTTCTTCTGTGTGAAACAGTGGAACAGGTAGACTGCAGCCAGGAACTCCTGGATGCTCAGGTGAACAAAGCAGTAGACTGTTTTGTGGTAAGAAGCACCATCTACTCTGAAGAATGATGTGCACATGCCTTGTGCACATGCCTTGTTCACATCAAGACCACAGGCTTCCAGGTCTTTCTGGTAGAACAGGATCTGATCTTCGATCATTTGGTTAAATGCCAACTCGCCCAGCTTCAGAATGAACGGTCCTTCTGCCTTCATGAGCTCCTCTTTTATCTGTTTCGTCGTCTTATCTGATTCACCATACTTCTTCTCCATCTGCTTCGTCAGAGCCGTCAGGAATTCACAGTACATCTCAACCAGGGTCTCAGGGAGCTGGTCTTCCATGTTTCTGTGCTGCACAACAAAAGCAAGGATCCAACAGAAGACTGGGATTTCACACATAGTGGAGAGGATCTTTGATTTCTTGATGTGTGAGATGATTAAGCTGGTCATCGAGTTGGCCTTGTTCTCATCATTGAAGATCTTCATGAACCTCTTCTTGAAGTACTCCCTCTTCTGGTCATCTGTGATGAACCCTCTTATTTCTGTCATCCTGTCAACAAGGTCCAGTTGATCAGGGATCTGATCCACTGCTGCAGGCCGTGAGGTGATCCAGATGCGAGCGGAGGGAAGCAGTTCACCCTTGATCAGGTTTACAATCAGCTCCGCGACCGGCAGGGATTCCTCAACATTCGTGATGATGGAATCTTTCTCGAAATCCAACGGAAACCTGTTTTCATCCAGCCCATCAAACATGAACATGACTTTGCAGGGACATGTTTTGTAGTCGTTTGACTCCTGCACTATTCTGAAGATGTCATTCAGTGCTTCTTCCGTAATCCCTCTGGTTTCCTTGACACATTCGTGAAGTAGCTTCGCCAGAGAAAAGCTTTCTCCCTCGTGAAGATTTAACTGGCGGAACGTCAATGGGAACACGAGATGGGGGTCTCGGGGGAATCGGTCCATGGTCCAGTTGTGAATAAATTTGTGTAAGAGGAAGGATTTTCCAATTCCTGCGACACCAACAGTGAGCACTACTCTTTCATTTATTCCAGAATTATACAATTCCCAGAGTTGGATTGGTTCGTCCAGTCCTGCCATGTTCATCTCCATCTGTCTGACCTCATGATACCTGTGCATGCTTGTGAAGCTGGTGTTTATGTTGTAGATCGGGACACAGACGTCGTCAAACTTCATCTTGGACTCATGGTCCAATTTTACACATAGATATGTGTTTTTCATCTTGTTCTGAAACTTCTGAAGCGTGCGTTCGTAGCCAGTAATGGGACAGCCTGCTATTTTCACCAACAGATCTGTAATGAACAAAGCAATTCTTAAACAGCTTCAGGAGAAAGAGATCTGCCAGATCAAGTTCTACAAAACAATATAACATTTACCATTTAAATCAGTCAGTCAGTCAGTCCGCCAGCCAGTCAGCCAGCCAGCCAGCCAGCCAGCCAGCCAACCAGTCAACCAGTCAGCCAACCAGTCAGCCAACCAACCAGCCAGTCAGTCAGCCAGACAGACAGACAACCAGTCAGCCAACCAGTCAACCAGTCAACCAGTCAGCCAACCAGCCAGTCAGTCAGCCAGCCAGACAACCAGTCAGCCAGTCAGTCAGTCAGCCGACTCAGCCAGCTAGCCAGCCAGACAGACAGACAGACAGACAGACAACCAGTCAGCCAGTCAGGGTTCTTAAAACGGTCTCAACATTAAGCTTAACATGTTTTTTATGAATGTTGTTAAACTCTAAGTCTGGCTGAATTAACTGGAGAGCTTCTGATTCCCAGAAGGCCTCTCTACCATTCAGATATGTCTGCCCCTGTTTCTGTATTCACACACACACACACACACACACACACACACACACACACACACACACACACACAGTCAGCTCACCTTCAGCTGCTCCTGTAGACGTTGCACTTGACATTGGTGGGTCAGCGGCTGTAGCTCCATGCTGGTCTGATGTCAGAAAAGACAAAAGTCCAAAGTAAGAGCTTGAACAGATCTACAAGCTCACAATATTAAATATAAAAGGTTTTAAAGTTAAATCCGACTTCCCTAAGCCTGCAGTGCAGACACCCTGTTACATGTATTTTTCAGAATGGACAAAGGTATTATAATTTTTCAATACAGAATGAGATCATATCGACATCGGTAATAATATCGATTATCAGCCATAACAGCAACATTAAATTGGCTATTTTTCCCAAAATGTTTTTTTTAAGAATTAATTTGGACATATTGTAAACCTTTTCACTTGTTTAATCCCAAAGGGGATTCATCTTTCTTTGTTTAAAAGGATCCCTGGCCAGACAAATATGCCTTAAAACACTATACTTGCCCTCTATATCAAAAAAAATAAAAACACCATAAATAGAGAATCTTTCACTCAATAGGAACTGCTCCTGTCCAAGTTGAGGATGTCATATGACATACTGTATGTCCATGTGTGGTCCAGCCCCAGGGAATGTATGGAATGAACATGCTAATAAAAATATATTTAAATATTGCTTTGATGCTCATATTATTCTTAGGGAGTATTAAGTTGTTTTATTAGCATATGCAATATGCATTCCATAGGGCTGGACTAGCTCTGGTCCATAGCCTTACTGCTTAAGGCTATGGACCACAGATAGGGCTGGACCACACATGGACATATCAGCAACCTGCCATGGGAGCAGTCCTTATTGATTGAAAGATTCTCTCTTTATGAAAGAAATAAAATGTTGGTGTTTTAAAATAAAAAAATGTATTCATAGAGGGCAAGTATAATGTTTTAAGGCATATTTGTCTTATTAGCCAGGGATCCTTAAGGTTTGGAATTTATTCCAATAGGAAAATTCACATTTGTTGAAATCGAAATTGAGGTTTCAGAGAAAATAATCGGTTGCAAAATCGTGCAGCCCTAAAATATGGTATTAGTAGTAGTAAATGGAGGCTATAAACACAGTGTACAGATGGTATTAGTAGTAGTAAATGAAGGCTATAAACACAGTGTACAGATGGTACAGTTACAGTATAGGTAATACTAACAAACATCACACCATCCTGGCTGCTCTTTGGGTTGTTCCTAAGTAGGGGTGGACGATAATGGGCTGGCGTATGGAGCTCCATCCCAGCTCCTAAGACTGGCCTTGATCCCCAGGTTGATCAGGCTTTTACTGTCCAGGCACTGAGGTGCCCTCTTTACAGCTCTAATTGTATATCTTGTTCTGAATGCAGTTTTCTGATGTGTTGTTTTCTGTTTTTAAAAAGATCCTAAAACTCTATTCAGAAAAGTGATATACAAATAAATTAATGATGTAATTATGATCACAATTTATCTATTTAACTTAACAGCACTCACCTGATGTTTCTGAAGTGTCCACAGCTCTCCTATAAGACAAATAGAAATAAATAGTAGCATTTTATCTTCAGCATTAGTGAGGAGCAATTAAACAAAGATAGTTTGGAAATGGTGAAGTTGTCCTTTAACCACATAAAGAATACACATTTAAAAAAGAACAAAGATCACCTCATACAATGTTAGCACCACAGTGAACATATAATTAACTATGACAGTTCTGGGTAAACATTAATTAGAGTGTGGACCTCTTTGATAGAAAGATTCAATAATAGAAATAGAAATGTCCGTTACACATGTTCGTTAGAATGTGCACCTTTCACTTTAAAAACAAAAACAAACTATTGTAAATGAGAGTTACTTACAGCTCATCAAGGAGAGGCTTCTGATGTTCTTCTAGACCTTTGTAGAAAAGGTCTTTGGCTTTTCTGGTGTTCAGGAGTCCGTTCAGGAGTTCCCTCATCATCTCCTGAGTGGTGGACTTAGACCTGACATTATTGTAGCCCTCTCTGGTGATGACAGCGTTCTGAAGGAGCAGATCCAGGATGGGATCGACCATGGTCACTTTCTGAATGAGCTTTGACCAGTGTTGCTCCACAAAATGTTTCTCTGAAGATGAGGGGAATGAAAATGGAGTTGTTGCTGATACTCTGTTGCCAAGCACATTTAAACATGCTACTGTACGTTTTACAATGCTAATACTTCCCATCTCTGTGTTAATGGCATATATTAGCAAGTATTTGTATGCACCTGTCACCGTTTGAGAGAGTGGGGGGGGGGTGAACTATTCGTAGTTTCAGCTCACCTTTAGCTTTAGAGACTCCTCCACTTGTTGATGTTGAACTTGAAATTGTTGGGTCAGCGCCTGTAGCTTCATGCTGGTCTGATGTCACAGCTACTGTTAAGTTAGAAAAGACAACAGAATTGTATAAGAAACCTGCTGTTTAACAGTGTTAAATAGCTCTATATTGTGGCAGTAATCATTGATATAGAGTGTGTTCAGTAACAGTGTTAAATAGCTCTATATTGTGACAGTAATCATTGCTAGATTGTGTGTTAAGTAACAGTGTTAAATAGCTCTATATTGTGACAGTAATCATTGCTATAGAGTGTGTGTTCAGTAACAGTGTTAAATAGCTCTATATGGTGACAGTAATCATTGCTATAGAGTGTGTTCAGTAACAGTGTTAAATAGCTCTATATTGTGACAGTAATCATTGCTATAGTGTGTGTTCAGTAACAGTGTTAACAGGTTATACAGCTTTATACTGCTGCTTCTGCCATGGGCTTAGTATGGGATGCAAGGTCATCTTCCAATGCCCACAGGTAATGTTGTGCTATATGTTGTGTTAAAGTGTGAAGTGTGAAGTGAGCGTGTGCTCACTTCACACAGGTGTGATTATTTGTATTACAAGCGTTTACAATGTGCACAGACATACAGTGTAATGTCTCAGTAAACTATATGATCACATAGAATGCTGTTATCTGTTATGAAAATGTAAAAATTCTTACCTGCAACACCGGACACACAGGGTACAGTGACACCGAACACACAGGGTACAGTGACACCGGACACACAGGGTACAGTGTGGGGTACAACACCGGACACACAGGGTACACCGGACACACAGGGTACAGTGACACCGGACACACAGGGTACAGTGACACCGGACACACAGGGTACAGTGACACCGGACACACAGGGTACAGTGACACCGGACACACAGGGTACAGTGACACCGGACACACAGGGTACAGTGTGGGGTACAACACCGGACACACAGGGTACACCGGACACACAGGGTACAGTGACACCGGACACACAGGGTACAGTGACACCGGACACACAGGGTACAGTGACACCGGACACACAGGGTACAGTGTGGGGTACAACACCGGACACACAGGGTACACCGGACACACAGGGTACAGTGACACCGGACACACAGGGTACAGTGACACCGGACACACAGGGTACAGTGACACCGGACACACAGGGTACAGTGTGGGGTACAACACCGGACACACAGGGTACACCGGACACACAGGGTACAGTGACACCGGACACACAGGGTACAGTGACACCGGACACACAGGGTACAGTGCCATCACTCTGTGCTTGCTCCCCCTCCTCGTCTGAAGTGAGAACAGTGAAAATGCAGGACATGCATATTTAGAAGTCATTTTATGCAGATCTACAAGCTCAATGTGTCACAGCACGACACATGTAAACATAGAATGTCTCAGCACACTATAGAACCACATAATGCAAATATATTGACGATACAATGCAAGCTTCTGAAAATGTCAAATAAAAATGTTTCACTTCTTACTTGACATACAGGCTTCATCATCCGTCTCCCACTCTTCCTCCTCGTCCTCCTCTTCCTCCCCCTCAACATCATCATCATCATCATGCTGCTCCTCGTCTGAATTGACAATTGTGGAAAATACATTTCATTAT
Organism: Protomyctophum parallelum; assembly: GCF_964188405.1. Classification (NCBI taxonomy): domain Eukaryota; kingdom Metazoa; phylum Chordata; class Actinopteri; order Myctophiformes; family Myctophidae; genus Protomyctophum; species Protomyctophum parallelum. Next base: position 5,293,529 of record NC_139715.1, read on the forward strand.
CATCACAATGCAGCATACACATTTAGCTACAGTATGAGTTATGAATTATAGTGCATGTGAGTGTAACCAGGCAGCACACACACACACACACGATTGACCCCCTGTATTTGGCGCATAGCACAGTAGTATTATGGAGATTACAGTGTAAGCCCCCCACCCCCCATTCAATGCGTCGCGTCTGAGTACAGTAGCAAATACATGTAGTAGTAAACTTTTAGTGAATCAGACTGGAACCATGCAGGCTACAATGAAATAAATGTCTTACCACTATCACGGCGATTTATAGATCCTTTCTTTTGCGGCGACGGCAACCAGTCCTCCTCCTCCGTGGACGGGCAAGAGTCTTCGTCGCCCACTGGGGCATTCTGTACCTTAGCCCTGTCGCCCACTGGGGCATTCTGTACCTTAGCAGTGTCGCCCACTGGGGCATTCTTTACCTTAGCCCTGTCGCCCAATGGGGCATTCTTTACATTAGCCCTGTCGCCCACTGGGGCATTCTTTACATTAGCCGCGGCCCTGTCGCCCACTGGGGCATTCTGTACATTAGCCGCGGTCCTGTCGCCCACTGGGGCATTCTGTACATTGGCCCTGTTGCTTCGGCGGAGCCCAGCTGTGCTCGTTGAAGACGACGTTCCAGCCTGGGACTGATCAACGACTTCTTGATGATTCTTTTTGTTTCGACATTTCTGCGCTGTACTTGTTGAAGACGACGTGCCAGTCTGGGATGTAACAACGACTTTATGGGGATCCTTTTTGTTTCGACGTGGCCCCGGAGCTGTGTGTTCAGTAACAGTGTTAAATAGCTCTATATTGTGACAGTAACAGTGTTAAATAGCTCTATATTGTGACAGTAATCAGTGATATAGAGTGTGTGTTCAGTAACAGTGTTAAATAGCTCTATATTGTGACAGTAATCATTGATATAGTGTGTGTTCAGGAACAGTGTTAAATAGCTCTATATTGTGACAGTAATCATTGCTATAGAGTGTGTGTTCAGTAACAGTGTTAAATAGCTCTATATTGTGACAGTAATCATTGCTATAGAGTGTGTCTTCAGTAACAGTGTTAAATAGCTCTACATTGTGACAGTAATCATTGCTTTAGAGAACAACATGACACATTGCAATGTGTTGTGAGCTTGTAAATCTGCTATTTGTGGATAATGTTCTCCTCAGAATAGGGAAGCTGGGGTTCAAGTGGTTAATCAGTTTATTGAAGACATCTATTCATAGTTTCAGCTCACCTTCAGCTTTAGAGACTCCTCCACTTGTTGACGTTGAACTTGGCATTGTTGGGTCAGCGCCTGTAGCTTCATGCTGGTCTGATGTCACAGCTACTGTTGAGTTACAAAAGACAACAGAATTGTATAAGAAACCTGCTGTTACCAGGCAGTAATTAACTATTATCTGGCTATTAAACTGATGTTAAGTTGATTGCATTAAGGTTTAGCAAGGTAATTAACTGTTATTGCAGCAGGGAAGAATGTACTAGTAGGTCAAGTGAGTACTCAAGTTCAAATGCTTCCAGAAAGCAAACATTATATTTGATTATTTCCTTGCTGTCTAACCACAATCTCCCCTTTGAAGTAGGTTCACCTACCTTTGGCCATGTGTGGTAACCTGTGCAGTAGATCATTCCTGTGGATCTTCTTCAGAACATTCGCCATGATCTGAGGAGAATGACCGGGGTAGCTCAGCACCATCAGATGAGCGATGCCCTTCTTGTTGTTCTTCTCAAGGAAGCACTGTGGGATTAGAAACTCTGGGGTTGGAAGCGGTGGGAGAGGAACGAGGCCTTCAAAGATATCAGGGAGAGGAACGAGGCCTTCAAAGATATCAGGGTGTTGCAAGTGAACCTTGAAGTCCTCGAACTCCCTGGGTTTCAGCTCCTTCAGAGTCTTCAAGATGTGTTCCTCAAGTAAATCCATGGATGGTTCCTGGGGCAAACGGAGAGAGGATGTTAACATCTCAGCTTTGTTCTCTAAAGCCGTGTTCACAATGAAAGACACAATAATCATATTTCTAGTCACTTGAATGGAGTTCATTCAATCACTGCACATACTATGGGAACAGTACGGAATTCACACAGGGTGTGTGTGACGTGTCTAGTGCGGTAGTGTAGTAGGATAGAGATGTTTGTAGATGGTGCATGTAGCATGCTGCTTTCTGCTTGCTATACTCTCTGCTTACAGCTGGTGCCGCCAGCTAGCGGGGGGTGAAAAGAGGAGCCGAGTGTGTAAGTCTCCTCCTGCTGGTACAGAGCCTCTCCACCACCAAGACTCCTGTAGTGCCCCCCCGTGGCCACGCATGGTAACTGCGTCTCTGCGGACCCAGAGACGCGGCGTATAGGCCCACCATCGCGTGGACATGCCCTGACGCCCGTCAACCCTGCCCCCTAGCTCCACTGCATTGTGGGTAAGCTTATTAGGCAAAGGCTAAAGCCAAATTCCAATACCCAGAATCTCGGCTACTCGCTCACTCTCACTCAGTCACTCCAGCAAGGTGGTGTTATGGTGGAATTGGTGACCTGCTGAAATATGTGACAACCGTGTAGACAATCACATAATGTAAATGTGTCCTAATGTCAATTGTTGCAGTTTGTTCATTAGCAGAGTTCAACCTTACTGTATTTAGGCCATGTATTTAAAGACTTCCATGTAATAGTTGTGTGAACAAGATGGTCATATATTTGGCAGGTCACCAATTTCACCGTCATTTGCCATGCTGGAGTGAGTGAGTGTGAGTGAGCGAGTGGCCGAGATATTGGGTATTGGAATTTGGCTTAAGGGAGCACACCCTGACAGAAAGGCAATGTGCTAGCGGTGCGCAACCGGCGGGCCTTGAAAGACCAAGGACCCGGCAGCCTCCTGCAGCCATGATGGGGGACTGGTCAAAGACCAAGGACCGGGCAGCCTCCTGCAGCCATGATGGGGGACTGGTCAAAGACCAAGGACCCGGCAGCCTCCTGCAGCCATGATGGGGGACTGGTCAAAGACCAAGGACCCGGCAGCCTCCTGCAGCCATGATGGGGGACTGGTCGTCATGGGCTCACCCACGCCATCGGGATTACCCCATGGTGGTGAAGATAGTGCTACTGTGAAGGACGCATGTCCTCCTTCTCTCCTCTTTCCCCAGACGAGGTTCTACAACTAGTAACATCCTCTAGACCTACCACTTGTCCTCTTGACCCTGTCCCGTCTCCAATCTTCCAGACCATCGCACCTGATCTGCTCCCCTTCATCACCTCCATCATCAACACCTCAGTAACCTCAGGCTGCGTCCCATCTGCCCTCAAGTCAGCCAGAGTAACACCACTCCTCAAAAAACCAACCCTTGACCCCTCAGATGTCAAGAACTACAGACCGGTATCACTCCTTTCATTTATTTCTAAAACCATTGAACGTGTCGTCTCCAACCAGCTCTCTCTCCATCTCTCACAGAACAACCTGCTGGATCCCAACCAGTCCGGATTCAAGAAGGCCCACTCCACAGAAACTGCCCTGCTGGCAGTCACAGAAGCGCTACATGCTGCCCAAGCTGCTTCCCACTCTGCAGTACTGATTCTCCTAGACCTATCAGCAGCATTTGACACAGTGAACCACCAGCTGCTCCTAGAAACCCTAGCGGAGCTAGGCATCGGTGGAACGGCACTAAAGTGGTTCTCCTCCTACCTCACCGATCGGACCTACCAGGTTTCCTGGAAAGGTCTGCTATCATCCCCCCGAACCCTCCAAACTGGGGTCCCACAGGGATCTGTACTTGGTCCCCTCCTTTTCTCACTGTACACTAAATCCCTTGGCACTATCATCTCTGCTCACAATATATCCTATCACTGCTACGCCGATGACACACAACTGTTCCTATCCTTCCCCCCCTCTGCCACTCAGGTGGAAGAGCGCATCACTGCATGCCTGGCTGACATATCACAGTGGATGTCCTCCAACCACCTCAAGCTGAACCCAGACAAGACTGAGCTTCTCTTCTTCCCAGCTAAGTCCTGCCCTATGCAGGAGCTAACTATTTCCGTAGACAACGCCCTGGTAACGTCTGTCCCAACAGCCAGGAATCTTGGTGTTGTCCTGGACAGTCAGCTCTCGTTCAAAGCTCACATCACAGCTGTCACTCGATCATGTAGGTTCACACTCTATAACATACGACGAATTAGACCGTTCCTCACCCAGGAATCAGCCCAGCTCCTAATCCAGACAACAGTCTTGTCAAAACTCGACTATTGTAACTCCCTCCTCACTGGCCTACCAGCATGTGCACTTAAGCCTCTCCAGCTGATCCAAAATGCAGCAGCTCGCTTGGTCTTCAACCAGCCAAAATTCTCACATGTCTCCCCCCTGCTCCGCTCCCTCCACTGGCTCCCGGTCGCTGCCCGCACAGAATACAAAACTCTGATGCTGGCATTCAAAGCAACCAAAGGTATGGCTCCCCCATATCTTACAAGTATGATTGAACCCTACAAACCCTCCCGCGCACTCAGATCAGCCAACGCAGGGAAACTGGAAGTACCCTCACTAAAAACGCCGGGACAACGCTCCACACGTCCCAAACTCTTCTCCCTTCTGGCTCCAAAACTGTGGAATGCACTTCCCATTGCAGTCAGAACTGCAGCATCACTCCCAATCTTCCGCCGTAGCCTGAAAACCCACCTTTTCAGACTCCATCATGGCCCATAGCACTTACCCTAACCCCTTAGATAGCATTTCTGTTGGCTTAGATAGCATTTGACACAGACTTATAGCATGTTATGTAGACAGCACTATAATTGTATTGTATATAGTCATAGCACGCCATAGTACATATGTATAGCATAGTAGTGAATATGTATAGTTTATTATGTATAGTGTATGTATAGTTTCATCATATAGATATTCCACTGTTACCTTCTTAGCTTACGCATGTTTCATGATAAATGCTTTTATGTGATGTATTCCCATGCTTTTGTTCTTGCCTAAATGTAAGTCGCTCTGGATTAAGAGCGTCTGCTAAATGCCTAAATTGTAAATTGTAAATTGTAAGGACGCACCCCCTATGGCACTTAAAAACCTCCTTGCGCAGGTATCCACCTCTGACTACGGTGAACAGTACCAGGTATCCACCTCTGACTACGGTGAACAGTACCAGGTATCCACCTCTGACTACGGTGAACAGTACCAGGTATCCACCTCTGACCACGGTGAACAGTACCAGGTATCCACCTCTGACCACGGTGAACAGTACCAGGTATCCACCTCTGACCACGGTGAACAGTACCAGGTATCCACCTCTGACCATGGTGAACAGTACCAGGTATCCACCTCTGACCACGGTGAACAGTACCAGGTATCCACCTCTGACCATGGTGAACAGTACCAGGTATCCACCTCTGACCACGGTGAACAGTACCAGGTATCCACCTCTGACCACGGTGAACAGTACCAGGTATCCACCTCTGACCACGGTGAACAGTACCAGGTATCCACCTCTGACCACGGTGAACAGTACCAGGTATCCACCTCTGACCACGGTGAACAGTACCAGGTATCCACCTCTGACCACGGTGAACAGTAGCAGGTATCCACCTCTGACCACGGTGAACAGTACCAGGTATCCACCTCTGACCACGGTGAACAGTACCAGGTATCCACCTCTGACCATGGTGAACAGTACCAGGTATCCACCTCTGACCACGGTGAACAGTACCAGGTATCCACCTCTGACCACGGTGAACAGTACCAGGTATCCACCTCTGACCACGGTGAACAGTACCTGGACCTTACAACGCGTTGAAGTCTGGTGATGATGGGGTTCTGGTGACGAGAGCAGGTGCGAATGACCTGGAAGCTCTTAGCTAAGAACCCTGCACGTCAGCAACACAGGTTATGGGTCGCTAACAGAACCCTGCACGTCAGCAACACAGGTTATGGGTCGCTAACAGAACCCTACACGTCAGCAACACAGGATATGGGTCGCTAACAGAACCCAGCACATCAGCAACACAGGATATGGGTCGCTAACAGAACCCTGCACGTCAGCAACACAGGATATGGGTCGCTAACAGAACCCTGCACATCAGTAACACAGGTTATGGGTCGCTAACAGAACCCTGCACATCAGTAACACAGGTTATGGGTCACTAACAGAACCCAGCACGTCAGTAACACAGGTTATGGGTCGCTAACAGAACCCTGCACGTCAGAAACACAGGATATGGGTCGCTAACAGCGTGGATTGAGTGGAAGCTGTTTTCGGCCAGACCCCTGTGTGCTTAAGCAGCCCTATTTAGGGGCAACACTGCTCACCCAAAGTGGGGAAGGGCCTAGAATAGGTGCCCTAAAAATTGTCTACTCAACATTTCCTGGAAAGGATACTGCATCTATCGGGCCATTCCGTTACCGCGGTCGAAATAAAAAACAAAACAGGAAATCATTAAAACTGGCAACATGGAATGTAAGGACTCTCCTGGACTCGTATGGCAGCTCTGACAGACCTCATAGGAGAACAGCTCTGACAGACCTCATATAGGAGAACAGCTCTGACAGACCTCATAGGAGAACAGCTCTGACCCTCCGTATCCCGCTGGTTAAGCACCGCTTTGCCACACTTCTCAGTGCAGCAGCCCTGCCATCCCAGAGTGAGGTCAAGGATTCCTTCTACCAGTCACTGGACGAGGCTCTTCTCAGTGCATATGCACCAGCCCTGCCATCCCAGCGTGTGTGTGTGTGTGTGTGTGTGTGTGTGTGTGTGTGTGTGTGTGTGTGTGTGTGTGTGTGTGTGTGTGTGTGTGTGTGTGTGTGTGTGTGTGTGTGTACTAGTTGCCATGTATATTTCGTAATCATCATACATTTATTTGACATTCAAATGTATCAGCTAAATATTTAGGTAAAATACATGACAACTTCAGATACAATATGCAATATTTGATTAACAACTGATCTCTCTGAATTCACCACCAATACTAATGGCTGCAGTCTTCGTCGTTCTTACAGTGAATTTCTACAATGTATTTAAACCCTAACTTCAGTTAGTTTGGTGAGTAAATAAACAGACCTTGTGACGTCTCCATCCCCGTGATCCGCACCTCCCCATCTTTATGTCGTCCTTGCTGCTTCTTCTGCTGCTTCTTCTGCTGCTTCACGGTGACATCCTACGTTTCTCTGAAACAAAGCTGGAAGAGTCCACCAAGGACCCAGAGATTGAAATAGAGAACTATGAACGACAGAAATAGGCATGGTGGTGTCTATAAAACCATATAATCTACTCCTTCGATCAGCTTATATATGAGTCACAGGTGCATTATTTCTTCCTGTGATCCAGCATATATCCGTAACATGTTTTCCTTCAGAAGACCCACAGCTGTGAAGCCGTGAGGCCGTCGGGGAATTATACTTTCTTATTGTTCTCCTTGTTCTTATTAAGAACGCTTTCAATTGGGACGGGTCTATGTATGGTTTTCATGTTGCCATATGAAGAGCCGTAGAGAGAGAGACAGAGAGTAGAAGTGTTCTCCATTTGCCGTGGTATCAAAGAATGAATGAATGAATGAAATGAAAGTGACATCAAAGCGATGGACTCTGGGTTGAAAGAACCCAGATAACGGCCGACGTACCGCGTGTCTATGTCACGTCACAAATATACAGCTCTCATAATATAATGTAAAGCTGCATGCCTGCTGGTTCTAAAGCCCATACAGAGTTAGTGTAAATCAGTGGTTTTCAACCAGGGGGACCACTGGCCTTGAGGGGGTTCCAGGTGGTCCCCATGCAGCTAAAGGATGAACCAAATGGGCCCTTATCTTTAACTCTTGTGGGTGTAAAATGAAACCAAATGGTTTAATTTGACACTCTCGAGAGTTAAGTTATTGTCACACATCTGCCCTGCTTAATTCTCAAGAAGTTCTACACAATTCAACGTTTGGCCTGTTATCTCTCCTAATGGTATATACCAACATAGGCCTAGACCTACAGTAGATGATCATTAAAATAATTCTGATTGATTATGAGTCCTAAACGTAGCCAGCAAGTAGCTACATCTCTCTCTCTCTCTCTCTCTCTCTCTCTCTCTCTCTCTCTCTCTCTCTCTCTCTCTCTCTCTCTCTCTCTCTCTCTCTTCTCTCTCTCTCTCTCTCTCTGGAGAGTCTGGATTGGTCCGATGAGCTCAGAAGCTCACTAGTCGAAGAAGCATGGCTTGGCTTTAAAACCAAATTTACATCAGTACTAAACAACATGGCTCCTCTGAGAACCACCAGGGTCAAAACCCGCTCGGAGCCATGGATGAATTCGGACATACTGACTGCAATGAAAGCCAGAGACAACAAATGCTCTGAACTTCTTAAATGCAAGACCAAGCTAGCCAAGCGCAAGCGCTTCGACAGTGATCTCCAAACCAAACTGTGCATCCTAAAAACCCAATGTAACAAGCTAAGAAACGGTGTAATTGACCAAAACAGCCAAAAGTAACTTTATCAATGATAAAGCAGAGGAAAACAAAAACAAGCCTTCTACAAAAACCTAGGTGTTTGTAAAGATGATTTTAAAATGGCAACAACTGAGGAGGTACTTAAAACTAAGTGCCCTCCAACCCAACAAGGCCACTGGCCATGACAATATTCCTTCCAAATTTCTCAGAGACTCAGCCATTTCCATAGCTCCAGTCATCACCCACATAGTTAACCTCTCCATCAAACAGGGACAGGTCCCCCAAGATTTTAAACTGGCCAAAGTAACCCCCCTGTACAAAAAAGGGAGTAAATTAGAACGCGGCAACTACCGCCCTATTTCTATTCTAAGCTCCATCTCGAAAGTGATGGAAAAAATAGTCTATGAACAGGTTGAAAAGTATCTTGCCACTAATAAATTGATGTACGAGTTCCAATATGGTTTCAGAACATCCCACTCCACTGACACATGCCTCCTCTATTTGAGCGACCACATCAAACACGAGGTGGATGCTGGAAAATACTGCGGCATGGTCATGCTGGACCTCCAAAAGCTTTTGACACCGTGAACCACTCCATACTGGTTAACAAGCTTAAAGCTATTGTTTTTGATAGCACATCAGTGAGCTGAATGCAATCCTACCTGGAGGGGAGAGAACAGATGGTGGAGGTGAACGGAACACTGTCCTGTCCCCCCCCCCCCCCCGCCCCCCTCCCAGTGAGCTGTGGCATCCCACAATGAAGCATACTAGGGCCTTTACTGTTCCTAATATATGTAAACGACATGACATCAGCCTGTGACTGCAACTTGTTCCTGTTCACAGATGACTCAGCACTGCTGGTCTCGGACAGGAGCAAACTGCAGGTTGAAAAGACCCTCAGCTCTGAACTCGGTAGAATCTGCACCTGGCTCGCTGATAACAAACTATCCTTACACCTGGGAAAAACTGAATCCATTCTCTTCGGATCAAATAGTAATTTCAGCAAGGCAGATGGCTTCTTGGTTAGAGTGGGTGACAATATTATCACACGAAAACATGAAATTACCTACCTAGGTTCCATCCTGGAGGCCAATCTTTCCGGTGATAAAATGGCCACCAACGTAATCAAAAAAGTAAATCAAAGAACAAGATTCCTTTACAGGATCTCCTCACTGGTCAACAAAAACACCTTGAAGACCTTAACAGTACAAGGTTTCTTTTTTTTTTTTTTTTTTAAGATATTTTTTTGCGGCTTACGCCTTTTATTGATTTTTGAAGGGACAGACAGTAGGCTGACAGGAAACGGGAGAGAGATGGGGGGATGACATGCAGTAAAGGCCGTGTCGGGTCCGGGAGTCGAACCCGCGGCACACTGCGACTGGATTACCAGTCCGGTGCCCAGACCGTTACGCTACGGCCTGGGCCACAAGGTTTCTTTGACTATGCATGCACCTCTTGGTACCACAGCACCTCAAAGGCCCTTAAAACAAGGCTCCAGACCTCCCAAAACAAACTGGTCAGGCTACTATACTTGGCCTCACCCCACGAACCCACCTCACCCCTGCCCACTTTGACAGGCTGGGATGGCTTAGGGTCGACGACAGAGTACAGCATCTTGCAATGGGTCTGGTCCACAAGATTCGATACACCACCAAGATACCCATGTACCTGTCTAGATACTTCCTTAATGTCAACGAAGTCCACACCCACAACACCAGACGGAGTGCAACAAACCATGTACAACCCAGATTCGGCACAAACAAGGGACTAAATTATTTTCGCTCCTATGCCACCAAAATGTGGAACGCCCTACCAACAGTCATTAAGACATGTGAATCCCTTGACTCCTTCAAAACCGCTCTCAAAGGGCACCTACGGACGGCCGCAATTCGAAACTGGTCCCTTTAAAATCTGAATCCCCCCCCACTCCTTTCCCCTCACTGTATTATGTTTATTTTCCCTTTTTACTTCCTTTATGATGAATTCCTATTCTGTTCTTTAACTATATAGAAGTGTCTATTTGTACGTCTCTAAATGTTTTTGATGAATTGAACAAAGTGGACCCTGTTGTAAACAAGTGTAATGCTTAATTGGGTCGTCCACTCACAGTTAACAGTCTTTGTATTGAGTTTGTGCTTGAAATGTACTGTAATTCTGCAAACTGTTAATAAATATTTAAATGTACTGTAATTCTGCAAACTGTTAATAAATATTTCAATCAATCAAAACAGACTAAAAAAAAAAATCTTTTTTTAAATGTCATTCTTTTTCTGAAAAACCTCATGTTTCTGTATCAGTGGTTCTCAATATTTCATGTCAAAGACCCCCAAAAATATATGAAATTGGGGCCGCCGACCCCCATCTGAAAATGAGTTGTTTCAGGGACCCCACCTCCCAGAAGCAAAGAATGGGTTAACTGTGTTCATGCACAGCAGTGGTTTTCAACCCTTTGTCAGTAAATGACAATTGAAGGTAGTAGTATTCAGGTAGTATCAGCATTTAAATATCTTGGAATTACACTAGACTCAAACTTGACATTTAAAAAGCATGTTAAAAATGTAGCCAATAAAATCAAATTCACTTTATCCAATTTCAGACACATAAGACTAGGCATACCATATTCTGAATGACCAAAAAGAGTGCATGTGCGTGTGCATGTTCACATGCACGTCGTGCATGTGCATGTGTCGTGCGTGCACGGTTCTGTTTGAATTAAATTAATTTGTCAAAAAAGTTTGGCTCCTAAATTTGATCAAATATGCTCTATATTAGTTATGTACTTATTTAAAGCAGTGGCTCTCAAAGGTGTGATCCAGGGACCCTCATGGTTCCTTGAGGGGGTTCCAAATGGACCCATTATAGGTCTGTAACTCTGAGAGTGTAACACATGGACCCAAATTGACCCTTACAGGTCTGTAACTCTGAGAGTGTAACACATGGACCCAAATTGACCCTTACAGGTCTGTAACTCTGAGAGTGTACAAATGGAACCAAATCATGGACCCTTACAGGTCTGTAACTCTGAGAGTGTACTATACAAATGGAACCAAATGGACCCTTTTATACGGAGCCCCTAAGGGGACATTCCTAGGTAGATTATTTAAGAGATGGTGGTTTATGTTTTCTGGTATGGAAAAACATTTTAGATGTTGGCAGAAAAAAAACAAGGCTATAACATTTTTCTTTTAGGAGATGGAAATGTTTTGAAAGGGGAAAGATATTCTTTTTGGAGGGGATGACAATTTTCGAGGGGGTGACAAAAATAAATCAAGGCTGTGACTTTTTTTTTTAGGAGATGAAAATGTTTTTAAAGTGGAAAGATTTTTTTGGAGGGGATGACAAATTTTTTTAGGAGATGAAAATGTTTTTAAAGGGGAAAGATATATTTTTTTGAGGGGATGACAATTCTTTTTTTAGGAGATGAAAATGTTTTTAAAGGGGAAATATATATTTTTTGGAGGGGATGACATTTTTTTTTTTGTTAACGTTTTTATTTTTTTTCACTTCCAAGTTTTCTTTTCAAACTTTGAAAAAAAAAAAATCTTTGAAAAAAAAAAAACATTTTCATCTCCTAAAAAAAAACACCTCTTTTTCAAAGTCGTGCGCACGACTTTGAACTTGTGCGCACGACTTTGAACTCGTGCGCACGACTTTGAAGTAAACAGAAGCACATGGCTACTTGACCCCCAGTGACCCCCAAATGGTAACTCTGTCATTCCTCTACCGTTTTGGACGGGGGTGGGCTCATTTGAATCGTGTCGCCCCCCAGGGGGCGTCTTTGGGGGTCTCAAGGTTCGGGGACCCCCAGGGACCCCCAAATGGTAACTCTGTAATTTCTCTACCGTTTTGGACGGGGGTGGGCTCATTTGAATCGTGTCGCCCCCAGGGGGCGTCTTTGGGGGTCTCAAGGTTCGGGGACCCCCAGGGACCCCCAGGGACCCCCAGGGACCCCCAAATGGTAACTCTGTCATTTCTCTACCGTTTTGGACGGGGGTGGGCTCATTTGAATCGTGTCGCCCCCCCAGGGGGCGTCTTTGGGGGTCTCAAGGTTCGGGGACCCCCAGGGACCCCCAAATGGTAACTCTGTAATTTCTCTACCGTTTTGGACGGGGGTGGGCTCATTTGAATCGTGTCGCCCCCCTGGGGGCGTCTTTGGGGGTCTCAAGGTTCGGGGACCCCCAGGGACCCCCAAATGGTAACTCTGTCATTTCTCTACCGTTTTGGACGGGGGTGGGCTCATTTGAATCGTGTCGCCCCCCAGGGGGCGTCTTTGCGGGTCTCAAGGTTCGGGGACCCCCAGGGCCCCCCAGGGACCCCCAAATGGTAACTCTGTCATTTCTCTACCGTTTTGGACGGGGGTGGGCTCATTTGAATCGTGTCACCCCCCTGGGGGCGTCTTTGGGGGTCCCTGGGGGTCCACGAGTTTGAAACTCATGCGCACGAGTTTGAAAATAAAATGTTGAAGAAGAGGAGAAAATATTTATCTAGCAGCACCAAAAGAAATCACCTCTCTTTACACCGGTGGACGATACATTTTATTTTGAAGGACAGGCCTTCCGCTCAAGGAGTTCCGGGAACTTAATGAACTGTGATAGGTATATAGAGGAAACAATTTACAATTTACAATTTAGGCATTTAGCAGACGCTCTTAATCCAGAGCGACTTACATTTAAGCAAGAACAAAAGCATGGGAATACATCACATAAAAGCATTTATCATGAAACATGCGTAAGCTAAGAAAGTAACAGTGGAATATCTATATAATGAAACTATACATACACTTTACGAGAATAGAAGCAGAGGGCTTGTAACTTTACAGAAATGGATGTAAAAACCTTTTAGGCTATAATGAGTAAAAGTCAGAGTATAACAGAGTTAACCAAAATACCTTAGAATGAATGGACGGACACAATGAAGAGAACTCAGACAAGCCAAATTTAGAGGGAGGTTCAATCAGATATATTCACCATTGTTTCGGGAGAGAAGAAGACATGCCACCCGGACAGCGTTTCACAACGATCTCTCCCCATGTTCAAATTGAACAGGGTTAATATAACATACCGTAATCAATACTAATCAATGTGTTGAACAACAAAGTCAAAAAACATATTTGTTTACAAATGGACAGATAATGCAAGACGTCACGAATATTGCACACAGGAACTATCTCACGGGGCAGAGATAGTCCGGACATGCAATATCAGTTAGTGGAACCGGGGAACAGGGCATCACGTCATTGAGTGCAGTTTACCAGTCTGTTAGAGCGAATACTAACTTTCAAGGGCAAAAACACAGAGGCTGGGTGTTATGGCCAACGGAAACAAAACAATTCATATCAAGACACTGGCTAGGGGAGAGGTGTTACTGTCAGTGGGACAGAGGGACATCAAATGTCAGTCACAGGACAATTCATAATCCATGATTCTGCAAGACCATAGGGAACACCGGGTCATAGATCACATAAGAACCGTCATCCACCAAAATAACAGATCTACAAAAGAAAAATACCTAACAGACGCCCCCAGAGGGGCGACACGATTCAAATGAGCCCACCCCCGTCCAAAACGGTAGAGAAATGACAGAGTTACCATTTGGGGGTCCCTGGGGGTCCCCGAACCTTGAGACCCCCAAAGACGCCCCCAGGGGGGCGACACGATTCAAATGAGCCCACCCCCGTCCAAAACGGTAGAGAAATGACAGAGTTACCATTTGGGGGTCCCTGGGGGTCCCCGAACCTTGAGACCCCCAAAGACGCCCCCTGGGGGGGCGACACGATTCAAATGAGCCCACCCCCGTCCAAAACGGTAGAGAAATGACAGAGTTACCATTTGGGGGTCCCTGGGGGTCCCTGAACCTTGAGACACCCAAAGACGCCCCCAGGGGGGCGACACGATTCAAATGAGCCCACCCCCGTCCAAAACGGTAGAGAAATGACAGAGTTACCATTTGGGGGGCCCTGGGGGTCCCTAGGGGGCCCTGGGGGTCCCCGAACCTTGAGACCCCCAGAGACGCCCCCAGGGGGGCGACACGATTCAAATGAGCCCACCCCCGTCCAAAACGGTAGAGAAATGACAGAGTTACCATTTGGGGGGCCCTGGGGGTCCCTGGGGGGCCCTGGGGGTCCCCGAACCTTGAGACCCCCAGAGACGCCCCCAGGGGGGCGACACGATTCAAATGAGCCCACCCCCGTCCAAAACGGTAGAGAAATGACAGAGTTACCATTTGGGGGTCCCTGGGGGTCCCCGAACCTTGAGACCCCCAAAGACTTCCCCTGGGGGGGGCGACACGATTCAAATGAGCCCACCCCCGTCCAAAACGGTAGAGAAATGACAGAGTTACCATTTGGGGGTCCCTGGGGGTCCCTGAACCTTGAGACACCCAAAGACGCCCCCAGGGGGGCGACACAATTCAAATGAGCCCACCCCCGTCCAAAACGGTAGAGAAATGACAGAGTTACCATTTGGGGGGCCCTGGGGGTCCCTGGGGGGCCCTGGGGGTCCCCGAACCTTGAGACACCCAAAGATGCCCCCAGGGAGGCGACACGATTCAAATGAGCCCACCCCCGTCCAAAACGGTAGAGAAATGACAGAGTTACCATTTGGGGGTCCCTGGGGGTCCCCGAACCTTGAGACCCCCAAAGACTTCCCCTGGGGGGGGCGACACAATTCAAATGAGCCCACCCCCGTCCAAAACGGTAGAGAAATGACAGAGTTACCATTTGGGGGTCCCTGGGGGTCCCCGAACCTTGAGACCCCCAAAGACTTCCCCTGGGGGGGGCGACACGATTCAAATGAGCCCACCCCCGTCCAAAACGGTAGAGAAATGACAGAGTTACCATTTGGGGGTCCCTGGGGGTCCCTGAACCTTGAGACACCCAAAGACGCCCCCAGGGGGGCGACACAATTCAAATGAGCCCACCCCCGTCCAAAACGGTAGAGAAATGACAGAGTTACCATTTGGGGGGCCCTGGGGGTCCCTGGGGGGCCCTGGGGGTCCCCGAACCTTGAGACCCCCAAAGATGCCCCCAGGGAGGCGACACGATTCAAATGAGCCCACCCCCGTCCAAAACGGTAGAGAAATGACAGAGTTACCATTTGGGGGTCCCTGGGGGTCCCCGAACCTTGAGACCCCCAAAGACTTCCCCTGGGGGGGGCGACACAATTCAAATGAGCCCACCCCCGTCCAAAACGGTAGAGAAATGACAGAGTTACCATTTGGGGGTCCCTGGGGGTCCCTGGGGGTCCCTGGGGGTCCCTGGGGGTCCCCGAACCTTGAGACCCCCAAAGACGCCCCCAGGGGGGCGACACGATTCAAATGAGCCCACCCCCGTCCAAAACGGTAGATAAATGACAGAGTTACCATTTGGGGGTCCCTGGGGGTCCCTGGGGGTCCCTGGGGGTCCCCGAACCTTGATACCCCCAAAGACGCCCCCAGGGGGGCGACACGATTCAAATGAGCCCACCCCCGTCCAAAACGGTAGAGGAATGACAGAGTTACCATTTGGGGGTCACTGGGGGTCAAGTAGCCATGTGCTTCTGTTTACTTCAAAGTCGTGCGCACAAGTTCAAAGTCTTTGAAAAAGAGGTGTTTTTTTTTAGGAGATGAAAATGTTTTTTTTTTTTCAAAGATTTTTTTTTTTCAAAGATTTTTTTTTTTTCAAAGTTTGAAAAGAAAACTTGGAAGTGAAAAAAAAAAAAAACTTAAAAAAAAAAAAAAATGTCATCCCCTCCAAAAAATATATATTTCCCCTTTAAAAACATTTTCATCTCCTAAAAAAAGAATTGTCATCCCCTCAAAAAAATATATCTTTCCCCTTTAAAAACATTTTCATCTCCTAAAAAAAAATTGTCATCCCCTCCAAAAAAAATATCTTTCCACTTTAAAAACATTTGCATCTCCTAAAAAAGAAAGTCACAGCCTTGATTTATTTTTGTCACCCCCTCGAAAATTGTCATCCCCTCCAAAAAAAATATCTTTCCCCTTTCAAAACATTTCCATCTCCTAAAAGAAAAATGTTATAGCCTTGTTCTTTTTTCTGCCAACATCTAAAACTTTTAACTCTGATACTGTACAAATGGAATAAAATGGGACTCTTTTTATGGGTTTTACTCTCAGAGTTATGGGGGTCCTTGAAATTGTATTGTAATAACCTACCGTTTCACAACCTGGTCACAGACAAACCAGACAACTTTAAACCCCATAGAATCACTTTACAAACAGACATTAAAAACACTGGATCAAAAGCCCAACCGTTACCACCATTGCCATATAGTTCAAAAGTACAACTTATTTAATTTTGACGGCTTTAAACACTTTGCAGATGCCTGCCTCATTTTTAAGATCTTAAATGGACTTGCACCTCCACTACTGAACCAGTTCATAGATCGAACGGACAGTGGTGACAGAGCAACAAGGGCAACTACCAGAGGGGACCGTGAAGTGCCAATCAGACGTAGTGTGTTTGGTAAAACAGTCTTCTCTGTTAGAGCCTCCCATCACTGGAACAGTCTCTGTTATAGCCTCCCATCACTGGAACAGTCTCTCTACAGACTAAGAGAGACCTCCAACTATCTGACCTTCAAATTCAACCTGAAAAGGTGGCTAAAAACAACTCAAATCTGTAATCATGAGTAACTAACTATCAGCACTATTTAGTATTTATCACCGGTGTCATTTCTCACTTCACTTGCCGTTGTTCTGTCCCCTGTACCATGTCGATCTGTTCCTGTATTGTATTGTGTTTTTGTATGGACGTAGTGTTGGGTGCTTGCACATATGCACACATGGCATCAACGCATGGTGTTGTGTGCAGGCACACTACACTTTGTCCTTTTTATCATTCATTTTTTAAGAGCCTGCCCAGGGACTACAGATGAAATGTAGCTTCGGCTAACTCTGGCCCATTTACATTGATGTGAAAACTGACATGTTGATTAATGAGCTTTGTACCTGTCAAATAAATACATAAATAAAATAAAAACAATTGAAGTTCTATATTAGTAATCATTGCTATATAGTGTGTGTTCAGTAACAGTGTTAAATAGCTCTATATATTGTTAAAAACACTGGTCTAGACATAGCATTGTAGAGTGTATATACTTAGGCCTATAGTTTAATTGATATTCTACTCTTAGACAGCTGTTAGGTTCTTATACCTATATTGATCCTAGATGACTATGTATACGTATTTTCTAATTACCATGTGTTGGTCTTGCTTACTGTAAATCATTCTGGATTAATAGCGGCTGATAAATGACTACAATATAAATTGAAGCTTCCATTAAATGATAAATGACTACATTATAAGTTGTAGTTTCCATTAAATGATAAATGACTACATTATAAATTGTAGTTTCCATTAAATAGTGTCAAAGCTAACCAAGTGGTCGCTCTACTGCTGAAACAACAACAGGCAAAAACAAGTGGTGTAGTTTCACACTGTGTCCAGTAGATGGTGCACATGGACCACATTATTAAGGCAGACAGACAGACGTGTTGTGAGCCAAAAAATGCTGATCTACAACTTAGGCATTTGGCAGACAGGCTCATAACCGTGTTGTTGTGAGCTTGTAGATCTGCTATGTTTGCCAAAGAGACGTATTGTCGACAGAAAAGAGCAGTCCAAAAAAACCTTAGGCCAGTTTTTGTGCACAAGTTTAATGTAACAGTGTGAGAGTTGTGTGGGGGGGCAGGGGGAGGGGGGCTTCAGGGGGTGCACGCAGGGGAGGATTATCCAACGGGCCTGTTGGGTCCGGGTCCGGGCTAAAGCAGCTAACTCCACCACCTCTCCCCCTCTCAAACTGTCTGCTATAAAGCAACTAACTCCACCACCTCTCATGGAAGTAATTGACAGGAGCTTCCATGTCATTTGTTCATTCCATATCCAGGCAGGCAGACAGGCAGGCAGGCAGACAGACAGACAGGCAGGCAGGCAGGCAGGCAGGCAGACAGACAGACAGGCAGACGCGCAGTCAGGCAGGCAGACAGGCAGGCAGACAGACAGAAAGACAGACAGACAGGCAGGCAGGCAGGCAGGCAGGCAGGCAGACAGGCAGGCAGACAGGTAGGCAGACAGACAGACAGGCAGACGGGCAGTCAGGCAGGCAGACAGGCAGGCAGACAGGCAGGCAGGCCTTTGCTCACGTGTGTGTGTGTGTGTGTGTGTGTGTGTGTGTGTGTGTGTGTGTGTGTGTGTGTGTGTGTGTGTGTGTGTGTGTGTGTGTGTGTGTGTGTGTGTGTGTGTGTGTGTGTGTGTGTGTGTGCGTGCTTGCAACAAAGGAAGCAAAATGGTGAAGTATTGCATTTATTTTTGTCCAGGTGGAAATGGGAGTGGCCTAATGGTGTGACATCACTGATCACCTGACAACATTCTGGACATAGCAGAACATCTAAACAAAACCTATGGTTTGTTGACCCCAAGGGTTAACTGGGGACAGTGAGGAACTCCTTATATGGTCAGCACACTCTATAGTAGGGATTATCACAACAAAAGAAAAAAGAGGTGATATTTGAATTAAGTGAAATCACTGAATATACCTTTAATAGAAGAAACACTGTCTTCAAATGCAGTGAAATATTTGAATAGTTGAACCAGCAACATGTCAGCCTATTTATGGCCTTCATCAGGCTATGTTTATATTTAAGACGAGTAAAATATCAAATGTTTGTGACATTTTCTTCAAAAGATCAGGACTAAAAATAAATCCTTAAAACACCAAGTTTAAATATGAATCCTCCTCTTATTGCATTAATTCCATATTTTTCCATTAAGAGCCACAATCCAAGTTCCATTAAATTCCATTCAAAGTATCTTTGTTGGCACGAGAAAACACACACTTACATTGACAAGGAAACACACGCTTACATTGACAAGGAAACACACGCTTACATTGACAAGGAAACACACGCTTACATTGACGAGGAAACACACGCTTACATTGACAAGGAAACACACGCTTACATTGACAAGGCAAGAGTCCAAATAGAAAAGTGGGAGAAGTATTTTCAGTTGGAGGAGGCGCGCACACACACACACACACACACACACACACACACACACACACACACACACACACACACACACACACACACGAGGGGTGAGCTTTTTGAAACGAATAGCATCACCTTTTGCAGTAATTCTGGGACAAATAGCAGCATTTTTTTAAATAAGTAGTAGGTAAGATGTGTTTAAAGGTTAAAAACCAAATATATAGGAAACAGTTGGACCAAAACCAAACACTGAATATAGGAAACAGTTGGACCAAAACCAAACACTGAATATAGGAAACAGTTGGACCAAACCAAACACTGAATATAGGAAACAGTTGGACCAAACCAAACACTGAATATAGGAAACAGTTGGACCAAAACCAAACACTGAATATAGGAAACAGTTGGACCAAAACCAAACACTGAATATAGGAAACAGTTGGACCAAACCAAACACTGAATATAGGAAACAGTTGGACCAAAACCAAACACTGAATATAGGAAACAGTTGGACCAAAACCAAACACTGAATATAGGAAACAGTTGGACCAAACCAAACACTGAATATAGGAAACAGTTGGACCAAACCAAACACTGAATATAGGAAACAGTTGGACCAAACCAAACACTGAATATAGGAAACAGTTGGACCAAAACCAAACACTGAATATAGGAAACAGTTGGACCAAAACCAAACACTGAATATAGGAAACAGTTGGACCAAACCAAACACTGAATATAGGAAACCGTTGGACCAAACCAAACACTGAATATAGGAAACAGTTGGACCAAAACCAAACACTGAATATAGGAAACAGTTGAACCAAACCAAACACTGAATATAGGAAACCGTTGGACCAAACCAAACACCATTATTATTATACATCATTTATTTGTAAAGGCTGTCTTTGTATTCCATCGGCTAACCTTCTTTTATCACAACAGTTCACACAGTACAGTAGGTACAGTATGGGAGGTTTGTTGTCTTTTCTCATGTTTTCAAACCAACTGTGTGTGTGTGTGTGTGTGTGTGTGTGTGTGTGTGTGTGTGTGTGTGTGTGTGTGTGTGTGTGTGTGTGTGTGTGTGTGTGTGTGTGTGTGTGTGTGTGTGTGTCAGTGCAGAGGTTGAAGTGGTGTGTGTGTGTGTGTGTGTGTGTGTGTGTGTGTGTGTGTGTGTGTGTGTGTGTGTGTCAGCAGGCATAACAGGTGTGGTTGTGTCAGCGTGCAGGTATGGTAGAAACTGAGTATGCACATGGCCCCGCCCCCTACACACACATTTTACACTGAGTGGACACGCCCCCACCCAACAAGCCCACACACACACACACACACACACACACACACACACACACACACACACACACACACACACACACACTAAGGTTATAATAGTTTTGGTTTTCTCATTATAGTTTAGTTTTAGTTAGTTTTGACATATTTTTATGTTAGTTTAGTTTTAGAGCGGGTTTGTTAGTTTTAGTTAGTTTTTATTTAGGTGAAAATGCTTAGTTTTAGTTTAGTTATGGTTTAGGTTTAACGTACCAATGCTTAGTTTTAGTTTAGTTATGGTTTAGGTTTAACGTACCAATGCTTAGTTTTAGTTTAGTTATGGTTTAGGTTTAATGTACCAATGCTTAGTTTTAGTTTAGTTATGGTTTAGGTTTAACGTACCAATGCTTAGTTTTAGTTTAGTTATGGTTTAGGTTTAATGTACCAATGCTTAGTTTTAGTTTAGTTATGGTTTAGGTTTAACGTACCAATGCTTAGTTTTAGTTTAGTTATGGTTTAGGTTTAACGTACCAATGCTTAGTTTTAGTTTAGTTTTAGTTTAGTTTTAGGTTTTTTTTCGTACGTTAAACTTGTTGGAGAAATGAGGAAATTAATGGAATGAATTTAAAAGGATTATATTATAAATATCCATATAAATATAAATATTGATAAAAACTAAAACTACGGGTATTTTGTCTATAGTTTTAGTTAGTTTTGAGGACATTTGATTGATTGATTGAAATAGTTATTAACAGTTTGTAGAATTTACAGTACATTTTAAGCAGAAACTTAAGGGAATTGTAAAGCCATGTCGAAAATTGTTAACAAAACATTGAAAAATCGTCTGAAGAAATGTAAAGTAGTGGTTCTCATGTTTGCTTCAGATCACCCCTGTAATCTTTTCATCCACGGCACCCCTGGCTGAATTACATTGTCATTTAAAGTATAAGGTATAAAGTACAGCAGCCTTGTGTTAATAAAACAGAAATATTTGGTATTGGGTAAGACTGGCGTTATGTATCTTTCACTGCTTCGTCTCAACCATTACTCAATGGCTCTGGTCCCCGCCAGCGCGGTGGATATTAGACATTCCGTTTTTATTTATTTTTTATGTTGCCACTACTGTTGGAGCAGCCATAAACTACACAGGTTCATCTCGATGTTCTGGAGCATCTTTGTAATGTTAGTGTTAGTAAAAAAGCAGGTAAAGGAGTAAAGTTTGAGGCAAACTAACATCAGTCACTCTGCCGTTCACTGTAGTGGAAGAGGTGCGCCTGGTGAGGGTTTTACCCCCGCAGCTACGTCGAGTCCGCCTACAGGAAATACGTACATGAGACCCGCTACGGAATCGGTCTATACTGACAACATGGGGGGCAGGGGGAGGGGGGCTTCAGGGGGTGCACGCAGGGGAGGATTAACCAACGGGCCTGTTGGGTCCGGGCCCTGGGCCCACCGGGCCTCAGGGACAGGGTTAACTACAGCTGAGCTCAGTCAGGGACAGGGTTAACTACAGCTGAGCTCAGTCAGGGACAGGGTTAACTACAGCTGAGCTCAGTCAGGGACAGGGTTAACTACAGCTGAGCTCAGTCAGGGACAGGGTTAACTACAGCTGAGCTCAGTCAGGGACAGGGTTAACTACACCTGAGCTCAGTCTGGGACAGGGTTAACTACAGCTGAGCTCAGTCAGGGACAGGGTTAACTACAGCTGAGCTCAGTCAGGGACAGGGTTAACTACAGCTGAGCTCAGTCAGGGACAGGGTTAACTACAGCTGAGCTCAGTCAGGGACAGGGTTAACTACAGCTGAGCTCAGTCAGGGACAGGGTTAACTACAGCTGAGCTCAGTCAGGGACAGGGTTAACTACAGCTGAGCTCAGTCAGGGACAGGGTTAACTACAGCTGAGCTCAGTCAGGGACAGGGTTAACTACAGCTGAGCTCAGTCAGGGACAGGGTTAAATTCCTGGACTGGCCTTGACATTGACCAAGCCCTATACTGTGATGTCATCAATTTGTAGCCTATTAATTAGGCTACTAACTGCTACTAATACTAATTTGACTAGCCTATTAGCAGAAGCTGTAGTGCCTAAAGTCCTATTAATTAGGCTACTAACTGCTATTAATACTCATTTTACTAGCCTATTAGCAGAAGCTGTAGTGCCTAAAGTCCTATGCTAATGGCACTACTGGTTGCCCGGTGGAAGTTTCAACATGTGCTCAGTACAAACCGATCTCCCAAACGTGTCCGTTGAGTTTAACCCTGCTTTATTAATTAATTGAATTGCATTTCCAAGTGTGCAAAGTGCTATACAATGGTTCATTCATTCATTCATTCATTCATTCATTCATTCATTCATTCATTCATTCATTCAAGGACACTTCCACATGTGTATAAAAGCAACTAACTCCACCACCTCTCATGGAAGTAATTGACAGGAGCTTCCATGTCATTTGTTCATTCCATATCCAGGCAGGCAGGCAGGCAGGCAGGCAGACAGACAGACAGACAGGCAGGCAGGCAGGCAGGCAGGCAGGCAGGCAGGCAGGCAGACAGACAGACAGACAGACAGGCAGGCAGGCAGGCAGGCAGGCAGGCAGGCAGGCAGACAGGCAGGCAGGCAGGCAGGCAGACAGACAGACAGACAGACAGGCAGGCAGGCAGGCAGGCAGACAGACAGACAGGCAGGCAGGCAGGCAGGCAGGCAGGCAGGCAGGCAGGCAGGCAGGCAGACAGACAGGCAGGCCTTTGCTCTGCACTTGTGTGTGTGTGTGTGTGTGTGTGTGTGTGTGTGCGTGCGTGCGTGCGTGCGTGCGTGCGTGCGTGCAACAAAGGAAGCAAAATGGTGAAGTATTTTTGTCCAGGTGGAAATGGGAGTGGCCTAATGGTGTGACATCACTGATCACCTGACAACATTCTGCACATAGCAGAACATATATGTGATGTTAGTGTGTGTGTGTGTGTGTGTGTGTGTATGTGTGTGTGTGTGTGTGTGTGTGTGTGTGTGTGTGTATGTGTGTGTGTGTGTGTGTGTGTGTGTGTGTGTGTGTGTGTGTGTGTGTGTGTGTGTGTGTGTGTGTGTGTATGTGTGTGTGTGTGTGTGTGTGTGTGTGTGTGTGTGTGTGTGTGTGTGTGTGTGTGTGTGTGTGTGTGTGTGTGTTGGTATGGCCGCTCCCTAAGCAGTACTTCTCCAATAATCAGACATCTCTGAAATGCTAGTGGTGACATTTTGTCAACATCCTGTTTGCCACGCACATACAAAATGAGACGCCTTGAAGACCCTAACAGGAGCCCTCGTACAAGGTTTCTACACCTTGAAGACCCTAACAGGAGCCCTCGTACAAGGTTTCTACACCTTGAAGACCCTAACAGGAGCCCTCGTACAAGGTTTTTACACATTGAAGACCCTAACAGGAGCCCTCGTACAAGGTTTCTACACCTTGAAGACCCTAACAGGAGCCCTCGTACAAGGTTTCTACACCTTGAAGACCCTAACAGGAGCCCTCGTACAAGGTTTCTACACCTTGAAGACCCTAACAGGAGCCCTCGTACAAGGTTTCTTTGACTATGCTTGCACCTCCTGGTACCACAGCACCTCACAGGCCCTTAAAGGTATATTCAGTGATTTCACTCAAAAAACCTTAGGTTTCGTTTTTGGCTGTGGGACCCAGCCTTTCGTCCAATCAGGATAGAGAGTCAAAAACGAAACCTAAGGTCTTTTGACCCCCAGGGGTTAACTGGGGACAGGGAGGAACTCCGTATATGGTCAGCACACTATAGTAGGGAGGATTATCACAACAAAACAAAAAAATAAGTGATATTTGAATTAAGTGAAATCACTGAATATACCTTTAAAACAAGGCTCCAGACTTCCCAAAACAAACTGGTCAGGCTACTATACTTGGCCTCACTCCCCGAACCCACCTCACCCCTGCCCACTTTGACAGGCTAGAATGGCTTAGGACAGTCAACAGAGTACAGCATCTTGCAATGGGTCTGGTCCACAAGATTCGATACAGCACCAAGATACCTGCATGTACCTGTCTAGATACTTCCTTAATGCCAAACCCACAACACCAGAGTTCAACAAACCATGTACAACCCAGATTCGGCACAAACAAGGGACTGAATTAATTTTGCTCCTATGCCACCAAAATGTGGAACGTCCTACCAACACCAACAGTCATTAACACATGCAAATCCCTTGACTCCTTTAAAACTGCTCTCAAAGGGCACCTACGGACGGCTGCAATTCGAAACTGGCCCTCGTAAAATCTGAATGCCCCCCCCCCCCTTTACCCCTCACTGTATGTTATTTTTTAACTCTTTTTATGATGATTTCCTGTTTTTGGCTATGTAGAAGTGTATAGTTGTACGTCTCTATATGTTATGATGAATTGAAAAGGGTGGACCCTATTGTAAACAAGTGTAATTCTAAAGTTTATGGTGTTGTCCACAGTTAACAATTTTTGTATTGAGTTGTGCTTGAAATGTATACTGTAATTCTGCAAACTGTTGATAAATACTTCAATCAATCAATCAAGGCCCATAAAAAAATAATTTGTCTTGACCAAATCAACTGCAGATTTAGTCGACAGAAATCTTATGATGTTTAATCGACTAAAACTAGACTAAAACTAGAACTGCACTCTGTCGAGTGCATACTTGCTTGTTGCACACTAGTAGGCCATAAATGGCCAACTAGTGCGCAAGCAGAGCGCGCAAGTACTTTCGACTGCTGTAAACTGTGGAATCTCAGTATCTCTGTAAAGGAACGTTACTGGTTACTTTGCACCAAAAACCGTGCCAGCCAACCCGCCACTTGATGCGTATGCAAATAAAACAGCAGATTTGTGCCTGGTTTGCTGGGACCAGATTACATAATTGACCATATTTCTTACGTCATCATTGAGAGCTAGTCATACATATAAATACCATGTACTCTGGTCCCAGCAAATCAGGCACAATTTGCTATTTTATTTTACTGATTATGTATATAGTATACGTATGACTAGCTCTAAATGATGACGTAAGACATATGGTCATTTATGACCATATGTAATCTGGTCCCAGCAAACCATGCACAATTTTGCTGTTTTATTTGCATACGCATCAAGTGGCGGGTTGGCTGGCACGGTGCATAAAGACCGGGCGAAATTATTACTTATTACAAAAACAATAACAAGGACAACAAAGTGCCCAACGTCATGAACAAGAAGAAACAGCTGCACACTGTCGTCAAATGCAGTGAAATAGTTTAAAGATGGAGTTCAGTTTCTGTTTTGCATGTGTCTATGGAGTTAAAATTACTCTAATAGACCCCCAGGTGTTCTGTATGGAGTTAACATTACTCTAATAGATCCCCAGGTGTTTAGTATGGAGTTAACATTACTCTAATAGACCCCCAGGTGTTTAGTATGGAGTTAACATTACTCTAATAGACCCCCAGGTGTTTAGTATGGAGTTAACATTACTCTAATAGACCCCCAGGTGTTTAGTATGGAGTTAACATTACTCTAATAGACCCCCAGGTGTTCTGTATGGAGTTAACATTACTCTAATAGACCCCCAGGTGTTTAGTATGGAGTTAACATTACTCTAATAGACCCCCAGGTGTTTAGTATGGAGTTAACAGTACTCTAATAGACCCCCAGGTGTTTAGTATGGAGTTAACATTACTCTAATAGACCCCCAGGTGTTTAGTATGGAGTTAACATTACTCTAATAGACCCCCAGGTGTTCTGTATGAAGTTAACATTACTCTAATAGACCCCCAGGTGTGGTTATAATATTGTAAATATGTATTCTGTGTATTTTTGGTTTCTTCCTGAAAGCTGAAAGACCTTTGAGTCAAAAGGCCCAATTGAAATAACACCATTGTAGTGACATCATAACCCTAACCCCTCCCACATTATCATACAACAACAGCTGTGGGCGGAGCTTAGGTTCAGGTGGGTGATGCTAAGTGAAAACCAGGCATACTTAATGAACTGGTGGGTGTGGCCACAAAAAAACATGATTTTAACACTTTCCGCACACTTTTTTTGAAAGAAATCTTCCTCCTAGTTTAATCATAGTAGGCCTACCTGATGGGAAATAAAACACGGCACTCCATCTTTAACCCATTCTGAACGGGAACCCATTTTGGTGTCAGCATCATGTTATGCTTTAGCTATTGAAAAATAGCAGATCTACAAGCTCATAGCGTGCCACCGAGTGGCGCGCTATGAGCTTGTAGATCTGCTATTTTTGAAAAATCGAAGAACGACTGACATTTTTAGAATCTGATCTCAGGTCAGAATGGGTTAATCAGACCAGTGTCTGTCCAATGGAAACCTCGTATGAATCTGATCTCAGGTCAGAATGGGGTTAAAGGAGCATTCAGTGATTTGGGTGCCTTGGAAAAAAACCCCGGTCTGCCCCGGTAACAAGATGTGCACATGCACGCTCTACAGTGTGTGCTTAATGTAAACCGCTCTGGATTAAGAGCGTCTACTAAATGCCTAAAAAGGCCCGCCACCGCTCGATTGGCAGAAGGCTCTATCCTGATTGGATGAAGGCTGGGCCACCCAGCCAAAACCAAAACCTATGGTTTGTTGACCCCAAGGGTTAACTGGGGACAGGGAGGAACTCCTTTAATATATGGTCAGCACACTCTATAGTAGGGAAGATTATCACAACAAAACAAAAAAGAGGTGATATTTGAATTAAGTGAAATCACTGAATATACCTTTAATAGAAGAAACACTGTCTTCAAATGCAGTGAAATATTTGAATAGTTGAACCAGCAACATGTCAGCCTATACGGCCTTCATCAGGCTATGTTTATATTTAAGACGAGTAAAATATCAAATGTTTGTGACATTTTCTTCAAAAGATCAGGACTACAAATAAATCCTTAAAACACCAAGTTTAAATATGAATCCTCCTCTTATTGCATTAATTCCATATTTTTCCATTAAGAGCCACAATCCAAGTTCCATTAAATTCCATTCAAAGTATCTTTGTTGGCACGAGAAAACACACACTTACATTGACAAGGAAACACACGCTTACATTGACAAGGAAACACACGCTTACATTGACAAGGAAACACACGCTTACATTGACAAGGAAACACACGCTTACATTGACAAGGAAACACACGCTTACATTGACAAGGAAACACACGCTTACATTGACAAGGAAACACACGCTTACATTGACAAGGAAACACACACTTACATTGACAAGGAAACACACGCTTACATTGACAAGGAAACACACACTTACATTGACAAGGAAACACACGCTTACATTGACAAGGAAACACACGCTTACATTGACAAGGAAACACACGCTTACATTGACAAGGAAACACACGCTTACATTGACAAGGCAAGAGTCCAAATAGAAAAAGTATTTTCAGTTGGAGGAGGCGCACACACACACACACACACACACACACACACACACACACACACACACACACACACACACACACACACACACACACACACACACACACACACACACACACACACACACACACACACACGAGGGGTGAGCTTTTTGAAACGAATAGCATCACCTTTTGCAGTAATTCTGGGACAAATAGCAGCATTTTTAAATAAGTAAGATGTGTTTAAAGGTTAAAAACCAAATACTGAATATAGGAAACAGTTGGACCAAACCAAACACAGAATATAGGAAACAGTTGGACCAAAACCAAACACTGAATATAGGAAACAGTTGGACCAAAACCAAACACTGAATATAGGAAACAGTTGGACCAAACCAAACACAGAATATAGGAAACAGTTGGACCAAACCAAACACTGAATATAGGAAACAGTTGGACCAAACCAAACACTGAATATAGGAAACAGTTGGACCAAAACCAAACACTGAATATAGGAAACAGTTGGACCAAAACCAAACACTGAATATAGGAAACAGTTGGACCAAACCAAACACTGAATATAGGAAACAGTTGGACCAAAACCAAACACTGAATATAGGAAACAGTTGGACCAAAACCAAACACTGAATATAGGAAACAGTTGGACCAAACCAAACACAGAATATAGGAAACAGTTGGACCAAACCAAACACTGAATATAGGAAACAGTTGGACCAAAACCAAACACTGAATATAGGAAACAGTTGGACCAAAACCAAACACTGAATATAGGAAACAGTTGGACCAAAACCAAACACTGAATATAGGAAACAGTTGGACCAAACCAAACACTGAATATAGGAAACAGTTGGACCAAACCAAACACTGAATATAGGAAACAGTTGGACCAAACCAAACACTGAATATAGGAGACAGTTGGACCAAAACCAAACACAGAATATAGGAAACAGTTGGACCAAACCAAACACTGAATATAGGAAACAGTTGGACCAAACCAAACACTGAATATAGGAAACAGTTGGACCAAAACCAAACACTGAATATAGGAAACAGTTGGACCAAACCAAATAGAATATAGGAAACAGTTGGACCAAAACCAAACACTGAATATAGGAAACAGTTGGACCAAACCAAACACTGAATATAGGAAACAGTTGGACCAAAACCAAACAGAATATAGGAAACAGTTGGACCAAACCAAACACTGAATATAGGAAACAGTTGGACCAAACCAAACACTGAATATAGGAAACAGTTGGACCAAACCAAACACTGGATATAGGAAACAGTTGGACCAAAACCAAACACTGAATATAGGAAACAGTTGGACCAAAACCAAACACTGAATATAGGAAACAGTTGGACCAAACCCAAACACTGAATATAGGAAACAGTTGGACCAAACCAAACACTGAATATAGGAAACAGTTGGACCAAACCAAACACTGAATATAGGAAACAGTTGGACCAAAACCAAACACTGAATATAGGAAACAGTTGGACCAAACCAAATAGAATATAGGAAACAGTTGGACCAAAACCAAACACTGAATATAGGAAACAGTTGGACCAAAACCAAACACTGAATATAGGAAACAGTTGGACCAAAACCAAACACTGAATATAGGAAACAGTTGGACCAAAACCAAACACTGAATATAGGAAACAGTTGGACCAAAACCAAACACTGAATATAGGAAACAGTTGGACCAAACCAAACACTGAATATAGGAAACAGTTGGACCAAACCAAACACTGAATATAGGAAACAGTTGGACCAAACCAAACACTGAATATAGGAAACAGTTGGACCAAAACCAAACACTGAATATAGGAAACAGTTGGACCAAACCAAACACTGAATATAGGAAACAGTTGGACCAAACCAAACACTGAATATAGGAAACAGTTGGACCAAACCAAACACTGAATATAGGAAACAGTTGGACCAAACCAAACACTGAATATAGGAAACAGTTGGACCAAAACCAAACACTGAATATAGGAAACAGTTGGACCAAAACCAAACACAGAATATAGGAAACAGTTGGACCAAAACCAAACACTGAATATAGGAAACAGTTGGACCAAACCAAACACTGAATATAGGAAACAGTTGGACCAAACCAAACACTGAATATAGGAAACAGTTGGACCAAACCAAACACTGAATATAGGAAACAGTTGGACCAAACCAAACACTGAATATAGGAAACAGTTGGACCAAACCAAACACTGAATATAGGAAACAGTTGGACCAAACCAAACACAGAATATAGGAAACAGTTGGACCAAACCAAACACTGAATATAGGAAACAGTTGGACCAAAACCAAACACTGAATATAGGAAACAGTTGGACCAAAACCAAACACTGAATATAGGAAACAGTTGGACCAAAACCAAACACTGAATATAGGAAACAGTTGGACCAAACCAAACACTGAATATAGGAAACAGTTGGACCAAACCAAACACTGAATATAGGAAACAGTTGGACCAAACCAAACACTGAATATAGGAAACAGTTGGACCAAACCAAACACAGAATATAGGAAACAGTTGGACCAAACCAAACACTGAATATAGGAAACAGTTGGACCAAAACCAAACACTGAATATAGGAAACAGTTGGACCAAACCAAACACTGAATATAGGAAACAGTTGGACCAAAACCAAACACTGAATATAGGAAACAGTTGGACCAAAACCAAACTGAATATAGGAAACAGTTGGACCAAACCAAACACCATTATTATTATACATCATTTATTTGTAAAGGCTGTCTTTGTATTCCATCGGCTAACCTTCTTTTATCACAACAGTTCACACAGTACAGTAGGTACAGTATGGGAGGTTTGTTGTCTTTTCTCATGTTTTCAAACCAACTGTGTGTGTGTGTGTGTGTGTGTGTGTGTGTGTGTGTGTGTGTGTGTGTGTGTGTGTGTGTGTGTGTGTGTGTGTGATCAGTGCAAGTCTTTCTCTTACCTGTGCTCTGGTGCTGCAGTTTGAAGAGGTGTGTGTGTGTCAGCACACAGGTTGAAGTGGTGTGTGTGTCAGCCCACAGGTTGAAGCAGTGTGTGTGTGTGTGTGTGTGTGTGTGTGTGTGTGTGTGTGTGTGTGTGTGCGTGCGTGCGCGTGCGCGTGTGCGTGTGCGTGTGCGTGCGTGTGTGTGTGTGTGTGTGTGTGTGTGTGTGTGTGTGTGTGTGTGTCAGTGCAGCAGGCATAACAGGTGTGGGTGTGTCAGCGTACAGGTATGGTAGAAACTGAGTATGCACATGGCCCCGCCCCCCTACACACACATTTTACACTGAGTGGACACGCCCCCACCCAACACACACACACACACACACACACACACACACACACACACACACACACACACACACACACACACACACACACACGCAAGTTGTTTGAAATTTATTCCACATTTGTCACTAATTTCCCAGATGTTTAAAAATAAATAGCAGATCCTACAAGCTCACAAGCTGTTGTGAGCTTGTAGATCTGCTATTTTCAAATAGCCAAAGGGCTATTTTAAAATAGCAGTCCGGTCCAGGACTTGGCCCAGTTGGTTGTCCCCATTCTCAATAGAAGTCTATGTAGAAGAGCCGCCATTGGACCGAAGTGAACGCAGTTTGCGTAACTCTGTCTATATCTAAGGCTCTGGTCAGGCCTATAGCTATTAGGCCTATATAATATACAAGCTATGGTTTGTACAGTTACGGGCTGTTATGATTACAACAATCTGGGATGGAGGTTCTACCTCGGCCTGCTGGGAACGTGTAGGCAAAGTTTCACGTCCATCCGTCTAGCGGTGATGGAGATTAGCAGCATGGACTAGTCAGACACACGCACGCATGTATGGACGCACGCACGCACGCACGCACGCACACACGCACGCACACACGCACAGACATGCAGTGTGGGCAGGTGGCCCTATTTTCTCAGCAAGCAATTATTTCTCTCTCTCTCTCTCTCTCTCTCTCTCTCTCTCTAGTATGCTGTGATGAGGGATGCCTCTCCTTTTAAAGGTCCAGGCGGCAATAAAGAACATTTTAATTTAATCTAAGTCCTCTTCTCATGTCCTCTCATTAAGCAGCCCTGTTCTGAATTGATGCGATGCCTTTCAGTAGCGAACCAACCACAAACCAGACACTAAAGTGCAGATGAGGGGTACAGGCTTTAGTTTAACCAACCACAAACCAGACACTAAAGTGCAGATGAGGGGTACAGGCTTTAGTTTAACCAACCACAAACCAGACACTAAAGTGCAGATGAGGGGTACAGGCTTTAGTTTACAAACCAGACACTAACGTGCAGATGAGGGGTACAGGCTTTAGTTTACAAACCAGACACTAAAGTGCAGATGAGGGGTACAGGCTTTAGTTTACAAACCAGACACTAAAGTGCAGATGAGGGGTACAGGCTTTAGTTTACAAACTAGAGCCCGACCGATCCGTCGGTCGCACCGATGTATCGGTCATTTTCGGACATTGGTGTTTATTTAATCCGATGTCCCGATGTTTATACAGGAGGGGGGAAATTATTTAATGTTTACTACAGTCCATCCTGCAAATATCACTCTCTCGGTCCTGCACCGCTGTACTAGAGAAGTATATCACCTTTTCGGTTCTGCACCGCTTAGTGGAAAAGTCTATGTGGACCCTGTTGTAAACAAGTGTAATGCTTAATCGGGTCGTCCACTCACAGTTGACAGTCTTTGTATTGAGTTTGTGCTTAAAATGTACTGTAAATTCTACAAACTGTTAATAAATATTTCAATCAATCAATCAATATCACTCTGTCGGGTGCGCAGCGCAACTACCCCCCCCCCCCCCCCCCCCCCCCCACACACACACACACACACACACACACACACTTAGGGTCGACGACAGAGTACAGCATCTTGCAATGGGTCTGGTCCACAAGATTCGATACACCACCAAGATACCCATGTACCTGTCTAAATACTTCCTTAATGTAAACGAAGTCCACACCCACAACACCAGAGGGAGTGCAACAAACCATGTACAACCCAGATTCGGCACAAACAAGGGACTAAATTATTTTCGCTCCTATGCCACCAAAATGTGGAACGCCCTACCAACAGTCATTAAGACATGTGAATCCCTTGACTCCTTCAAAACCGCTCTCAAAGGGCACCTACGGATGGCTGCAATTCGAAACTGGCCTCTGTAAAATCTGAATCCCCCCCACCCCCCCCCCCATTTCCCCTCACTGTATATCGTATCTTTTCCCTTTTTTGCTTCCCATATGATGAATTCCTGTTCTGTACTTTAGCTACATAGAAATGTCTATTTGTATGTCTCTAAATGTCTGTATGTCTTTAAATGTTTTGATGAATTGAACAATGTGGACCCTGTTGTAAACAAGTGTAATGCTTAATTGGGTCGTCCACTCACAGTTGACAGTCTTTGTATTGTGCTTAAAATGTACTGTAAATTCTACAAACTGTTAATAAATATTTCAATCAATCAATCAAAACACACACGCACACACACACGACACACCTCTACAGTACTACAGAGAGACGGAGAGAGAGGGGGAGAGAGGGTGGGGGGGAGAGAGCGAGAGAGAGCGCACGCGAACTTCTTACTCCTCGATTGTTTTACCTTTGTGTCAAATTGCCCAGCAAAACTATAACCCTTATCCTTACGTATGTGAGTGTCCTTGTTCCAAATTGATTGGAAGTCATGTGCATATTGGTTGCCAGCAGACACGTGGCAGCAGCAGCTAAGACGGTGAGCCTGTACATTTCACATAGAACTTGACTGCATAGGCAATCAAGACCATTAATGAATGACAGCTGTGAGGCTGTGAGCCTGTGTGTAACTGTTGTGTGTGGGGCTGGCTAATCCTTCCTTATAGTGAGGGACTACAGGGAGCAGGGACAACTATTATATTTTAAATCATATATATAAGGATGAGTGGAGGAAAAAAACATCCCGCAGTGCTTGCCCGTTCCATTGATAAAAACATTGGACGTTCGCCTGACGCCCAGTGTTCAAAGAACGATCGTTCACGAAAACCCACCAATAAGCCCTTCAGACTTAGGTCACATTCTCACCTAATACTTCGGTAGACTCAGATCCGTATGGGCGGGGAAATGGAAGTCTTGCATATTTAATTGGTTGCGGTTTGCCTTCACACTGTCATTCGCAGCAATTGGAAACGCAGCAGGGGGGACCTTTATCAATGTGTTCCATTCATAAACTATAGCCTACACAGTGAAATCTATGGTGATAAAATTACACTCATAACGTGCATGTGTCGTGCCGTCTGGGACCCCCCCCCCCCCCTCTCTCTCTCTCTACGCACGCAGCCGCCACACACTGTTCTTTTGGGCATGGAGGCACAGCGCTGCATGAGCGCACTGATATAACTCCCCAGTCCCACACAGTGACAGCACTCCATGTTTACGGCACGCACAGACAGACAGACAGAATATTATGTAGGCTATAATACACTGCAGTGTTTTTATGTGTTTTCTTAAGCAATTGATTAATGTACACGTCCTCATTTCGATCAGGGCTTCAGTCTCCTTATTCGACCACATCTATCCACAGTAACGGGACATCTTTGCGCTGCGTAAAATATGCCTTCTCCGTCGCCAACTGTGTTCAGCTCCTCACCCGCCACATTATGTTTGCTTCATTTCCTTTATTTACTGCGGATTGCATTCACACCTGCACCGAATCGTAGTCAAGTGCGATTCGAAGCGAAGCGAAACCCACGTTTTTGGGCGGAGTAAAATGCGGTTATTTGCTGCGCATTAGGATTCGAATGAGCCTTCACACCT
The DNA here is from genome assembly GCF_964188405.1 of Protomyctophum parallelum. Classification (NCBI taxonomy): domain Eukaryota; kingdom Metazoa; phylum Chordata; class Actinopteri; order Myctophiformes; family Myctophidae; genus Protomyctophum; species Protomyctophum parallelum. The sequence goes on from NC_139715.1 coordinate 5,328,414, forward strand.
GCCAAACGAAGCGCACTTTCTGACAATGCGCAGCAGGATTCGTTTTAATCGCAGCAAAGCTCTCTGGTATGAATGCGACCTTAGATGGTCAGAGCGGCGCGATTACATACAAAGGCAATGCAAAGACGAGAATTGCGCAAACGGGCGCAGCGCGACCTGCCGCGGTACAAACTGGACGAACCGAGGAGAATATATATTCAGGTCTGAACGCAGTTTATCCGACACAAATTAACTAATCTTTCTCAGCTGTACAATTTCACTGGAGCGCAGTGCATGATGATCACTTATTGTTTGATTAAACATATAATGTGCCACGAAAAATATCTTCCAAAGCTTGTTATGTTTGCATCAAGGAGGTAGCCTGTGTCCATACATGATTATCGGCCAACAAAATACATTCATCTCCCTCCCAGTGAGTGAAGAGCGCTGATGCCTGATTTATTCTTCGTCGTACAAAGTGTGTCCTGAAAATAGCTGATCTACAAGCTCACAACGCGTCGCGTCCGCGACACGTTGTGATCTTGTAGATCAGCTATTTTCAGCATGCGGAGATATGCAGGCTCTGAGAGCATTCAGAAACTTTTACCTTCACGATAAAAGTATGCAGCTTTCACAAGTTGGCCCATGAAGACAAGGAAAAGGATTAAGAATTCGTTGGTATTTCACGTTGCAAAAGATTTTTTCCAAAATGTAAAAATATTATAATAAGGAATTAATTTGGATAATGGTAATGGTATATTGTACAAATTGTCACTTTATTAATCCCAAAGGTTTGGACTGCATTTCATTTTCAACACAAAACCTTAAACTGACTATGTGTGTGGAATATAAATATTTGCTTTATTGACTGAGTGACTTTGTGTTGGGTTCAAATCATCTAAAGTGTTTTGAAGTATAACCAGGTAGGTTGCTGTTTTTTACACAGTGACCTTTGTAGGGGGTTTTATGATTCAAACCTATATTGGTGGAAACCACTACATAAATAAAAGGCATGATAAGAACATGTATTAATACCATGCTATACAAATAAATCAATGGTGCTACCTAATTTGTGGTGGCGCTACCAAATGAAAAGGTAGGTGGCACAGTGCTACCTGTGAAAAAGTTAGTCTGGAGCCCTGATCCTACATACAACTAAAAAAATTACACCTGTGTGAAGTGAGGGGTGCTAATATATTAAAGTCTAACTCATGTTGATTAGGTGATGTAATGGTGATTAAGGTGTCTATTGCTCAGACACTGAAATCTTTTGTAGGACGGACATCTACACTAATAGCTGGATAATAGGAGGGCATATATATAGGGGTGCATTTAATTTAGAAAAAAAAGCCTTATGTGCCAAAACATTTTATTTAAATGTATTCAATGTATTCTATTGTTAATTTAATAAAAAAAACGTATTTTGAAGTTTAGACGTTTTTAAAATGTATTTTTTTATTATTGATTATTAAATATCCTATAGAAGGGTCACTGGAGAGTATATGCCAATGCTTTTTAATAGCATGTTTAATATGTTGAGAAATAGGAGAAAATGTGCCTGACAAAACTATTCTTTGACCTGTTGAGGCCGAAGACGATTTAGGGGTTAGGAGATCGGTTCTATCCAACTGTTTGACTCTGGACTTACATTTATTTAAAGTGACTTCTTCGTACCCCCTTTCACTGAACCTGGCACTCATTTCAGAGGCTTGTCTCTCAAAGTCTGCCTCTGTACTGCAGAGTCTCAACATTTGGCTATATGGTAGCCCTTTTTTTAAATTGGAGGAGTGATAGCTTGAATAATGGAGATAGTTATTTCTATCTGTTTTTTTGCGGTACACTGTGGTATGTATACCCAAAAGAGATTTAGTGACACTCACATCTAGGAATGACACCGTTTCAGGATTAGCTTCGAGGGTGAAGTTGATAGAGGGTAACCTTGAGTTCATGTGGGAAGTGAAGCTGTTCAGCATCCCTGTAGTATTATTGAAAATAAAAAAGATGTCATCTATATATCTAAACCAACATTTTATGTAGGCCTTGAATGGGTTATTATTATATACAACGTCTTCTTCAAATTTACCCATAAACAGATTTGCATAGTTTGGAGAGAATGGGCTGCCCAGTGCCCATAGAGACACCTTGTTTCTGAAGGTAAAATACATTATCAAATTTAAAATAATTCTTAGTAAGGACCTCTTTTGACCAAATCAGTGGGAGGTGACTGGTCGTCTCTTGACTGCATATAATGTCGCCCTTCTTTGTGAGGTACATTTGTGTAAAGACTAGTTACATCCATAGTGCATAAAATATCTCACTCTGTTATGTCTTTGATAGAATTTCACTTGTTCAGAAAATCAGTGGTGTCTCTCAAATAGGAGGGCAGTTCAAATACCAGGCTCTTAATATGAGAATCAATAAACGGAGAGAGAGGTTCAGTTAGAGAACCATTACCTGCCACTATGGGACGCCCTGGAACTCTTGTGGATTTTAGGTAGAGTATACAGAATAGGTCGGATAGGGTGTTCACATACCATGAATTTGTACTCCTCTTTAGATATTATATATATATACTGTATATATATATATATATATATTGATCAGACAAAGCTTTGTCTAATGTACTTTTAATTTCATTAGAGAATTTAATAGTAGGCCATGTCAACATGGTATAATGATCTGCTTTGTCAAGCTGTCTTTTAATTTCTACTGTGTCGGATTATTTGTCCTGTATGACTATAGCACCGCCTTTATCAGCTCTACGGATCTGGTCCCAAACTAAAAAGACTTTCATTTTTAGACGTTTTTCATCCCATTTTTAGACGCACGTCTAATTGCCGGCTATTGCTCAGTGGGGAATTATGAAAAACGAGGATAAAAAAAAAATGAAAATGAAAAAAAACGATGGGCTATAACCCATCGTGGTATCGTATAGTATGCTGTACGATATGGGCTATAGCCCATGGTCAAAACCCACTGAGCATTTTTTGGTCTAATAGACGTCTAAGACACATCTAAAAAACTTTCATTTTTAGACGTTTTTCATCCCATTTTTAGACGCACGTCTAATAGCCGGCTATTGCTCAGTGGGAATGATAAAAAACGAGGATAAAAAAATAAAAAAAACGATGGGCATAACCCATGTTTTTTTCATTTTTAAAAATCCTCAAAAATGATGAAAAACTGCGTGCTATAGTATGCTGTACGATATGGGCTATATGGTCAAAACCCACTGAGCATTTTTTGGTCTAATAGACGTCTAATATTCGTCTAAAGGGCCGCCTAAAAATGGGATAAAAAACGTCTAAAAATAGACGTCTAAAACACGTCTAAAAATAGACGTCTAAAAAACTTTCATTTTTAGACGTTTTTTATCCCATTTTTAGACGCACGTCTAATAGCCGGCTATTGCTCAGTGGGAAATGATGAAAAATGAGTATAAAAAAAAACGGGAAAAAAAACGATGGGCTATAACCCATTCATTTTTTTCAAATCTTTAAAAATGATGAAAAACGGCGTGCTATAGTATGCCGTACGATATGGGCAATAGCCCATGGTCAAAAATGATGAAAAACGAGGATATATTTTTTTTCAAAAATTCAAAAAACGATGGGCTATAACCCATCGTTTTTTAATCGTACGGCATACTATAGCACGCCGTTTTGTTAATCATTTTTGAGGATTTGAAAAAATTAAAAAAACGATGGGTTATAGCCCATTGTTTTTTTAATTTTCTTTTTATCCTCGTTTTTCATCATTTTGGACCATGGGCTATAGCCCATATCGTACGGCATACCATAGCACGCCGTTTTTCATCATTTTTGAGGATTTGAAAAAAACGAAAAAATAACGATGGGTCCATCGTTTTTTGAATTTTTGAAAAAAAAAGATATGCTGGTTTTTCATCATTTTTGACCATGGGCTATAGCCCATATCGTACGGCATACTATAGCACTGCCCACTTGCCCTGGCAGCTAAATAAAACACTAAGTGGTGCCCACTTGCCCCTGGCAGCTAAATAAAACACTAAGGGGTGCCCACTTGCCCCTGATCTGCTTTCAGGTGCCCGACCGGGCGAGTGCTCTTTTGAGAGGGGACGCAACCATATATGAACACAACAAAAAATATAAAACACCTGAATGTGGCCAGAGCACTCTATGTTCGGATCTGTGAAATGAAAATAAGAGACGTGCTGTTTTCACCGTTGCTACACTTCATAACATTATAAAATATCAAGTGTGAACCATTCATAGCTACTGTGTGTAGGTATTTGGCAATAGAAATTGAGGTACATTTTCTTTTATCGTACAGCCTAGTGCAGTGGTTCTCTACCTTTTCAGGCTGGGACCCCCAAAATGATCACATTTAAACAGGGGACCCCCACCCTGAGAAGCAATTGTAGGAGTTAAGTTGATGTATTTAATTTCGTTTTTGTCTCCACCAGCCGAAGGCATGGGGAGAGTATGTTTTGCACTCCGTCCGTCCGTGTGTCCGTGTGTCCGTGTGTCCGTCCGTCCGTGACCAGCTAATCTCAGCCACCGTTAACCCGGTCGATGCCAAATTTTGCACACACACTCCCTGGATGCCAACCATGAACCTCTGCCCCAAACTTTCCAGAACGGCCTGTTATAGCGCCACCAGGAGGCCGCTTTGTGCAAAACAGGGTTTTGCACAGCACACCTACAGATTTTGTCCAAACATCACGCAAATTGGTACACAGTCTCTCTAGAGCCATTCAACCAAACCGGTCTTTCATATTTCTCACACTCCATCCTGATTGGTTAAGATTGGCTTCCAAAGTTCACAGGAGTGCTCAGTTTCAAACAAAATGCTGCAAATCATGAACACATCGCGTGATTTCCGTGAAATTGTGCACCCACATTCCCACTAGGCCGAGGACAAAATGCCACATGAACAATTTCAACTCAGCCTCAAGGTGGCGCTATAACTGGCCGAAAAGTGTTTTTACCTCTAACTGCACGGATCTGTGGATAACCTGGTGGAGACCTGTGCCCAGAAGGGCACTTTTTCTAGTTTTATATATATTTATATATATTTATGCACATACATAGTGAAAACAGCAGATCTACAAGCTCACATTTGCTAGGCGTTGTGAGCTTGTAGATCGGCCATCGTATGGTCACTTCACTCACCATCACCTGGGATGGCAAGTGGGCATGTGGGCATGACCTGTAGCCTACTTGGCCCGCCGGGCAAGTGCCTCTGAGACGTTAGTAGTTTTAGCTTGTGACCCAAAATATAAATTAAACATTATCCTGGGACCAGGGGTCATGTTGGCTTGTGGTGGACATTGTTGTCAAAATTAAATGTTTGCCACAGACACACACAATGAGTGGACAACAAAAAAAAAAGAACAACCAGGATAAAGAAAAATCAAAAATTCAAAAAACGATGGGCTACTGTATAACCCATCTTTTTTTTCATTATTTTCAAATCCTCAAAAATGATGAAAAACGGTGTGCTACAGTATGCCGTACGATATGGGCTATTAGACGAGCGTCTAAAAATGGGATAAAAAACATCTAAAAATAGACCTCTAAAACACGTCTAAAAATAGACGTGTTTTAGACGTCTATTTTTAGACGTTTTTTAGACGTCTATTTTTAGACGTTTTTTATCCCATATTTAGACGCACGTCTAATAGCCGGCTATTGCTCAGTGGGATGGTAAAAAATGATGAAAAACGAGTGTTACGACTCACCGAGTCTAGGACGGTTATTTAAGAAGGCAAGGTAGTAAAACTGCCAAAAGTTATTTTATTATTCTTTGTGGCATACAAATTATAGGAACAATATATATAAGTATTCAATATGAACTATACAGAATTGCTATGTACAGGGCGAGCAGGGCTGCGCAGGTCCTAAATGAAAGAAAGTATCAAAACATCCTAACTCTCAACCCTATAACCAAAACCCCCTCCCATATCTGACTAACTACCAAACAAGAACACGAGAGCCTAACTGGCTACTCTACGCTTTATCCTAGCTCAAACAAAAGTACAGGGTGAGGAGCCTGCTTGTCTAGCTAAGTGAACTAACATTAAATACTATGACATACTACCTGTTATATACTACTGCTCTTGATCATGACACCATAATGGACTTTAACATGAATGATTAACAACAGACAACAGACTGATCAAACATAGCATTAGCAACTCTTGCCATACTGATGTTGCACTATATTACTCCGTGCATGTTCTCCCTGCACGGAGGGCGCGCTGCCTCTAGCCTGCTCCACTCTGGAGTGACTGTTGGACAGCGGCCCGGAGTGAAGACTTCAGGACGCCTTTATGCCGTCAGGTGGGCGCAGGTATAGAAGCTGGTTGGAGGAGCGAGATGCGGAGCGGGCGACCAACAGTGGAGCGGCGGCAATGCTCCCCACCAATGGCTGCGCTGACGGACCTACAGGGATGGGTTAGGCAAAGGGGCGTGCACTGTGCGCACCACGCAGACATATATATCTATATAGGGCTGTGGCCGTAACAACGAGGATTTTAAAAAAAATCAAAAAACGATGGGCTAAAACCCATCATTTCTTTTCTTTTTTTTCAAATCCTCAAAAATGATGAAAAACGGCGTGCTATAGTATGCCGTACGGTATACGTAGCAGGTACAGGTAGTATGTCATGACGTGTTTTAGACGTCTATTTTTAGACGTTTTTTAGACGTCTATTTTTAGACGTTTTTTATCCCACACGTCTAATAGCCGGCTATTGCTCAGTGGGATGGTCAAAAATGATGAAAAACGAGAGAAAAAAAAAATCAAAAATCAAAAAACGATGGGCTATAACCCATCTTTTTTTTTTCATTATTTTCAAATCCTCAAAAATGATGAAAAACAGCGTGCTACAGTATGCCGTACGATATGTTATTATATTAGATGAGCGTCTAAAAATGGGATAAAAAACGTCTAAAAATAGACGTCTAAAACACGTCTAAAAATTGACGTGTTTTAGACGTCTATTTTTAGACGTTTTTTAGACGTCTATTTTTAGACGTTTTTTATCACATATTTAGACGCACGTCTAATAGCCGGCTATTGCTCAGTGGGATGGTCAAAAACGAGAATTAAAAAAATAATAATCAAAAAACGATGGGCTATAACCCATCTTTTTTTTTCTTTAATCCTCAAAAATGATGAAAAACGGCGTGCTATAGTATGCCGTACGGTATGGGCTATAGCCCATGGTCAAAAATGATGAAAAACGAGGATAAAAAAAAAGATCTAAAATTCAAAAAACGATGGGCTATAACCCATCGTTTTTTTATTTTTTCATTCTTTTCAAATCCTCAAAAATGATGAAACGGCGTGCTACAATATGCCGTATGATATGGGCTATTAGACGAGCGTCTAAAAATGGGATAAAAAACGTCTAAAAATAGACGTCTATTTTTCGACGTTTTTCGACGTCTATTTTTAGACGTTTTTTATCCCATTTTTAGACGCACGTCATGCTGGGATGGTCAAAAATTATGAAAAACGAGGATTAAAAAATGATGAAAAACGCCGTGATATAGTATGCCGTACGGTATGGGCTATAGCCCATGGTCCAAAATGATGAAAAACCAGGATATAAAAAATAAAAAAAATGATCGTTTTTTCATTTTTTCAAATCCTCAAAAATGTAGAAAAACGGCGTGCTATAGTATGCCGTACGATATGCCCATGGTCAAAAATCATGAAAAACGAGGATATTTATTTTTTCAAAAATCGATGGGCTATATAATAATATATTAGAATATAATAAATCAAAATTCAAGGTATTTTATAATATATATAATTATATAACATGACATATATATATATTATAATAGAATACATCAATATCAATAATTATTATTATTATTAAACCAAAAGTTCAAACATAAATCATAAATCAAATGCTTTCAAAATAAACAAACAGTTAACCAGTTGATCCAAGTTAAGACTTTGGCTCAAGAGGTAGAGCAATGGTCGTCCAATGATCCATGGGTCGGCGGTTCGAATCCCGGCTCCTCCTGTCTACATGTCGAAGTGTCCTTGGGCAAGACACTGAACCCCAAATTGCTCCCGATGTGCTGGTTGGTACCTTGCATGGCTTCCGCCGCAATCGGTGTATGAATGTGTGTGTGAATGGGTGAATGTAATGCACAATCTATGTAAAGCGCTTTGGATAAAGGCGCTATATAAATGCATCTGCAAATGTTGTAATCTTGAATCATTGGATGTTTCTGCGTCTTGTAACAGACACCGTCCTCCAGGCGACCCGACCACGGCTGATGAGACCCTGCTTGAGTCCAAGTGGATGCTCCAGGCGCTGTGGGTGAAAAGGTATAAAATATGATAAGAATAACCTGCCTTGATCAAACACCAACACAGCTTTCCTTCATTGTTTACTGATTGACCTGTAATGACAAATGTACAATAGCACAGTTATTCTCAGATTGGGTCCAATAGCAACATATGTTTGTTTTGTTTTTTTGTATGTATGTATGGGGTGCCCACTTGCCTCTGGCAGCTAAATGACACTTTGGGGCAGGCGGAGTCTGCTTTCAGGTTGCCCGACCGGGCGAGTGCTCTTTTGAGAGGGGACGTCACGCAACCATATATAGAACACAAAATATAAAACGCCTGAATGTGGCCAGAGCACTCTGCGTTCGGATCTGTGAAATAAAAATAAGAGCACTGTTTACCTGACGTGCTGTTTTCACTGTTGCTACACTTAACATTATAAAATATATAATAAGTGTGAACCCATAGTCAGTCATCGTACAGCCTAGTGCAATGGTTCTCAACCTTTTCAGGCTGGGACCCCCAAAATAATCACATTTAAACTAGGGACCCCCACCCTGAGAAACACTTGGAATCGTAGGAGTTAAGTTGAGGTATTTAATTTAGTTTTTTGATATATATATATATATACAGTGAAGGAAATAATTATCCCCTGCTGATTTTGTAAATTTGCCCTAATACAAAGAAATGAGCGGTCTATAATTTTTATGGTACTTTTATTTTAACAGAGACAGAATATCAACAAAAAGGTCCAGAAAAAAACATTATATAAAGGTTATAAATTAAATTCCATTTGATCAAGTGAAATAAGTATTTGATCCCCAAGCAGATAACCCCATGACTTAATACTTGGTGGAGAAACCCTTGTTGGCACAGAAGTCAGACGTTGCTTGTAGTTGGTCACCAGGTTTGCACACACCTCAGGAGGAATTTTGGTCCACTCCTTTTTACAGATCCTCTCCAAATCCTGAAGGTTTCGAGGCTGTCACTTGGCAACTCGAAGCTTCAGCTCCCTCCACAGATTTTCTATGGGATTAAGGTCTGGAGACTGGCTAGGCCACTCCATGACCTTAATGTCTTCTTGAGCCACTCCTTTGTTGCCTTGGCCATATGTTTTGGGTCGTTGTCATGCTGGAAGACCCATCCACGACCGATCTTCAGTTCTCTGGTTGAGGGAAGGAGGTTCTTGTCCAAGATATAGGTATAGATATATACATAGGCTATAATATAGCCATGGTTCACATGACGCTCGTACTTCACAAGCGTCATGGGGCAACTGCCTCCTGTTTTACGCGATCGCTACATTTACATTGTAAACATTCAGATTCCAAATATAAAGTAGCCTACTCGCCACATGTGCCACGGGTGTGAAATTTGCTGGTACAGCGATTAGCATTGCTGCATCCCACGTTGTTGAATAAAAGAAAGTTAGAAAGTTAGAAAGTTATAAATATTGCCGGTACTGCATTTCTTTACAATGTTGAGTCATTAAGACATGTAAATTCCTTGACTCCTTCAAAACCACTCGAAAAGGGCACATACGGCAATTCGAAACTGGCCCCTGTAAAATCAGAATCCCCCCCACCCCTTTTCCCCTCAATGTATATATGTTTTTTCCCCCCTTTTTACCTCCTCTATGATGATTTCCTGTTTTTGGATATATAGAATTGTATATTTGTACATCTCTGAATGTTCTCATGAATTGAAAATGGTGGACCCCATTGTAAACAAGTGTAATGCTTATGGTGTCCACAGTTAAACAGTATTGTATTCAGTTGGGTTTGAAATGTACTGTAATTTTCCAATCTGTTAATAGGGATCAGCCTTCCATTTCGACATCCCGCCACTCCGACATTGATCTCTAATTGTCGGAATGGCAGTACTTTACATTTTTTTCAAGGGTCCCGCCATTCCGACACGGGACATCCCGCCATTCCGACACGGGAGATCACTGAACGGATAATTTAGTGGATTACATTCAACAGACTGTTCTTATTCTTTGTACATGTGGCTCAATCAATTATCTCTATAATGAACTGTCTGGCTTTGCACAGCACGTCAGCACGCCACGCGTCGTGGCCTCACGCCTCGCCACCTCACAGCAGTGCAACACCAAAGTCATCCTCCACACCCCCAAAATAAATCTACCGTAGTTTCGTGCATGTACATTCTGTATGTATTTATTGTCATTCCATGTATCTACAAGCTCCTGTTGCGTCCACAGCGCGTTGTGAGCTTGCAGATCTTTCATTTTTGATGCGCGCAACTCACCATGAATCCAAGGACTCCTCGCAATGGCCATCGGAAAAAAGTTGAGATTATCTCGTGTCAAAATAAATTTGCAGTCAAATTGCAGTATTGATACTTTTACCACTGACAGATTGTTGGCTTTGCAGAGGACATTGTTACCTGAGAAAGGCAGCAGATCAACTTCTACCCAATGAAGTCGTTTTTATTTTTTGGCAAAGGCTCCAGGCCTTTTGTCTCCAGGTATTTAACATGTTTCCTGTGTTGTTGATGAACATTGGGATTACTGTGCGATGTGACAATGACACATGAGTCCAAGACAAGTGACTGCATGATGAGTGATTAATGAATTAAAGGCACGCACGGCAGCATTTAACCCATTTAGGCCTGACCTCAAAATTTAAAAACATTCTTCTGAATCCTCCGGTATTCTTCTGTGCAATGACTGGTATGATAACATCATTGAAGCTGATAAGAGATATGAGAAGGTGCATCATGCATACCAGAGTCGGCTATGTGGGTTAATGTGGTTTGTTGACACGTACTGACATTTGCCCCTTTATCTAAGGCCGCCTTGAAAAGACACTTATAGGGGATTCACACTGAGACGGACTGAATCCGTTTCATTGGAACCGTTTCCGAATACGGTTGCCTGGTCCCCGATGGCCATGATTCACATTACCTGAGATTCAACAGCTCAGTACACTTGCATAACACACTTTAATCCTCCTGATGACGGTGTGCTTGATGGCTGGCGCGCACAGACACTGACCATCAACTGTGCGACATTGTCTCAAATAAATCCAGACACACTGAATTGCATTGCCTCTTTGCCGTTATACTACTATACTGTCAGCCTGCCTGCTATTCACTGTGTCAGTCAGTTATGTGCTCCAGTGTCGTGTTTGATATTGGTTTGCTATGGATTCTACTTTAGCATTATTATTATTTTGTTTTACTTTGGAAACTATGCCAAGCAAAGCCCAAGAGCCACGTGTAGTCCGCAGAATAAGATCAGCGGTGCTGCGCGTGTACGCAGATTAAACAGGAGACGGGCAGCGTTGAGAAATGAGCTGGTGTTACGCGTCGTGCAGCGGCTGTGTTTTTTTTTGTTGACACTTGGCTCGTCGACTAGAGATTATGTCACGTTCTTAAAAAAAAACAGTCCACTTCCTTCTTTAGCAACACATTCTTTATTCACATTGGAACGATCCGTATCTGGATACACTTCAACGGTCCAGAGACCCGCCCCCCATGCGGTCCCGGGGACGGTTGGGCGATCCGCTCCCGGGAACGCATCATTCACACTACCACAACATCTGCCAAGTGGTCCCGAGTGCGCACCCGGGACCATAGTGTGAATCCCCTATTATTCTCTCAGGCTAATGGCATTATGAACAAATGTTCATATATGCATGCACGCTTCTTTAGAATGTAATGTCATCTGTTTTGCTTTTACACTTTTACACTAAACTGAGAGAAAATGAATGAATGTGTTGTGATTATGTGATATGAAACAAATTGCCTGTAAACGATTTTATAATGGAAATAAACAAGTAAGAAGAAAAGGGAAAAAAAGAAAGAAATGGCACGAGGGACCCCACAGAAAGACCACCATGCATGCGTGCACACAGATGAGCCCTTTGTGCACCTTAGTGCACCTTAGTGCTCTCTGCACGGCCCTGCATTTGAATTTTGAACACTGATGCCTGCATGCCCAGGGCCGGTGCTGAGCAATCTGGCGCCCCAAAATTTGGGGAGGCACTGGGTGGGGAGGCACTGGGGAGGCACTGGGGGGGGGGGACACTGGGGAGGCACTGGGGGGGACACTGGGGAGGCACTGGAAGGGGGGGGGGGGGACACTGGGGAGGCACTGGGGGGGACACTGTGGAGGCACTGGGGGGGGACACTGGGGAGGCACTGGGGAGGCACTGGGGGACACTGGGGAGGCACTGGGGGGGGACACTGGGGAGGCACTGGGGGGGACACTGGGGAGGCACTGGGGGGAGATACTGGGGAGGCACTGGGGAGGCACTGCAGGGGAGGCACTGGGGGGGGACACTGGGGAGGCACTGGTGGGGGACACTGGGGAGGCACTGGGGGACACTGGGGAGGCACTGGGGGGGGACACTGGGGGGAGACACTGGGGAGGCACTGGGGGACACTGGGGAGGCACTGGGGGGGGGGCACTGGGGAGGCACTGGGGGGGGACACTGGGGAGCCACTGGTGGGGGACACTGGGGAGGCACTGGGGGGGGACACTGGGGAGGCACTGGGGGGGACACACTGGGGGGACACACTGGGGGGGGAGGACACTGGGGAGGCACTGGGGAGGCACTGGGGGGACACTGGGGGGGGACACTGGGGAGGCACTGTGGTCAAACTGTTAATAGCCTACATTCTTCAATCAATTCAATCAAGCAACTACAGCAAAGGGCCTACATGGAAACAAGACTGCAAGTAGTGTATGTATTAGCCCTGGAACATGACTGCCATGATGATTATCATGACAGTCATGCAGTAACTTTGCCCTGTTTTTTGCGCTCGCTGCATTTACAAGATTTCCGTATATATAAACATTCAGATTTCAAATATAAAGTACTCACAAAGTGTCCCACGGGTGTTAGTTAGTAGCAGCGCCAGCGATTAGAATTGCTGCGTCCCTTTTGTCCGAGCTCCCCGGCTACTTTTTTCAAACGGGGTTCGTTTGGGAAATCCACAGTTGCACACCGGGAGCGCACTCGCCTATAGTCTGTATTGGCAGGGCGGTCAGCCTACCTATATCGAACACACTGAGTGCCACCCTCCTCCCGACCGATAGGGGCGCGTAGTTGAAAGCCAATGGCAAAATAACACCTCGGATAAAAATGCTTTTTATTAAACAACGCGGGATACAGAAATTCTAATCGCTGGCGCTGCTACTAACTAACACCCGTGGGACACTTTGTGAGTACTTTATATTTGAAATGCGAATGTTTATATATTTTAATTATTTGTAAATGTAGCGTTCGCAAAAACCAGGGTGAAGTTGCGTCATGACTCTCGTATTAATACGAGAGTCATGAATCATGGCTATGTATGTATGTATGACTGTACTCTGTTGCCGTTTCTAAATTTATGACTGTCTCATAAACTATTCAATCCAAACTGTTATGTGACAATGAACAACACCTTTAAGCTGTAAAAGAGATAGACTTACTGAGGTCTGGCCGCTCTTCAGGTTCCTCCCGTTTCTGGTTGCTCAAAGCTCTATCTGGGTGTCAGGTTGAAAAGGACAGACTGTCCCTCAAAACGACCAACTGGTTCTAAAGTTTAACTTTAGCCAGAAAACGTCTGTTCACTTGGAATGGACGGACTCTAAACTGTACTCGAGGCTAGCTTAGCATTAGCGTTAGCTCACAATAAAACAGTCTTTGATCTTTGCCGTGGAAATTCTTCCTGTTTTCACAATTTTAAAAAGACTGTCGCGCAAACACAACCTCAGATACAAAGTTACACAAAGGTTTGTTCACTGCAAACGTCTATTATAAAACGTTCTGTTCGCTCACTCTCTGCTGTTTGTTTGTCTCTCTGCTTCACAACGGACGGACGAGAGAGGCACGGACACCGGACACGTGTCCGTCCCTCTCTCTCCTCCGTGTTGCACAGTCTATGGTTGCAACATACTCTTGAGTTCCGTCCGGGGTGACGTCACCAGTGGAGTGGAACCACTGCGTCCCGAAATTCCACAATACACTACTATGTACAATCACAATGCCAAATGACTGGTATTGAGACTTTAATACTACTCCACTCAATAGTACATGAAATGCATTATATTCTGTCTGTCTGTCTGTCTGTCAGTCAGTCATTAGCCTCGATACCCAGGCTTTCATTTCGTCTGCGCGAAAGATGAAAGCCTGGAAAAAGCCGTGGGCTGAACCAGTCTAAAAGTGGGAGTCAACCCTTCCGGGTGGGCGTCGCTCTAAATGATGTGACGTAGCGCTGCACTAGGGGGGAGAGGAGGGGCCGGGGGTGACGGACAGATCGATGAGATCCAATTAGGGTGCGCGCATTTCTGAGGCGCGACCCGCCCCTCTAGACCAGAAATGTCTCTGCTTAGGTCAGGCTAGTCAGTCATCAGAAAAGCAGAACATAAGTTACATAACAGATGTACAAGCTCGCAGCGCGGCACAACCAATAAAGTGTTTAAAATGATTTGCTGCATTAACTATACTTTTCCTGGGGACCTCCTGGAACGCCCCCAGACCCCATGGGACCAGGGGTCCCCGGCCGAACCCCATTTTGAGCAGCACTGGTAGGCCTATTCTATTAAAGCTTTTTTGGACAATTACGTTTGTAATAATATATATATATATATATATATATTTCTGTAGTGTTATCAAATACACTGCTTTCCTGTGCCAGTTGTTGTATCATAGTAGCACATTGCCTTAATGAGTTGAAGTGTCAGGAACAGTTTCTTTAGTGAGTTGTTTACTGTAAGCTAATCATAGCAATGATTCATGTAAACCCAAACTTGAACTATGAAAACAATCTTTGCTGCTGTGAGCTATAAAAGGTCATTGAAGGAACCAACTGAATGAGTACAGTACATATGAAATAAACAATTACGTATCAACGTGTCATCTTTTAATAAGTGCTTGGAAAATCATCTTTTAATAAGTGCTTCAGCATGGAACCTAATTTCCTAAATAAATGTCATGCCCAAATCGGTACACCAGGTTGCGGTTAATACTTTAATGCTTGTAACCAAGTACTAAACATTGGATCTTTTCATTAATTTGTTTCATATTCATAAAACCCCACACACACTTAAGAGCTTGTGACCAAGTAGGCTACTATACATTGGACATTTACATTTCCTGAAAACCACCACTGCGGTCCACTATTCACAAGTGCCGCGCTACGAGCTTGTATATCTGCTATTTATTTTAAATCGTGAAAATGGAAAAATGATATAAAATCACACCTGTGTGAAGTGAGGGGCGCTCTTATCGTACATCATGTCCTTCATTGTCAATAGGAATTTAATGTTTGTGTAGTAGCCTACAACAATGACAACATGAAGAGACATCTGCATAGCATGCACAAAGAACATGTCGGGAAAACAAAAGAATTCTTCCGCCGACAGAGTGAGAAATACACACACCAGAAAACACGAATGGAAAACATTTCCACAGTTCCTGAGAAAGCACAAAGGGCGTCTTATTTGGTCGCTCAACAGATAGCAAAACAAAAAAAAACACACACCATCGGAGAAGAACTCATACTTCCATCAGCAGTCATAATTAACGAAGTTATGTTTGGGAAAGAGTTTGCTGATAAAGTTAAAGCTGTACCTCTCTCAAATAACACTGTGCAGAGGAGGATTGAAGAGCTATCGGGTGACATTCAGTCACAGCTACTGGATAGATTGCGTTCCTGTCAACAATTTTCAATTCAATTGGATGAGTCAACAGACGTTGCCAATGCTGCTGAGTTGGCTGTTTTCGTTCGCTATCCATGGGAAGGGAAGATTTTGGAGGATTTTTTATTTTGCAAGGAAGTGCCAGGGAGGACAACGGCTGGGGAAATATTTGCAATCTTGGATAATTTCTGACTGAAGCAGGACTTAGCTGGGAAAAGTGTGTCGCTGTTTGTACGGATGGGGCGGCGGCGATGACGGGCTGAAAGAGTAGAGTTACTGCACGGATCAAGGCTGTGAACCCAAAGATGATTTCTACCCACTGTATGCTCCACAGGCAGGCACTCGCATCAAAAGGTATGGAACCAGCCCTTCACTCCGTTTTGAACACAGTTGTGCAGTTAATTTTATAAAGTCGAGGGCACTGCAAACTCGTTTGTTTGCACAACTTTGTAATGAGATGGGTGCTGATCATGACTCTCTGTTGTTTCACTCCGAAGTGAGATGGCTCTCTCGTGGTAAAGTTTTGCAGCGGGTGTTTGAGCTACGTCACGAGATGTCGGCGTTCATGAGTGAAACCAAACCTGACGTTGCACATTTCTTTTCCGACCCGGAGTGTGTAGCCAAATTGGCCTATCTTGCCGACATATTCAACTCGTTGAACGACCTCAACCTCTCAATTCAAGGGGGATATTCATCTATTCTGGAAGTCAGCGACAAAATCACTGCTTTCATGAGGAAAACAGAGCTATGGAGACGAAGAATGCAAGCCAGCATAACAGACATGTTTCCCCAGGTGACAGAGTTTCTCCACGAAAACAAGCTGTCTGTCACGTCTGTGGATAAAGTGAGAGAGGTAGTCACCTCTCACCTCACTGCACTGAGCGAGCAGTTGAGCTCATACTTCAGTGATGTGGACACCGCTTACTGGGACTGGGTGCGGGATCCGTTTACTTCAGCAGCAACAAGTGGCCTCACTGCAAAGGCAGAAGAGGAGCTGCTGGAGTTATCCTGTGATAGGACACTGATGCTTCGATTCAAGCAAGTGACTCACGCTGATTTTTGGCCCCCCCTCTCACGTGAATATCCTGAACTCACTGCTGAGGCCATGCGAATATTGCTACCCTTTCCCACCACGTACCTCTGTGAGTCATCATTCTCCACCATGGCTGCGATTAAGACAAAGTACAGGTCTCGTTTGCATGTGGAAGACGATATGAGAGTCTGCCTGTCATCCATCAGTCCAAGAATAGACAAATTGTGTGCTCAGAAACAAGCTCACCCATCACATTAATTTATGCCTAAATATTTATTTGTTTTACAGCAGTGTTATGATTTAATTTTGTTCAGATTTGTTGAGAGTTTTGTGCCAACGATCAATACGTTTATTATTTTGAAATTGAACCACCTACTTTACTGGTCATTATACATGTTTTTTTATTAGGACTATAGGTGTGTTAATTGTATGAAGTCTTGCTGCTGTTTTTAATAACTGATTTAATTTTGTTCAGATTTGTTGAGAGTTTTGTGCCAAGGATTTAAGGACCAATACGTTTATTATTTTGAAATTGAACCACCTACTAATGTCACCTTTATAGGCCTACTGGTCATTATTATTATTATTATTATTATTATTAGGACTATAGGTGTGTTAATTGTATGAAGTCTTGCTGCTGTTCATTTTATGAATTTTCTACTTTTTCTACTTGAAAAGTTTCTACTTGAAGTGTGTCAGGTTTTGCACAAAAGAAATATGAATAAAATTACTATTGCATTGACACATGATTGATATTGTAGTAGTGGTTTTGTATATTTATGACTGAAACGATTTAAAATAATTTAGATTGAAAAGTTTTTAACATAAATGGTTAGAATGGCATCTAAATGTACACTTGTGGTTGTAAGTATATTCTTATCGGTGTTGCGAGGATGAGGGGGTACCTGGAAAAATGTCTACCCCAAAAGGGGTACCTGGTCCAAAAAAGTTTGGGAACCCCTGGCTTATAGGCTATGTGGTACATGTATAAAATAATGAATAATACTAGTAATAGTAATTATGCCTACATGTCCATTTAGGAGGGTGTAGAGGGTCCCGTTACATATCTAAACCAATCAAGTGTTTTTTATTTTATTTAATAATTTCTGTAGTGTTATCAAATACACTGCTTGCCTGTGCCAGTTGTTGTATCATAGTAGCACATTGCCTTAATGAGTTGAAGTGTCAGGAACAGTTTCTTTAGTGAGTTGTTTACTGTAAGCTAATCATAGCAATGATTCATGTAAACCCAAACTTGAACTATGAAAACAATCTTTGTTGCTGTGAGCTATAAAAGGTCATTGAAGGAACCAACTGAATGAGTACAGTACATATGAAATAAACAATTACGTGTCAACGTGTCATCTTTTAATAAGTGCTTGGAAGTTGGAAAATCATCTTTTAATAAGTGCTTCAGCATGGAACCTAATTTCCTAAATAAATGTCATGCCCAAATCGGTACACCAGGTTGCGGTTAATACTTTAATGCTTGTAACCAAGTACTAAACATTGGATCTTTTCATTCATTTGTTTCATATTCATAAAATCCCACACACACTTAAGAGCTTGTGACCAAGTAGGCTACTATACATTGGACATTTACATTTCCTGAAAACCACCACTGCGGTCCACTATTCACAAGTCCCGTGCTAAGAGCTTGTATATCTGCTATTTTTGAAAAATCGTGAAAATGGAAAAATGATATAAAATCACACCTGTGTGAAGTGAGGGGCGCTCTTATCGTACATCATGTCCTTCATTGTCAATAGGAATTTAATGTTTGTGTAGTAGCCTACAACAATGTCTATTTGCTCAGATACTGTGACGTG
Organism: Protomyctophum parallelum; assembly: GCF_964188405.1. Lineage (NCBI taxonomy): Eukaryota > Metazoa > Chordata > Actinopteri > Myctophiformes > Myctophidae > Protomyctophum > Protomyctophum parallelum. The sequence continues at coordinate 5,347,207 of NC_139715.1, forward strand.
AAAGTCTCCATTCATTGTCAATGGGAATTTAATGTTTGTTTAGTTTAAGACAAAGTTTGTGGATAGACACTAAAATATATATATCATTACTGAATAAACGCTCCATAGCAATCATTACCATCAGAATTTGGCCTGCATCAGAAGACGGAGGAATTCACTGATACGCCCCTTCATCTACGGCTCCCTCACCAACACCTCCAGCGTCCAGGAAAATCACACTCAGCCTCTTCAGTGGTGCAAAACGCTGCCGTCTAAATGCACGCTTGGCCATTCCTGTACTGCATCCCAGTAGAGTAGACCCAGCAGGGTAAGAGAGTACATGGCTTCAGTGCTTGGTTACGCTTCGGTCCACCGGCTGGCCTTATGAACCTGCTTTGCTCGCCACATTTCAGGTTGACAAACCCCTTATGAAACTGTTCTACAGTGCCTTTATTCAGTCAGTTATCTCCTTCTCCATCATTTGTTGGTCTGGAAACCTAAACGTAAAGGACAAAAACCACCTCTATAGACACTAAAGACTAGATATATAGTCTATACTATATATAGTATATATAGACTAAAGACACTCTATAAGCCATATCTCCAAAACTGGTCAAACTGAACAAATATGTCAATTTGAAGCTAAAAGTAAAAAATATATACTTTAGTGTAGTATGTATGGGTTTATATTTAATCCGTTAGACTTTATATTAGTGTAATTCATAATTATAAAAATATGAATTATAAGTTCAAAAATTAAGACTCAAAATCAATCTGAATTTAAGAAGGGGCACCAGTGAAATGAGCTTAGGAATAAGCACCAGATTGATTTGTATTTAGCCTTTAAGTTAAACCACTAATAAAACAATTAAAAGATTATAAAATAATCAATTATTATTTTATCTTAATAAATCTATGGAATCTGAAGGTAAGAGGTCTTTTCCATTACATAGCCTTTCTTACTTTGCATGTGTCAAAAACCAGTAAGTTCAACTCTTGAGCAAATAATAGACTTGTTTTAAAAAATGAATCAATTTATTTCCACACCTAAGCTAATAGACAAACTTAGTAGAACAATAATCAAACGAATTCTTAAACAAGGGTTAATACAGGTTCAAATAGAATTGAAGAAACAAATCAAATGATAATGAAATATCTATATGATAAGTAATGTTCCTTGCCATGAACTTAGAAACTTGATGTAAAATGCATCACTTTCCTGAGCGTTTGGTGATCTTTGAGAAGAGAGAGACAGACTGGGGTCTTCTGAGGGAGAGAGGTGGTGTGCAAGCGGCAGGGGTTTCGATTGCTGGTCTTGCTATAACCCCTGAGCTGGTCGATGTTGCTGGGACGCTCAGGTCAGAGCGTCGGGAGCTGGTCTGTGTAGCGATGTGGCCAAGACCCTCTCATCAGACGTCCGTTCCTTTCCTCTCCCCTCATCCGGTCTTCATGGACTCCACTAATCCTAGTTTTTCTGTCTGCCTCTCCAAATATATAGTTCTCTTCGTTGGGCTCAGTTACTCTGTATGTCACTCTCTTTGCAAGATGGAGACATTGAGATGTCTCGTGACATTTCCAGACTTCGTCAACATGTTTTCGTGAGGCTGGTATTTCTTTGAAGTTCATTTTGGGAAAGGGTGTACGCATGCACTTTTCATGGCTTTAGATTTCACATAACACACAATCTGTTTTTACATGTATAAATGTAATTAATCTACATTTATTGTACAGTGAATGTCATATTTCCAATTGAGGGTCCAGGAATTGTGAATGAATGCTTTTGTGACTGAGTGGAACATTCCACCTTTGACATATCCAAAGTCAGGGTGTGATCGGTGGCGATGACACTTTATCCAGCCGAAATGGAATCAAGTCTTTATGGTACAAGGGTGTCCCATGGGACTGAGTCTCTGAGTCTGTAGGGAAAAGTCAATAAATTGTTCTTCTTTGTACATAATTATGAACATGAAAGCCAATGGTTGGAATTTGGACAGTTCCTGTTGGAGTGTGTACATTTTGTGCACACAAATATGCCACTGGTGCAGGAATTGAGACCATTCTTGAGGGTCAAAAGGTCAGCAGACCCTTCTGCAGGGCTAATTCTGTCCGTCTCCTTCAACTTCATGCATGTGCATGACGTCAGCATGGGACATGTTCATTAGATATCTTCCAATGCTGTATGTGGTATAGCTGGATTGTGGTTTTATACCCCTTGTCTACTACATTAGTAAAAACTAAAGTAATTAAAAAGATCCAATGACTTACTGTGTGTCACGTTTGGTCACATATATTGTCATGACAACACTATGAATATCAATAAAGAACAATATCAGACGTTCAAGAATCAGTTTATTGAACAAATAAACACTTTTACAAAATGTGATCATCAGAATAATGAATATGAACGATCAGACAATAACATCAGAATTATCCCACTACCAGAATCACAAGAGGGTCGACCTGGTGTCTGTTTTTTCCCCTCCGTGGCGCTAGAGCCAGACCGACCGCAGGCCGTCCAGCTTCTAGTCTGAATAATGACAATAATGTGGAATCAATATTAAAATCAAAAGAAAACTAAAGAAAACTAAACAATGGAATGACTGACAATGATTCAACAGATGAACAATGAATGATCTGAATGTCATTAACCCATTTTGGGCGGGAACCCCTTTTGGTGTTAGCATTATGTAATGCTTTAGCTATTGAAAAATAGCAGACCTACAAGCTACGAGCTTGTAGGTCTGCTATTTTTAGAAAAACGAAGAACGACTGACGTAGAAACATAGCTTTTTCAGAGAACTGTCAGGATGTATAAGACATTTTTAGAATCTGATCTCAGGTCAGAATGTCATTAAAGAACGAATGCAGACATTTAGCAGATGTTTGAATCCAGAGTGATTTACAAAGTCCACCATGAGAGTAAACTACATGCAAGTCTAGTCGTCCAATCAACACAGCAGGGGCAAAAAAAAGGAGGGTGCCGAGTAGGGAACCCTGTGGGACCCCCGTCAGTAAAGTCAACAGGGTTTCAGTGGTTCAGTATAAAGGTTTATATACAATAAAAAAGGTTCTAAAACATGTTTTTGGCCCACGCAGGGACCACTTGGAGGGGAGAAATATTTACAAGTACCCCTTCATCCTCATCCTCGCCCTCATCCTCATCCTCATCCTTCATCCTTCATCCTTCATCCTTCATCCTTCATCATCCACCGATGAGCATCTCACAACCTTACATTTAGACGCCACTGGAACGGCTTGTATTAAAAACCTTTCAATCAAAGTAATGTCATAGTCAAACAGAAACCACTACCTCAGAGCTAGGAGGTCACGTTGGCCCAAACGGGTCTGGACTGCCCCCCAAAAAGATATCCATCTCATATGTACAACTGACACAACATAACTGACTATTCATCTCATATGTACAACTGACACAACATAACTGACTATCCATCTCATATGTACAACTGACACAACATAACTGACTATTCATCTCATATATGTACAACTGACGCATCATAACTGACTATTCATCTCATATGTACAACTGACACAACATAACTGACTATTCGACTTCGGAGTCTGAGTCGAGACCAGATTTCAAAGTATCTTTCTTTTCTCATTTTCATCTTCAAGATGTTGTGACAATAGCCTGTTTTACAAACTCACATGCAGAGCTTGTAGATCTGATATTTTCAAATATCTGATGTAGAGGTTAAAGTGGTTGAACTGAAGTTGTTGCTATAATAATCTAACTCATTCACTGCTGCCAAGGACAACTTTTTCTCTTTTTTTGAGCCCCTCCTATAAACAGCTTTTGTCCTCACACGTCTCATATTTGCCATTGACAATGAAAGGAGAACTTATTAGGACAAATATCCGCCAAATATGACGTAAACTTGTGGCAACACAAACATTAAATGCCATTGACAATGAAGGGGAAGTTTACATGATATGTAGGCTAACCAATCACATAAATGCAGTTGTTAATGACGTGATGTATAATGATTGTTACTAAAACATAAGTTTCGTGTGAATTAAAATAAGATCAACGCCTTCAAAATAAAAGACTGACTGAAAGGACAAAATAAGGGGCAAAATAAATCTAGCAGTGAATGAGTGAGACCCTCTGGAACCCCCTGAAGGACCCCTGGGGGTCCCCGGACCACACTGTGAGAACCACAGCCATAGAGAGACACACACACACACACACACACACACACACACACACACACACACACACACACAAACAAGTGTTGATGTCGTAGACTAAAGCTAAGACGAAAAATGTTCGTCGAACACCTTCTTCCACTGACGAAAACTAAACAGAAAATAAATGAAAACTAAGCTATGACGACTAAAACTAAGACTAAATATACTGACAATATCGTCAACAAATAAAAACTAGACTAAAATGTTAGGAAGAGACTATAGTGGACAAGAGATCCAGTACGAGTAATTTTACACTTGGTTGCTGAGATCACGTTGAAAATAGCAGATCTACAAGCTCACAATGCGTCGCAGCGCGACTCGTTGTGAGCTTGTAGATCGGCTATTTTCAGCAAGTGTAAAAACAGTCATTACGACGGCATCAAGGCCCGCCAAAATACATTTTAGTCGACTAAATCACCTGTAGATTTAGTCGACTAAAACTAGACTAACACTAAAACATTCCAGCTGACTAAAATGGGTCTAAAACTAAATAAAAACTATTAAAAAGTCTATGACTAAAACAAAAATATGCTGCCAAAAACAACAGACACACACACACACACACACACACACACACACACACACACACACACACACACACACACACACACACACACACACACAAGACGGTTCCAGGGGTCCTAAGAGCAAAATGATAAATAAATCTAACCTAAAATAACTTTAACCTAAATACATCACTATTCCAAATTAGCAGATCTACAAAACGGCAGATCTACAAGCTCGTAGCTTGTAGACCTGCTTGTTGAAAACAAATCCTCTCTGATGTCAGTGTGTCTCTGCTTGTCTTATTTATGATGACGTCACAATGCTGTCAGTCTGAGTCAGTCATGTCCAAATATGGAGTTCTATGATGTCAAAGTGTCCACTATTAGGCAACAGTGGTAACCATGACAACATGGACTCACCCAAACATGTTGAGTAACCATGGCGACCTGAAGTCACATGGAGACTATCTATCTCTGCTCACACAGAGACACAGAGGAGTCAGACCCAACATAGAACCCAGCGTAGAGCGGTTGAGTGAACATGTTCTGGAAGGTATACAGGTGAGTCAGAGTGTCCTCTAACACTCTGTAGAAGGACAGAGTCCCAGCGGGACGGTCCAGATACACTGCTACTCTGTTGGAGCCAGAGGGACGGATAGGAAGGACAGTCCTCTTACTATTGTGTCCAACAGAGTAACGGTCACCACGCGGACCATCTCTACAGTACAGACTCCAGGAATGTTCATTCCATCCAAGCCGACAGTCACCCCTTCCTTTCCTACTGATGTCTCCGTCAGTCACTCCTATCCCAACCCCTCCACTGAACTGTACCTCACTGTAGCAGCGTTCATCTAGACTCTCTGAACTCAGAACCTGATCCCAGGAATCAAACCTGTCAGGATGGTCAGGATATGAATGATCCTGACCATCCTTAGTCACCTTCCTGTTGTTCTCAGACAGAGTGAGGCGACGGTTTGCTGTGTTTGTGTCCAGAGTGAGACGCTGGAAATCTGATGAGAAAACAACACAGTACACATTATAATATATCATTCACTGAGACGCACACACACGCACACGGTCACACACACACACGGTCACACACGGTCACACACACACACACACACACACACACACACACACACACACACACACACACACACGTAAAAAAGCAGATGTACAAGCTTGCAGCGCGCCACGCAATGATGCGCTGTGAGCTTGTAGATCTACTATTTTTAAACAGCCAACGTATAAAATATGGAAAAATTGTTTAAAATTAGTGCTATATTAACACTTTTGCTGGTGACCCCCTGGAACCCCCTAAGGACACCCTGGAACCCCCCAAGGACCCCCTGGAACCCTCTAAGGACCCCTGGAACCCCCCCAAGGACCCCTGGAACCCCCTAAGGACCCCTGGAACCCCCCCAAGGTCCCCTGGAACCCCTCCAAGGACCCCTGGAACCCCTCGTGGACCCCTGGAACCCCTCATGGACCCCTGGAACCCCCCCAAGGACCCCTGGAAACAGAGCCCTGAGGAACTCCAGTCATTCAAATAATGTAATAATGAAGATCTAATATTTTTGGCAGACAGACAGACAGACAGACAGACAGACAGACAGACAGACAGACAGACAGACAGACAGACAGACTCACATCTTGTATGGAGGTGAGGAACATTACATTGTTCTCCTCCATGAATCACTCTGTAGGAAGGAGAACATCACTTTGTTTAGTAATATATTAATAGAACTTATAATCAGTGTTTAAGAATAACGTGTTACAAGAAACGCCGTAATCAAATAACTTTTTGGATTGATGGCATTGATGGTTAGTTTTGCATTAGAGTACTCAGTTACATCACATTCAGACCTATATTTCCTGTTCCTTCTGTTAGCACAAAGGAAAATAAATCCATCCGACACATTTTCTCTGTTTCCTGGTAAATGAATGAGCTCGTCTCCGTCAACAGCAGCAGCTGTACGGATGTTACACACAAATCGGTGACCGCATGCCTTGCCAAAATCCAGCAATCTGCTTTTGATGGCACTGGTTTGGTTTTGTTGCTCTTGTGCAACATGGCAGAGATCGACAGAAGACAGAGAGGTCATCCTTTAGTAAGGTTGTGGAAGTATATTCAGTATTCACATCATATATGGATTTATTGGAGAAGGAAGATATGTTTGGTGAATCCCAGCACTGCTCCACAACACTCCGATAGGCAGAAACCTTGATGAGGGGATTACGTAGGCTGTGTGATTCCTCACAAATGTGTTTTAATCTTCAGTAACGCAAAGGTATATTTATATAAGGTTAACAGAATACCTTTCTAAATGGTAGTACTCCTGTAATGTTACCCAACACTGCTTGTAATAGTTAACATGAACAGTAGTGATAACGAAGGCCAAACGGAATCTGCAGGTTTTTTTCTGTTTTTCTGCGGTGACTCCGGAGGAAAATCTGCATTTTATTTTTTATCTTTTAAGGTTTTAGACAGTTATCCAGGACTATAATCAATGTGTTTAGAGCCAAAATAACTGTAAATATGCTAAATAAACCTTAAAGTACCACAACAAGATCTATTAGTCAAATATTCGACTTCCATTCCATTTCTATTCAATAATAATTCACTCCTTCATGAACATTTTTTAGTACAAATCACAAATGTGAAATTAAATTATGGGTCCAACATGAACATACATATATTTAGCCAGCCAGCCAGCCAGTTAGCCAGCCAGCCAGCCAGCCAGTCAGTTATATAGCCAGTCAGTCAGCCAGCCAGTCAGTTAGCCAGTCATATAGCCAGTCAGTTATATAGCCAGTCAGTCAGCCAGTCAGCCTGCCTGCCAGCCAGCCAGCCAGTTAGCCAGCCAGCCAGCCAGTCAGTTAGCCAGTCAGTTACAGTCAGGTCCGGAAATATTTGGACAGTGACACAATTTTCATAATTTTGGCCCTGTACGGTACCACAATGGATTTGAAATGAAACACTCGAGATGCAATTGAAGTGCAGAATTCCAGCTTTAATTTGAGGGTATTTACAACAAAATTGAAAGAAGGGTTTAGGAATTGCAACAATTTTCAAACATAATCCCCTCATTTTAAAGGACCTTAAGTAATTGGACAAATGAATATAATCATAAACAAAATGTTCATTCTTAATACTTTGTTGAAAAGCCTTTGCAGGCGATGACTGCCTGAAGTCTAGAACCCATGGACATCACCAAACGCTGGGTTTCCTCCTTTTTGATGCTTTCCCAGGCCTTGACTGCAGCTGTCTTCAGTTGTTGTTTGTTTGCAGGTCTTTCTGCCTTAAGTTTTCTCTTAAGCAAGTGGAATGCATTCTCGATCGGATTCAGATCAGGTGATTGACTCGGCCATTGTAGAATTTTCCATTTCTTTGCCTTGTAAAACTGCTGGGAAGCTTTCGCAGTATGTTTTGGGTCATTGTCCATCTGTATGGTGAAGCGCCGTCCAATCAACTTTGCTGAATTTGGCTGAATCTGAGCAGACAGAATGTTCCTATAGACTTCAGAATTCATGAGGCTGCTTCCGTCTGCTGTCACATCATCAATAAACACTAGTGACCCAGTGCCATTGGAAGCCATGCATGCCCATGCCATCACATTGCCTCCACCATGTTTTACAGATGATGTGGTGTGCTTCGGATCATGAGCCGTTCCAAGCCTTCTCCACACTTTTCTCTTCCCATCATTCTGGTACAGGTTGATCTTAGTTTCATCTGTCCAAAGAATGCTGTTCCAGAATGATGGGAAGAGAAAAGTGTGGTGAAGGCTTGGAACGGCTCATGATCCGAAGCACACCACATCATCTGTAAAACATGGTGGAGGCAATGTGATGGCATGGGCATGCATGGCTTCCAATGGCACTGGGTCACTAGTGTTTATTGATGATGTGACAGCAGACGGAAGCAGCCTCATGAATTCTGAAGTCTATAGGAACATTCTGTCTGCTCAGATTCAGCCAAATTCAGCAAAGTTGATTGGACGGCGCTTCACCATACAGATGGACAATGACCCAAAACATACTGCGAAAGCTTCCCAGCAGTTTTACAAGGCAAAGAAATTGAAAATTCTACAATGGCCGAGTCAATCACCTGATCTGAATCCGATCGAGAATGCATTCCACTTGCTTAAGAGAAAACTTAAGGCAGAAAGACCTGCAAACAAACAACAACTGAAGACAGCTGCAGTCAAGGCCTGGGAAAGCATCAAAAAGGAGGAAACCCAGCGTTTGGTGATGTCCATGGGTTCTAGACTTCAGGCAGTCATCGCCTGCAAAGGCTTTTCAACAAAGTATTAAGAATAAACATTTTGTTTATGATTATATTCATTTGTCCAATTACTTAAGGTCCTTTAAAATGAGGGGATTTTGTTTGAAAATTGTTGCAATTCCTAAACCCTTCTTTCAATTTTGTTGTAAATACCCTCAAATTAAAGCTGGAATTCTGCACTTCAATTGCATCTCGAGTGTTTCATTTCAAATCCATTGTGGTACCGTACAGGGCCAAAATTATGAAAATTGTGTCACTGTCCAAATATTTCCGGACCTGACTGTATATAGCCAGTCAGTCAGTCAGCCAGTCAGCCTGCCTGCCAGCCAGATAGCCAGTTAGCCAGCCAGCCAGCCAGCCAGCCAGTTAGCCATAAGGTTATATAGCCAGTCAGTTATATAGCCAGTCAGTCAGTCAGCCAGCCAGCCAGCCAGCCAGTCAGTTAGCCAGTCAGTTATATAGCCAGTCAGTCAGTCAGCCAGTCAGCCTGCCTGCCAGCCAGATAGCCAGTTAGTTATATAGCCAGTCAGCCAGCCAGCCAGTCAGCCTGCCTGCCAGCCAGATAGCCAGGGGCCAGCTTGGGGGCTTTCTCAAGAGGAATATCTGCCTCTTCCAGAGCCTCTATAAAATACAACACAAACGTCTTCCTCTCAGCAGTACATGGGCCTTGGAGAGGCAGGCAGCCAGGGTTTCAGTCCTATAGATCGTACTGCAAAACTAAGACAATTTGTTAAAACCCTAGCATCCCTATTCTGAGGGTAACATTAGTCGAAAATAGCAGATCTACAACACAACACTATCGTGGACACCAAAACAGAGTGGGCACTAGGGAAAGGTGCATGGGCAGACTGGGCACCATGCAGGGAAAGGTAGGCACCAAAACAGAGTGGGCACTAGGGAAAGGAGGGCAGACTGGGCACCAGGGAAAGCTAGGCACCAAAACAGAGTGAAAAACAGATATAGTTTCACAATATCTTGTGAAACTATAAATATCTCTCTCTCTCTCTCTCTCTCTCTCTCTCTCTCTCTCTCTCTCTCTCTCTCTCTCTCTCTCTCTCCAATATTCTACTCATATTCACCCCCAGCCTGCCTACCAACCATTGAAACATTCTAATAGAAACAGTGAACACAGAACTATTCTACTCACTGGAGAGCCTTCAGTCCAGAGAACTGCTGCAGTGCTGGACCGTTTAGGACGTTGAAACGCAGGTCCAGTTCTTGGAGATGGAGGGATGGATGAGAACGTAGAGCTGAGGCCAGAACTTCACAGCATCTCTCCGACAGCCAGCAGTTCATCAGTCTAGATAAAGAATCAAACATCAGATATTACATTATGACTGGATAGAGAAGCATCATAATTACATTATGCCTATGGGTAGAGAAGATAGCCATCTATTAACGCAGTGTTTTCTGTTCTGCCAGGGCACCCTAACCCTTTCATAGTAAAAACCATTAAATAAACAAGGAAAATACAAAGATTTTAAGTTTTGAAGTTTCTAGGTGAAAGTATGAAACATAAATTATGCAAATATTGCGTGGGTGCATGCGTGCGTGTCCGTCTGTATACAGCTATATCCGGCACCGTTAACCCGGTCGATGCCACATTTTGCACACACTCCCTGGATGCCAACGATGAACCTGTGTCCCAAAATACCCGGAAATCATTACATACTATATCTATAGTCATGTGTTCAAGACGAATCTGTCCGATATTTCATATTCCATCCTAATTGGCTAACATTGTCTTTCAAAGATTGCAGGATTGGCCCGTTTTCAACGAAAAGCCTCAAATCATGAACGTGCAATTTACGTGAAATCTTTCACATACGTTCCTACTAGGCTGAGGAATATATCCCACTCTTGGCCTGTTATAGCGCCACCAACAGGTGTAATTTAGCAAAACACATTTTTGGAACAAAATGCCTCAAATCATCCAATTGCCATCAAAGGCAAATGTCACCCTTTTCACATTGGCCTATTATAGCGCCACCAGGTGGCCACAACCTGACCTGGCCTGGTAGAGACCTGTGCCCCGAGGGGCACTTTATCTATAGTTCAACATGCTGTCAATCATATTCACACTCTTCTAATAAGGTCTCACTACTGTATTCATATAACATTTACATTCTGGTAAATTAATCTGACCTGAGAATCTCCAGACAACAGTGAGGGCTCTTCAGTCCAGCACACAGCAGATCCAGTGAAGCAGATCTAGATTCCTGGCTCAGGTCGTTGGAACTCATGTCCAGATGTTTTAAATGTGAAGGATTGGAGCTGAGAACTGAAGCCACAACTCCAAAGTGTGTCTCACTGAGGCCACATCCAACAAGTCTGTAAATACACAATAAATACATAATCTGACATTATTTAAACAAATCATACAACAGGTATAGTTCCGACCAGACAACCAGGCTCTCTGGCTGTGCTCAAATTAGCATGACAGCTACCAGCTCAGCAGTGCCTGCTAAGCTATAGCGGCTAGGCTATCAGTTTGCAAGATGGAGTGCTATACTCTTGTACCTTTTCCTGTTTTGTATGTCTATGGAGTTAACATGACTCTAATAGACCCCCAGGTGTTGTGTATGTGTCTATGGAGTTAACATGACTCTAATAGACCCCCAGGTGTTTTGTATGTGTCTCTTAAACCCAAGGGGGGTCCAGGAGGGGAAATCAAAAATATCGGATTTGGAACCTGAGACCTTCTAATAAGGTCTCACTACTGTATTCATATAACATTTACATTCTGGTAAATTAATCTGACCTGAGAATCTCCAGACAACAGTGAGGGCTCTTCAGTCCAGCACACAGCAGATCCAGTGATTTCTTGGTCAGGTCGTTGTAACTCACATCCAGATGTTTTAAATGTGAAGGATTGGAGCTGAGAGCTGAAGCCACAACTCCAAAGTGTGTCTCACTGAGCTCACATCCAACAAGTCTGTAAATACACAATAAATACATAATCTGACATTATTTAAACAAATCATACAACAGATATAGTTCCGACCAGACAATCTGATTGGTTGAAATAAACTATCTGGCTGTGCTCAAATTAACATGACAGCTACCAGCTCAGCAGAGCCTGCTATGCTATAGCCGCGGAGGCTATCTGTGTGTGTGCGTGCGTGCGTGTGTGCCTGCGTGCATGTGTGCCTGCGTGTGTGCCTGCGTGTGCGTGTGTTACTAACCTTGCTTTTTTGAAGATCCTCACAGCTGGGATGAGTCTCTGTCGCCCCGCCCGGTCTGTGTTGTATGTGTCCAGGTCCAACTCTTCCAGAACCTCCTCTGACATCTGCAGCATGGAGGCCAGAGCTGAACACTGGGTCTCAGAGAGTTTCTTCCCTGAGCTGCTCTCTGACTCCAGGTACTGTTGGATCCCCTGACTTACTGACGGGTCGTTCATCTCCATCAGACATTGGAAGATGTTGATGCATCTATCAGGAGAGCAGTCACGGACATTCATCTTCTTCAGGTTGTTGATGGCTCTCTGGATCTCCTCTGGACTGTTCTTTGTCTTACCCAGCAGGCCTCCTAACAGACTCTGGTTGGACTGCAGTGAGAGGCCATGAAGGAAGCGGACAAAGAGGTCCAGGTGGCCACTCTCACTCTTCATAGCTTTTTCCATGGCTCTCTGCAGGAAGTCATCCAGGGTCATTTCTTCTTTTCCTCCCAGGAGTGTCTTCAGTACCTCCTCCTTCTTCTTCTTCTTCTTCTTCTGTGTGAAACAGTGGAACAGGTAGACTGCAGCCATGAACTCCTGGATGCTCAGGTGAACAAAGCAGTAGACCGTTTTCTGGAAAGAAGCACCGTCTACTCTGAAGAATGATGTGCACATGCCTGACTTTAGCACGGCCTTGTTCACATCAAGACCACAGGCTTCCAGGTCTTTCTGGTAGAACAGGATCTGATCTTCAATCAGTTGGTTAAATGCCAACTCGCCCAGCTTCAGAATGAACGGTCCTTCTGCCTTCATGAGCTTCTCTTTTCTCTTTTTCGTCATCTTATCTGATTTACCGTACTTCTTCTCCATCTGCTTCATCATAGCCATCAGGAATTCACAGTACATCTGAACCAGGGTCTCAGGGAGCTTGTCTTCCATGTTTCTGTGCTGCACAACAAAAGCAAGGATCCAACAGAAGACTGGGATTTCACACATAGTGGAGAGGATCTTTGATTTCTTGATGTGTGAGATGATTAAGCTGGTCATCGAGTTGGCCTTGTCCTCATCATTGAAGATCTTCATGAACCTCTTCTTGAAGTACTCCCTCTTCTGGTCATCTGTGATGAACCCTCTTATTTCTGTCATCCTGTCAACAAGGTCCAGTTGATCAGGGATCTGATCCACTGCTGCAGGCCGTGAGGTGATCCAGATGCGAGCGGAGGGAAGCAGTTCATCCTTGATCAGGTTTACAATCAGCTCCTCGACCGGCAGGGATTCCTCAACATTTGTGATGATGGAATCTTTCTCGAAATCCAACCGAAGCCTGTTTTCATCGAGCCCATCAATCATGAACATGACTTTGCAGGGACATGTTTTGTAGTTGTTTGACTCCTGCACTATTCTGAAGATGTCATTCAGTGCTTCTTCCGTAATCCCTCTGGTTTCCTTGACACATTCGTGAAGTAGCTTCGCCAGAGAAAAGCTTTTTCCCTTGAGAATATTTAACTGGCGGAACGTCAATGGGAACACGAGATGGGGGTCTCGGGGGAAACGGTCCATGGTCCAGTCGTGAATAAATTTGTGTAATAGGAAGGATTTTCCAATTCCTGCGACACCAACAGTGAGCACTACTCTTTCATTTATTCCAGAAGTATACAATTCCCAGAGTTGGATTGGTTCGTCCAGTCCTGCCCTGTTCATCTCCATCTGTCTGACCTCATGATACCTGTGCATGCTTGTGAAGCTGGTGTTTATGTTGTAGATCGGGACACAGACGTTGTCAAACTTCATCTTGGACTCATTGTCCAATTTTACACATAGATATGTGTCATTCATCTTGTTCTGAAGTGTGCGTTCGTAGCCTGCTATTTTCACCAACAGATCTGTAATGAACAAAGCAATTCTTAAACAGCTTCAGGAGAAAGAGATCTGCCAGATCAAGCTCTACAAAACAATATATCATTTAGCGTTACAATCTTTCTTTTCAATAACATTAACGATGTTGTTAAACTCTAAGTCTGGCAGAATTAACTATGGACCTTCTGATTCCCAGAAGGACACACACACACACACACACACACACAGTCAGCTCACCTTCAGCTGCTCCTGTAGACGTTGCACTTGACATTGGTGGGTCAGCGGCTGTAGCTCCATGCTGGTCTGATGTCAGAAAAGACAAAAGTCCAAAGTAAGAGCTTGAACAAATCTACAAGCTCACACTATTAAATATAAAAGGTTTTAAACTAATCCGACTTCCCTAAGCCTGCAGTACATGTATTTTTCAGATTGGACAAAATTATTATAATTTTTCAATACAGAATGAGATCATATCGGTAATATCGGTTATCAGCCATAACAGCAACATTAAATTGGCCATTTGTTCCAAAATGTTTTTTTTTAAGAATTAATTTGGACATATTGTAAATGTTTTCACTTGTTTAATCCCAAAGGGGATTTATCTTTATTTGTTTAAAAGGATCCCTGGCCAGACAAATATGCCTTAAAACAATATACTTGCCCTCTATATCTAAAAAAATAAAAACACCTTAAATATTTTTATTTCTTTCATAAATAGAGAATCTTTCACTCAATAGGAACTGCTCCTGTCCAAGTTGAGGATGTCATATGACATACTGTATGTCCATGTGTGGTCCAGCCCCAGGGAATGTATGGAGTGAACACAACTATAATAAATATCTTTGTCTAACTGTGAGGCACGCACGCACAAAACTTACCTCTCAGTTTGGCAGCTCTCTCTCGTCTTGCCTTCTCTTCTAAAGCTGAGATGTGAGACAGTGATTGGTCAGAGTGGAGACACATCATCATATTGGGTCCGTCTCCGTGTGTGTGTGTGTGTGTGTGTGTGTGTGTGTGTGTGTGTGTGTTACATTAGACATTAAGATTAAGAACTTTTCATGCTGTCAATGAATTATGCAGTCAAACAAAGTAGACGTTACATCCACCTGACACAACAAATACAATTAAGCACCTTTTCTTTACTTTCTTACCTGGCAGCGCAGCAGAAGGATTCCATTCCTTGAGTTGTGGATACGTGACGAGAATCTCTGGATCTTTGAGAAGTGTAAGGAACTGAGATGAAGTTCCCTCTCCTCTACTAATCACTGTATCAATAAGTTTAATACAAGCCTTTTCTCGCTGTTCTATATCCATCAGGTGATTATAAATTCTTGTATCAATAATTCCCTCACACTGAGCATGCTGTAGAATGAGGAGATCTGATCTGAGCCACTTGATCAGTTCCACCTTGTTGGCCACCAATATGTCCACAGAGCCCTATAGGATGAGTAGCAGGAAGTATTATTTTCAATATGCAAATTAATTGTATTAATGAACCTTATTTTGAGCTGCTATTTGCCAGTAAACCAACCTGTAGAGGATCTCCGTGAGAGGAAGCCATGGTCTTCTCTGGATGAGGCACAGCTGTTGAACAAAGAAGAAATGTAACCTTTTCTCATTGGTAGGAGTGTAAACTCCACCTCATTGGACAGAACTCACTGGTCCTCATTCACAATGGCGTGTACGCTCATAACGTGACGCTACGTGAGCGGACAGGCATTTACGTGGATTCCCACATTGCGTGGGAATTCATGGCCATCTCCGTGAACTTGACGGTGACGTTGGTTGGTCGGAAACTCTGCACATAGCTACGCCAGCTCTCATGGTAGTGTATAAAGGCCATACGCTTAAAACTCCTGTTTTAAGTGCAGACACCCTGTTACATGTATTTTTCAGAATGGACAAAATTATTATAATTTTTCAATACAGAATGAGATCAGATATCGGTAATATCGGTTATATCGGCCATAACTGCAATGAATTATATCGGATGTCGATATCAGTCAAAATGTCTCATCGGCACATCCCTAATAGAGTCAATAATCAGTTTATAAGACATCTATTCATAGGCCCCCTAGCTCAGGGGCCCCTCTAGCTGAGGGGCCCCCCTAGCTCACGGGCCCCCCTAGCTCACGGGCAAAAACAACATATCCACGTATTACAACAATGAGGGGATCTATTTAGATTGTCGTAGATTATATATAATGTTATTATGTTATCTACTAAATGGGATAACACTTGGCTGTATCAGGGCTGGACTGGGACAAAAGTTCGGCCTGGTCATTTACACGCAAATTTGGCCCAGACCGGCCCACCACAACCAGCGCGCAGATAGCAGAAACTCTACCGCCCGCGAGGCACACACAAACAAACAAGCCCCTAATAATACCACCACTTTTACAGAACAACATAGCATGGCACTGGCAGAATGGCATGCCGTCGCGGCCCACCGGGAATATGCCCGGTACGTCCTGTGGCCTGTCCGGCCCTGGACTGTATGGTCCTTTAAGTATGTATTACTACTAGTGTTAGGCCTTACCTGGCTGGGACATTATATACCCATTATATATACACCATTATACCATTATATACCAATTGTTATTTTTTTTTCTTCAAATGTATTTGTCTTTTTGGTATTCTTTTTTTTTGTTGCAATTGCTTGCTGTCAATACTGCTGAAATGCAGGTGAATGTCGCAGTTCTACGTCATAATTTTGGGTGTGCTCTGTGTGAAGAACAAACATCAAAACATCTCTGCTTCGGGGAGGGGGGGGGGGGCTTTGCATGTTGGTGGCCCAGGGGCCCTTTATATCTAGATCCGCCTAAATCAGTTTATAAGACATCTATTCATAGAGTCAACTAGAACTGCACTCTGTCGAGTGCATACTTGCTTGTTGCACACTAGTAGGCCATAAATGGCCAACTAGTGCGCAAGCAGAGCGCGCAAGTCCTTTCGACCGCTGTAAACTGTCAAATCTCAGTATCTCTGTGAAGGAACGTTTGAAATGTATAATTTTTAGATGTAACTATTTGCTACCTACCTGCTTTATGCATAAAACACCTAGTATTATTAAGTATGATTCAAGTTTCTATCTATATAAGTTTGGGTGAAGAGCTAGTCATACATATACACACCACGTACTCTGGTCCCAGCAGATCAGGCACAATTTGCTATTTTATTTTTTGCTGATTATGTATATAGTATACGTATGACTAGCTGTAAATGATGACGTAAGAAATATATATAGTATATATATATAGTATATAGGCATATACTATATACGTATACATATATACTCTATACTCTATACTGTATAAAGTGTGTAGTTGTAAGTTGATTAGCGGTATACTGTGGTTACTTTGCGCCAAAAACCGTGACAGCTGTCCCGCCATTTGATGTTTATACAAGAAAACAGCAAATCTGTGCCTGGTTTGCTGGGACCAAATGACCACAAATGACCATATTTCTTACGTCATCATTAAGAGCTAGTCATACATATACACACCATGTACTCTGGTCCCAGCAGATCAGGCACAATTTGCTATTTTATTTTTACTGATTATGTATATAGTATACGTATGACTAGCCCTATATGATGACGTAAGAAATATGGTCATTTGTGGTCATTTGGTCCCAGCAAAACAGGCACAGATTTGATGTTTTTCTGCATAAACATCGAATGGCGGGACAGCTGTCACGGCGGAAGAGACCGGGCGAAAACATTACTTGCGCGCTCTGCTTGCGCAAGTAATAATCAGTTTATAAGACATATATTCATAGAGACAATATCAGTTTATAAGACATCTATTCATAGTCAATAATCAGTTTATAAGACATCTATTCATATAGTCAATAATCAGTTTATAAGACATCTATGCATAGAGTCAATAATCAGTTTATAAAACATTATCAGCTAACCTTTAGTTCTGCCTGGAGCTTTATGCTGGAGATGAACATAGAAGAGAACAGATTAGATGAGACACACAAACAACTGAGGAGGCCTTTCTGTTTTTTTGAGGGGCGCTGGCCGCTCCTATGTGTCCAGCTTTGAGGGTTTGTGTAAACACAAACATTGTGTAAACACAAACATTGTGTAAACACAAACATTGAATGCCATTACAATTTACAATGTAGGCCTTTATCAGACGCTCTTAATCCAGAGCGATTTACAGTAAGCAAGAACAAAGGCATGGTAATACATCATACATACATACATACATACATACATACAATAAAAAGTCATCATGAATCATATACATAAGTTAGGAAGCTAACAGTGGCTCGCACCAGGCTGGGGGCGGGGCCGAGTCCAGGTTGACTAGGGCACCCGGCTGGGGGCGGGGCCGAGTCCGTCCGCGCATTTTCTTTTCCATGAATTAATAAAGCTTGAAAAAGAATGTAGAGCAGTGGTTCTCAACCAGTGGTCCGGGGACCACCAGGGGTCCTTCCTTTTTTTCCATTTGAAACGTTTTGTAAATATGATTTTAGACATATATCTCCTAATCAGTCTGGCTATTAAGGCCCAATCGACCGCTGCCCCCCCTTCTCCCCCACTCGTCTAATGATCTTCACACCTCCGACAGCTGGAGACGGCATTGTTCAAGCCTGCATTCCATGTCCAACGAATTAAATCATATACGTTTGGCTGGTTAATTAACTTGGAATTTGTTTATTATTTTGATAAGATAATAGGAATATGAATACAATGATTATTATCCATGATGAGGGTGGGATGTTATTGAATGCTCGGTTAGACTCGACCGACATTTACTTTCCATGAAGCGAGAATGCTTGCCGATGCGCGATACAAAATAAAAAGTGTTTGAAATAATTCCAACCAGATAGACCTCCCGAACCTCTAAATGTTTTGTCAGTCAAAAGAACAGTTCTTTCTGCAAGCGGCGTGGAACTGATCTGCAAGTCTGCCTGCACGCAAGGCTATTTCTTTTTTTTCCTCTCTCTCCCTCTCTCAACTGCTGCTGCTGTTGCACTGTTGTGAGGTGTGCGGAGATCTGCAAACTCAACACGGTGAACACGCATATAATAATATAAATGAGGGCTGAGGCTGATTAAGTTTGCAAATAACGGCCCGTATGTAGGCCTGCTGCTGTGGATTAATTTGTTCCACAGCCTATTCTGGCATATAGGCTAAATATCGCCAGCTCTTTGTCAGTCAAAAGAGTTCAGCCTGTCCGTCCTTCTTTATCTGTAAACTTTTCTGCAAGCGACCAGACCCGTGGAACTTTCCTTTTTCTCTCTCTCTCCCTCCCTCTCAGGGAGGCATGTAAATGTTCATGAATTCAATAACTGCACGATGTTATAAACAGCAGCTGAGCTGGGGTTTCACGTGTGGAGTTTATTTTTTGTATCACCAGGCTGCAGACTGTAGCCTATATTTTTCTATTTAGTGTGCAAGGCTTACATCCGGTCTAAAGCTGTATGCGCTGATTTCCATACACAATACATACACGATCCGTATCCTCCCCTCACCGGATGTTGAATTAACAGTGCCGTATTTGAACGACGTATATCTAATCTTTTACACTATAAACCAATTGGTTTATAGTGTAAAAGATTCCCGACATTTCCTTTTCACTTGATACCGTTTCGTAGAGAGGGCCTACACAACCGATCTATATACCAAATGAAAGCCCGAATTTCGTAGTTTACATGGTATTTAGATTTTTTTTTAAATGAGCAAAAAATGAGCAAGTTATGATTTAAAGAAAAGAGGGGTGGAGGGGAAAAAAAGAACACACAACAGAACACACAGACAGCTAGCTAACTAAAGTATAACCCAAATGCTCTTCCATACTATAGCCATGTAGAATAATTCTGTGTTTACAAACACACAAGCACGCTAATAGGCGGTGATCAGAGCGTGAAACCTGAGGACAAAGACATTCTAGGACCAATCGAAAACAACATGCAAACTTTTTCGTTTGCATGGTCGGTTTGACCCGATGCGATTCTTTGGCACAATCAATCAAATATATATGAATTACATCGATAACACACGCCTATAATGTTTCCCCCTCTATATAAAAATGACAATATATAACTCTAATGGAAGAAAAAAAGGAAAAGTGCGTGCAGGCAACAATGTCGTCTCCAGCTGGAGAGGGAGGTGTGAACTGTGAAGATCTTTAGACAGTGGGGGAGATTCCCCCAGTGGGGGAGATTGGTCGATTTGGCCGAAATAGCCAGACTGAGTAGGAGTGAAATTTTTTCAGACTTCCTAGTTTTAAACGCATTCTAATTAAAAAAAACATACCTCAATTCAACTAACGTTTAGAATGCTATTTTGTTCCGATCCATACAGGAATTAGAAGGTTAATACTTTATGCAATTGAGTGTGTTTTTTTTTTTTTACTAGCAGACTAAAGTGAGCTGCCAGTGCTTCCAGCAAGAAAGGAGGAAGCACTGTGGTGACAGAGCAAGAAAGGAGGACGCACTGTGGCGGTCTGTGCACATAACCGAAGAAGTCACTGAGCCAGACGCGCCGACCACTTTTAGTTTTGCCAACTTAGCGGATTTGAGGCTGAGAAGGAAAATTAAGAAAAATTTGGGTTTTATCTCTGGCGCCTGTCAACACGATTTGTCCCCAATTCACCAGAAAAAGTAGCTAGATTTCTCGCCAGAAGCTTTTCACTAATTCAGTCGCTAGGGGGGTCTGGAAAGAAGCTAAATATGGCGACAAATCCGCTAAGTTGGCAACACTAGTCAGCTCGCCTACTGTAGATGATAGGTCACGTCAGAGACTGAGATATAGCCATGTGCAGTTTGAAACCGTCTTCATTCAGACCACGTGATGTACCTTACCAGCCAGGGCTGGGCAACTTTGACGATGGAGAGGGCCACTATATTTCCACACTCACTCCAGAGGGGCCACATTGCATACTGTCGTAACAAAAATAGCCGATCTACAAGCTCAAAGCGTGACACGTTTTGAGCTTGTAGATCAGCTATATTTGCTATTATTTGAATTGAAATCCTGAATAATTTCTTGCCATTTTTGCATTGCAATCCTGAAAATAACCCTTTTATTTAATTTCAAATGCATTTAGTTATAGTTATGTTAACTTTACAAACTAAATCCAAATATATTGGACACAAAAAAAGACAATAACAGACTGAAGTAATTAAAGCGGGTCATGTTTGCATGTCTGGAATTGTAACAGCTGAAATCAATAATATATCAGTATTCTGATATCAACCTGTGGGCCACAAGGTGGGGGCCGCATGTGGCCCCCGGGCCGCCAGTTGTCCATGTATGGTTTAGCCTTTGCGTTTGCCTGTGAGGTCATCGGCACTATAGCCTACAGTCTATACTAACAGTGAATGTTTGCAATACATTTAAACAACTCAGCTCTGGTCTTCAGTTAGTCTGCTTTGTAAATAAACGTACCTTTCGTCTGCGTCTGCCTGGGAGGTTCCCCATGTTGATGTCTTCCTTGTTGCTTCTTCTTACAGTTCTAGTGAAAAATGACAACAACAGTGACGTTTATGCAAATTCGGTTGATGTAGATGTAACAGACGTGATCTTGCGTTGTGTTATGAAGTACCATGCATAGACCAGGATCTCAGCAGTGAGTAGATTTATTCTGTACAAAAGACAATGAATTCAATGCTCTGCTCTGACTCGTATGTTTTCCACAATACATTTGCTGGAAATAAAGCAGATGCAGTACCATGAAAACACAGTATGTGTCTTAACAACTTTGGGTACATATATGTATCAATATATTACACAATTGTAATTGAAAATAATAAAATAATCTGCAGAGCAAAATAAACACAACCTACCGATTTCAAAGCCAATACGAAATAGGAAGTGCGGTAGGTTACGTCATTTCCTTAAAGGCAACCGCCTGAACTCTTAAAGTCACAGAACACTGGATCACAATACAATATAATGCCTGGGCAAGTGGAAGCACGTTACATAGACAGTAGGAATGAGACCGGGTTGGTTGTGTTCCAATCCAATCCAATCCACTTTATTTATATAGCACGTTTTAAAACTCAGAGTTTACAAAGTGCGGTCATCTCCTCATCAAGCCCGGCTGATAAAAACCCTGGCTCTTCACTCCAGCCCTTTGCCAGTTTGTCAGTTTCCGATCGGTAAAGTCACTGACACTGTGTCTCTGAGCTCGATGTTTTTTGCTTGCGATCAACTTTATTCTAATTCCTCGTCTCCTTGTGCCCCCAGTGTTCTACGACTGCTGCCTGCCTGCCGACCAGCCCAACATAGCCCCAGTACTGTTAACACCATACAAAACACCTGGGGGATATTAGAGTCATATTAACTCCATACTAAACACCTGGGGGATATTAGAGTAATGTTAACTACATACTAAACACCTGGGGGTCTATTAGAGTAGGCCTAATATTAACTCCATACTAAACACCTGGGGGATATTAGAGTAATATTAACTCCATTCTACAAATATCTTCTAAATCACGACAGTTTTCTGAAAAACAAAATGTTTCTATGTCAGTTGTGCTCAAACTATTTCATGTCAAGGACCCCAACAATTATTATATGTATTTGGCCTCCGACCCCCATCTCAAAATATGACCCTCCAGAAGCAAAGATGAGTTGAAATGTTCGCTCTGAAACAATATATATTAGAAATTTGCGCTACGATCTTTCAAAAACAGCAGAACTACAAGCTCGTAGCACGGCACTCGGTGCTGCGCTATGAGCTTGTAGATCTGCTGTTTTTCAATAGCTAAAGTATAACATAATGCTTAAAACACCAAAAGGGGTTCCCACCCAGAATGGGTTTTGGGGGTCCTTGAAATTAAAAAAAAAGTTTGAGCACCACCACTGTATGTACACTAAATGGAACAGAGCCTTAATTAGTATCAATCTCATCGGTAACACCTGTGATTAAGGAAGCAGGGTGTAGTGTGTGTGTGTGTGTGTGTGTGTGTGTGTGTGTGCGTGCGTGTGTGTGCGTGCGTGCGTCCATATAGCAGCATGCTTTCAGCCTCCATTCATTAAACAGACATGATGAACAACACTTACCATTAATTAATCTTGGTGCTTTAATCCCATGTTGTTAAAACATCAAGCAGTCCAGACTGTTCAGAGGCTGTGTCAGAGAGAGAGAGAGAGAGAGAGACAGAGAGACACACAGAGGATCAATGGGAGGTTAGGTTTAGGGTGAGGGTTTGAGATAGGTTGTAGTTGTAGGACTAATGACTGGTCTAACCAATGACTAGTCTAAACCAAAAACTGTCTAAACTAAGTACTGCACCCGTGGGGTGTATACTTAGTTTAGACTAGTCATTGGTTAGACATGGGTTAAGGTTAGGTTTAGGTGTGCTGCCCCGTGGGAGGTTAGGTTTAGGGTGAGGCTTTGAGATAGGTTGTAGGACTAATGACTGGTCTAACCAATGACTAGTCTAAACTAGTCTGTCTAAACCAAGTACTGCACCAGCTCAGGGACTGCAGATGATACACGTGAAGAGTAGCCCCCTTTAACCCGTCTACATCAGACAATGTCTCCATGTCACGTACATCTCACATTAGGAACTATTCAGTTCTGTATGTTTACTTAAATTGGCGGTGACCCTCAGGAATAGGAATAGGTGTCAGTTCTCCTGTGTCTGATGAACTTTGTAAATCATGAAGTGACATGTCAAACCACAGCCTGGGAACTGTACATGGTTGTGGGTAGCCGCTTCCTCTTTGCTTCCTTTCTGCACAGCAACCAAGAACGTCTCTGTATCCTGTTTAGAGAGGACCTGCTTTTCACCCTGTTCGCGAACAGACCATTAAAGACCTTTTATTTGTACTTTAAACCTAGTCTGAGGCCGCATTTATTCTTGTCAGATGGTAGTATTGTTTAGTCTTCAGTGAGTTTCTCCACCACAGTCCTCACTAAATGCTCAGGGTGTTATATGAGCATATAACACCCATCCTATTTTCATTGCACTGATGGCTACAAGGTCCCATTGCACCCCTTTAAATGTCTACCCCACTTCATCTGAGAGGCAAATATTGTACTTCACTGGAATGATTTAACATCTTTAGTTGCAGTTACCTTGCAGATGTGTGGGGAACCGGGCCTTCTGCTTGGCTGTGGAAGAGTTTTCCAAGCACTTGAAGGTCATCACAGACCCTGGGCTCTTTTAAGATAGGCCTAAACACTTTATTTTATTTAGGATGGCCTTTTCATGCTCACGCTGATTTAGTAGAACTCTTGACATTCCTTGTGAATTCCTTGTGAAATATTATTATTCATAAATCTCTCTGACCATGTTTTACAAGTACATTTTTTATAATTGAACATTGCTCAAGTTGTTTCATGTGAAACATATATTTTATTTGCAGTACGTGCATTGTTGCACTTACGGACGCATGCACAGCTCAATGTGAAACTTTATTCATGAACCAAGGGACCATAATATAATAATGTATAAATACTCTATATATAATCTACTTCCTTCTGTGGTGACATTAAACAAATAACAAATACAAAAATTATTTAAAAAAAATCCTTAAAAAAGCCACATGATTATATTTAACAGGCTGTACATAAATAAATAATGTTTGAATATTCTGTACAAAATAAAAAAAAGACAAGAAATAAATGCACCTTCACAGAAGGTAGGAGAAACTTCCTTATGAAGCATTAGATTGAAACACACGCATGAATGCACGCACACACGTGTGAGCACACACACACACACACACACACACACACACACACACCTCTTTGGGCTATGGTCAGAACATGCGTGTGATCGGTGGCAATAATTAATTTCCCCTTGATCTATTCTTTGGTTGCACGTCAGTGTCACGCACCAACAACAGTAGAGCTCACTAGGCATTTGTAGCACGATGTGTTGTGAATTTGTAGATCTACAATTTTTGGTCCGTGGCACTTGTATGCAACCAAGCAAAACTTAGCAAGTGCCCTGATTGCATCCGGATTCAAGGGGATCCCCAGCAAAGTGAGTTCATACGCTGCAGCATCAAAATCTGTTTCTGCATGGCTTTTCCATAATAGGCGATCTACAAGCCCACAACGCATTGCTTCGCATCGTGAGCTTGAAGAAGGGCTATTTCTGGGAAAACAATTGGACGGGCGTCTGCGGCCAAATGCATGTTCAATTTGGACGGTGTTTGACGTATGAAAATGTTTTGCGAGGCACTGCCAGTTCTTAGCAAGCGCCCTGAGTGCACAAGTCCAGCAATGGCCGGGGCCGGTCTTTGGGGTCGCAGCTGTCGTGCGCCAGCGTGTGCCCGTCGTGGCCCACGCAGCGCAGCGGCCGCTTGCGGAAGCCCCGTCCGCACGTCTTGGAACAGGCCGACCACTCCCCCAGCAGCCAAGAGGGGCACGGTTCCGAGGCGCAGCTCCTCGGGGCAGTCGGCGGACGGGCGCCCCCCTGGGCGTCGTAGCACGCCACCTCGCGCTGCTGGGTGCCTCCGCCGCATGCTCTGCGAGCACGGGCCCCACTCTTGCAGCGTCCACTCGGCCCCTCCCACCTCGCGGATGGCGTTGATGGACGGACGGCGCCCGCCGCCGTTGGAGTTGGAATTGGCGCCGTTGTTGCTGCTGCCGGGTCTGGGAGCAAAGTAGCTGAACTTGACGCGAGGCAATTTTGAGGCAGGCTACAGTTACTTTACTAGGGGACGTCAACTTTTTAGGATTATAATTACAATTTAGGCATTTAGCAGAAGCTCTTTAATCCCAAGAGACGTACATGAAGCAAGGTAAATACCATTTTTCATATAGTTTGGCCAAACAGCATTGGCCGTGCCTACTTCACTACATCTCAGAGGCAAATATTGTACTTTTTACACTCCACCACTTCACACTATTTTAACTTAGTTTTAGTTCCACTTAGTTATTAGATTTAGATTATTACAAAACATACATTAACCACAATTGTATAGTTTGCGACATAGCTCAGATATTTTAGAGTCTGGTCCCAGTTCTCACTGGGTCAAGAGAGTAATTCTACTTAACCCATTCTGAACGGGGACGGTGACCACGTCCTGGTAACCTGGCCTGGAAAAGGACATCAGAATATGATGTTTAACCCATTCTGACCTGAGATCAGATTCATACGAGGATTCCACTGGACACACACTGGTCTGATTAACCATTCTGACCTGAGATCAGATTCTAAAAATGTCAGTCGACTTTTCCAAAATAGCAGACCTACAAGCTATGAGCTTGTAGATCTGCTATTTTTCAATAGCTAAAGCATAACATGATGCTGACACCAAAATGGGTCCCCGTTCAGAATGGGTTAAATATTATTTGAAAATCATATTTGTTTTATTTTAATGTTTTTTGAGGGGCGCTAGCAAAAGTGTGTTAAACGTTGAAAGCAAAAGTGAAGACGCAAATTGTGATTGGGCCAGAATGAGATGATGTGTATGATGATAAGAGCGCCCCTCACTTCACATGGGTGTGATTATATTTATATTGCATAGCCATTACATTGTTTTATTTTATTCATAGTCATTCAATTGAATTAAACTAAAGGTTGATTATGAAATGTTTAACATCGCAGAGGCAAATATTGTACTTTTTACTCGGCTATAATTATTTGACAACTCTAGCTATAAAGTTCCTTTGCAGATGTACATAAATGTTTTAGGATGGATGTGCTAAACGTGTAAATAATCAGATACGTTGCCATGTAAAATCTATGACATAGGATTTTTACTTGGAATGCTGATTAAATGTAATCCTTTGTAGCCTTACTATAATGAGCACATGAAGATGTTTGTGTTCAGTATTCTTACCGTGCGCGCTCCAGTGATCCAGACACTTTCTTGCAGGTGGATCCATCTCCTCCACACACGCCACACTTATCAAAGCGCCGCGTGGATCCGATGACCCGGTCACACCCTGCCTTGACACACTGGCCCTGAACCATAGACTGTAAAAAATATGGACAAAACGTTCCCCTTTCTAACATGGGCGTAAAATGAAGCCTGTAATTCTATGGTAATTCCTGATGTAAATCGCCATATTTCTAGATCCGTTTTGGCCCAGCTGGCCATTGGCTGGCTCCGTTTTGGCCCAGCTGGCCATTGGCTGGCCCAGACAACGAGGCGGGACTTCCCCCCTTCTTCTCCGTTGGTTTTTATTTTGACTCGAGTGGGAGGGGAATCCCGATCATAGACTGTAACGGTAGCCACGCCCCTCAGAACATACGCAACTTTATGGTCATTTTTTTAATTAATGGGACCATAATTTTCCAAAAAGAATATTATGACATTAGAAATGAGACTAGTGACTGGAAGCAGAAAGTATTCATGACCATGTTTAAGGTAATTTAAGGTAATACAGTCTAGGTGAAGTTGGGCCCAAATACATGGACTTCTATGGGGCTATGGGTTTTTCTGGGTCCAATGACAGCGCCACAACAGGCCATTATATGAATCGCGATTTCCTTATTATAGGCTTCACAAAATATCTGTCTGACTGCCCCCCTGCACTGAACGCACACTGAGGTGGAGTCTGGACTGCAGGGTGTCCCATCCGCCACCTGGGGGCAGCAAAGACCCACGAGAAGAAACAGTCATATAAAGAGCTCTGTCTGCTGAAGCAGTTGTATAACAGCAGGAGTGGAAAAGTACATTTGAAGTGAACTGAAACTGAAACTGAACATTTGTGCTTTGTGACCAGGAGTACTATACATTTGGAGCACAAAGGCCAAGTGACATTTTCTGAATGTCAACAGGAGAGCAAAAAACATTTTTTTCATTGATTGTAATGATTGAATCTATACAGATTATGTGGTCATGCTGCCACTGATATTGACCATGACAAATAAGATCACAATATACCTATTATTAATTTGGGTGTATTGCCATGAATATGTTTGAGAATCATTATGTTGAAGAGGCAGCTGAATGGGTAGAGAGGCTGCCTGGCAAGCATAAGGTCCTGGGTTCGAATCCCGGTCCCGGCAATGTGTCAAATCCTTACTCTTGCTCTTCTGTGGAAAGCAAAGTGAAGCTGAAAATATGAGCATTTCCCTGAGCTTTCCCTGTGGCATTAAAGCAGCAGTATGTAGTTTATCAGTGGCCACTTTGGATACAAGCAAAATGGCAGCCAACTTCATTACCCAAGAGTCTCTGCAAGCTGTCTGGTGTTCCAATCTTCGCTTTGACTGGCAATGATACTCCCTGTGTTTATGGAAGGATGGTTGTCATTGCTTAAACATGTACAAACATAGTGCTGCTATGAATAGATCCAATTATCATTATTAGAAACTAGCCTGCACAGGTGGTGAGTGGTGCAACTCTGTCCCATATTCTGTTATCTACTAAAGTAAGACATCTCTCGCCTATCGCATGGCAAACACCACACAACTACGCTTGGTGAACGCAGCTAAAGCAGCTGCCGTACAACATGGACCTCGCATCAGTGCCATGGGTTCACAACTTCACAGTAGACTGTGAAGTTTGTATCGCGCGGGCCGAGGGGACTTCAATTCACAAGTGCGCGAGTGAGTGAGTGAGTGAGTGAGTGATATGAGCCTAACACACACTGCACAGGACACTGCACAGGACAACAGTTATGTCCACGTGCAGTTATGATTTTATCTTCAGTGGTGGATGTAATGAACAGATGTGAATTATATTCTCATTCTGAATTAGAACTCATTACACCAGGAGGTTGTAGAAAGGCCACACACCTTGATTGATTGATTGATTGAAATATGTATTAACAGTTTGCAGAATGACAGTACATTTCAAGCACAACTCAATACAAAGACTGTTAACTGTGAGTGGACCGTGGGTCCGTGGACGACCCAATAAAGCATTACACTTGTTTACAAGAGGGTCCACCTTGTTCAATTCATCAAAACATTTAGAGACGTACAAATAGACACTTCTATATAGCCAAAGAACAGAACTGGAATTCATCGTAAAGGAGGTAAAAAGGGAAAAGAAACATATACAGTGAGGGGAAAACCAGGAATAAGGAAGATCGTGGGCAAGACGTTCAGATTTTTAACCACAACACGATACAAAAAAAAGAAGGTGTGGCCATTGCATAACTCTGTTGGTGTCAGTGTCATAGTCAACTGACTGACCATACGAGTTTGATGACGTTGCAACATTTACCAGATTTAATTTATAAGCATCTGTTTCTCTCACTCTCAGTGTCTTAATTCCTTCCTTATATATATTTTTTTGTCCCACGATCGTCAGAACCTGCAATATGTTTACTAGCGGTACAGTATAGGACAGACACCTCTCCTGTACTGTCTGTATGCCTGGGAACCACCTGCACTAGGTGTAATAAATGTCCCATTGTGTCCAGCAGGTGCCAGTGTTGTGTTCAGCACCGGTTTGTGAACTTTCTTCAGCTGCTCCAGTTGTTTTCCAAATAGGGAGATATTTTTGTCGTAATTATTAACAGCAATTACAGCAGAGCTAGGCAACATTGGGCAAACATTATGTGAACATTGAATGGAAATATGTGAACCTTTGGCCAAAATAGGTGACCATTCGGTCAATTTGTCTATAGCTGTATGGGGAAAAGCGGTACCGGTATGCAGGAAAACATAAGAAAACAATGACTGTGACGTCAAACAGGGTCTACTCTAAACTGTAAAAACAATCTCTTTGATGCTGCATTCCTGATAAGTCTGTGAGGGGCCCAGGGCTGTCCTGTCCTACTGCTAATTAATTAGTTGTATGTTAACTCCAAGCTAATGTCTCCACAGCGGGTGGTGAAATGAGCCTATAGCCAACTCCACCTCCAACTACTCGGGTCAAGTTGTTAAAAAGTGCTTACCTTGGTTCCAACATGTTCCAATTGAATCAACTCTCCAGGTTGAGTATAGTTAAAAGCAAATGTGAAAATGACAGAAAAATAAATAAAAATGGCTTAGTCTGTTCTCAAACCTTATTTTAAATGTCAAGGCCTCCCATTGGAACCCGCCCACATACAGAACCCTGACTTGAGTGTCCCTGGACCCGGACCCTTTGTGAACCACTGCGAACCAACCGCTTTAGTCAAATATATATGCATCATTTCATCAGAACAATCTATGAGTGAGCAGCAGAGAGAAGGCAAGAGGTGGTTGGTCTTTTCTACTATAATGGGTTAGCACGTTTTAGTTTTAAAATGGGCTATATTGAATTCTATTGGAACTTTCAAAAATCCTATAGGATTTTCCAAAGTTCCAATAGAATACTATAGAATTCTATTGGAACCAGTGGTGGAAAGTAACTAAGTACTTTTACTTAAGTACTGTACTTAAGTACAATTTTGAGGTATTTGTGCTTTACTTGAGTATTTCCAATTTCCAGTACTTTTACTTCTACTCCACTACATCTCAGAGCCAACATTTGTACTTTTACTCCACTACAATTATTTGAAAACTTTAGTTACTTTGGCGATTAGAAAACATAAATTAACCACTTCAACCCAATACATTTTGGCCATTTGAAAATAGCCGATCTACAAGCTCACAATGCGTCGCAACGCGACGCATTGTGAGCTTGTAGATCGGCTATTTTCAATAGACTTTGTACACATTTTTAACTTGTGAAGTGGGACATTCTGCAATATGAGTACTTTTACTTTTAGTACTTTAAGAACATTTTGATGCCGATACTTTTGCACTTTTACTCAAGTACATTTTCAATTCCGTACTTTTACTTGTAAAGGAGTAGTTCTAAATTGCAGTATTGGTACTTTTACTTAAGTAAAACAATTGAGTACTTTTTCCACCACTGATTGGAACTCATAACAACAATTGTCTCCGTGGCTCCACCGCGTAATAAGGGGCGGCTGTGTGGATTATTATTACAATACAAACCATAAATTAGCCCTACAGACAGTAAATATATATATTTGGGCCATTTCAAAATAGCAGATCTACAAGCTCAAAATGTGTCGCGATCTGCTATTTTCAAAAGATTGTTATCTGAAAAGATGATGATAAGAGCGCCCCTCACTTCACACAGGTGTGATTTTTTTATATAGAGGCTTGCAGACCTCTAGTCCAGAAGCCTCGGAAACCCAGACGTTTTCATTTCCAGGGAGAAAAAACAACTAGTCCAGTGGTTCGGGGGGGGAACCTGTGTACTCTCTACTGCCCCATGTGGCGGAGTCAGGTTATCACATTTGTGCCTCTGCACCGATATGTTTGTCATAGAGCAGTGGTTCTCAGCCAGTGGTCCAGGAGGGGGTTCCAGGTGGTCCCCAGTTAACCCATTCTGACCTGAGATCAGATTCTAAAAATGTCTATTACATCCTGACAGTTTCATTATTAACCCATTCTGACCTGAGATCAGATTCTAAAAGTGTCTTTGATTTTTCAAAAATAGCAGACCTACAAGCTCGTAGCGCGCCACTCGGTGGCGCGCTATGAGCTTGTAGATCTGCTATTTTTCAATAGCTAAAGCATAACATGATGCCAACACCAAAATGGGTGCCCGGTCAGAATGGGTTAAATAATGGAGTTGGTAACCAAATGGACCTTGATAGATCTTTAACTCTTGAAAGTGTAAAATGGAACCAAATGGACTCGCTTATAGATCTTTTTTAGTGTAAAATAAAACCAAATTTGGTTCCATTTTGCACTCTCAAGAGTTAAACTATCGTTAAACATCTGCATTACTTCATTTACAAGAAGTCTACACAATTAGAGAATGTAGAAGAGTTTTTTTTTTAATCGTTTGCCTGTTATCTCAACATCAATGGGGCGGGGGTGGCAGTGGCTCAGGGGTAGAGTGGCTGGATGGCAACTGTAAGGTCGCCTGTTCGAACCCGGGCTCCCCCAGAGTTAGTGTTGACGTGTCCTTGAGCAAGGCACTGAACCCCAAATTGCTTCTGATGTGCTGCAGGCTAGTGCCTTGCATGGTTTCCGCCGCCATCGGTTTATGAATGTGTGTGTGAATGGGTGAATTGATGCACAATCTATGTAAAGCGCCTTGGATAAAGGCGCTATATAAATGCACCATTTACCATGGAAATGTGGACATAATCTTTAGTTTTGGGTGTGCAATGCTAAATGTCATCAAATGGGTGGTCCGTGGCTTTAATGCAGATTATTATTTTTCTTTTTAACCTTTATTTAACCACATTGAAGTCTCTTTTACAAGTGTGAACTGGCCAAGAGAAGAGCAGAAGAGCAAAATAAGTATAGCATAAGTTTAAGTATAACATAAATTCATAAGTACAGTACGGAAGAAGCTCAAAGGGAGAACAGGAACGTCTAGTAACGCAACCAATAAGGACCAATAATAAAAACTAAGGAATTTGCTCTTAAACTTAGTAAACTTAGTGAATTTGCTAGTAAAGTAAAAAGCAAGAGAACATTTTGCTTGGAGCAGGAGCAGTGTTTGAGAAGTGTGCCCCATGGCAATCCTTTTAAATCTCACTAGGGGAATCACAGCAGCCAGTTTGAGTTTTTCCCAGCCTCATATTTTGTTGGGGGGCACGACGTAACGCATCCAAGCATTTGATCTGAGGTTTTGGACAAAGTTTAAATTTAGAACAAATGGCTTTATAAGTGAGAATATACCAATGTAGCAACTAGCAACCTGCAAGACGTACCAACACACTAGGGCGTAGTACAGTGATGATTCCTATAGGGGACGGTATCGTCCTAATGGAGCTGCGACAGGAAGAGGCCTGTAACCAGCTTTTTGCGAGAAATGCAGGACTTCATTCTAGAAGAAACTCAGCATGAACGTAAGCTTTTTTTGCCAAGGCGTCAATGTGGTGTTTGAAGTTTAACTTAAATCCCAAGATATTTATACAACTCAGCCCATTGGATACCCATGAATAACATCCAGAGTGGTGATATTTGAGGGGACATTGGCTATTTGGAGAAAATGGCCTCTGAATATATAAGTCAGAGACCAAGTTTGACACTGCCACAACAAGTGAGGGGGCACAGGAATACAGAATTGTATCATCGGCATACATATGATACCAAAAGCAGAGCCCCTAGAATGTAACCTTGAGGGACTCCTTTCTCTAGGGTGATAAGTCAGATGTATCACCGAATTTAACACACTGTGTGAAAACCACTGTCATAGAGGAACAGGCTCCCCTGATTGGCTAACCTGATCCGTCGGCTTCACCGATCGTCTGAGCGTTGCATCACATCTGCACCGCTCTGCCAATGTGCTTAAGTGGTAGTGTAAGAAAACATGAACCCACCATTCTACCCGTCTGTAAAACAACTGCCCTCTCAGATCATGAATGCAGCTTTTACTATGGTGAATGCCCCTCCTTTGCTTTCCAAGCCATACCCAAAGGCAGCATTCAGAAATGCTTTTTTCCCCGAACTCTCCTGAACTTGAATGCAGCATTTTGCGTTGAAGTGTTTTAAAAATCCATGACCTAAGCCGCATCTCCAGTAGATGAAGAGAGCGGTCGTGCCCACAAAGATAGCGGATCTACGAGCTTGTAGATCCGCTACTTTTAGGTAATTTCTCTAACATCCTCTGCACGTCCTCCAAAACGTCAGACCACTACATCAGATAAAAGAGTATTTGCACAACAGCATGGGCATGCATCGTTCCTGACACGAATGGCACCTAGTTCTAACAAAAACATTCTCCTTGAAATCCCTTGGAAATAAAATCTCAAGTGAAACAAATTCAAATTCACAGACCTTTTAGTCTAGTCTCTATAAAGCGTCTCTTTGGCAGCCTCGCAGCCTTGCAACTCGTCTCATTGGAACCCCAAACAATAGCACCACCACCAAACTTCCAGAAAATAACATCAATGAATTACACCGGTCAACAACTCCGTACAAGCTCCCTTATACTGAAAACAAATAAAACCACACGTTTGATGCAATTATCTTTTCATAATCACCTCTCTTGTGACTTCAGCAATACAAAAACAGAAATCCATTCTTCCTCTCTGCCTCTGAAGTACTGCCCTTCATTCTGTGACAGGTTGGAACACTTCAGTGAAAGCACATGCCCCAAAGAGACATTTGGTGAAACTGGCCACTTTCCCACCATTCCCGGTGATACACTGAGCTCTACACGTGAAAGAACAGTAGCCCTAAAAATGGGGTCCAGGCACCCTCGGCTCTCAAACGTTTTGATTTCAAGGACCCACGTAACTCTGAGAGTGTATAAATGGAACCAAATAAGCGTCCATTTGGTTGCAGACCTGGTCCATTTGGAACCCCCTCAAGGAACCCTACTGTGCTCGAATATTGAGGTGTGTCAAACAGATTCTTGCCTGCATGGAGCAACCCTCCTCCCAATAACTCCAAGCCCTCGGGGGGGGGTCACGTTCATAAACGCTGCGATGTTTTAGGATTGGTCCTGCCTCTCTTTCCTCTCCCTCCATTGACTAAGTAGCCTAACCCTCCGTTCCCTGATGAGTCTCTCCCTCTCTTCTCTATTCAACCTCTCCCTGTGTTCCTTAAAAAGCCTGTCCTGCTCCTCGTCGATGTGCCTCTCACGCTGTTGGTACTTCATGTAGGAGTAACCAATCAACAGTGCCACTCCTGCCGCAGCAGCACCGAGGCCTATCATCTTCATGTTCACCATGGTGGTCATAAGTTTTAGTGCTACAGCTTCTCTAAAACCTCTTCCGCTCGTCTGCAAAAGCTTCTGAACTCTGAACTGAGCCCCGCAGCGCCGGCGCGTTTATTTATATCTGGCTCGAGAAGGCGTGTCACAGCCGATTGGATGGAGCATTATGACGTCACCGCGGTCAAACTGACTTTTCTTTTTGAGGGGCGCCAGCCCCTCCTAATGCTCGGCTGTGTGTGTGTGTGTACACACCACAGAAACGATTTGATTGGCTGAGCACGGAATGTGATGTATGACGATGTATGATAAGAGCGCCACTCAGTGTGATCATTGAGGGACGCTAGCCGCTCCTATATCCAGCTTTGAGGGTTTGTGTAAACACAAATATCTAAGACAAAAGTGTGTAGAAAGAACTGTGAGGACGCAAATTGTGATTGGCCAGATTGGAGATGATGTATGATAAACGGATGATGATAAGAGCGCCCCTCACTTCACACAGGTGTGACGTTTATATAGAGGCTCGCAGACCTTTTAAATGTCAAGCTCTCCCCTTGACTATGACAGCTGGTGCACAAATGTACTCTGTCAGCTAACAGACTTGTAATGGTCAATTTAGACCCCCCCCCCCCCTAAGGGAACCTATGAGATTGCCTGGAAATTAACCACTTTGAGAACCACTGCTCTAGTCTGCCTGCCTGCATCCCTTTTATGCCCATACATGGTCAGGGTGGCAGTGGCGGTAGAGTGGCGGTCAGGAGGTAGAGTGGCTGCTTGGGAATCCGGAGGTTCCCGGTTCAATTCCGGGCCGTGTCCCACTGATTTATACATACATCTTTCTCTGTCCGTCTGCCTGTGTCCTTTAAGCCCATCTATGGAGATCTCTGTATCCGTCTGCCCTGCATGTCCCCTTTATGTCCATACTGTATGTCCAGATGTCATCAATATTTGCCCACGTGTGGTCCAATCACATGTACACACACGGAGAGCAGCACAGCCAAAGTCAAGGGTGTCCGATTGGGCTGAAGTTTGAAACCTCGCACAAATTATGACGTCATGAACACGTCCATGGATGCCTGATGTAATTCTGACAGCCGAGTCAAAACTCTGCACTTTGTTCCCGGGCTCCTGTTTGGAAGATTAGACACTCGGCAAAACATGGATCGCAAAACAGTGGTATAAAGAGTAGGCCTAATGCCTACTTTGCGAGGTACCAGGTTAACCCATTCTGATCGGGCACCCATTTTGGTGTCAGCATCATGTTATGCTTTAGCTATTGAAAAATAGCAGATCTACAAGCTCGTATCGCGCCACCGAGTGGCGCGATACGAGCTTGTAGGTCTGCTATTTTTTGAAAAATCGAAGAGCGACTGACATTTTTAGAATCTGATCTCAGGTCAGAATGGGTTCATCAGACCAGTGTGTGTCCGGCGGAAACCTCGTATGAATCTGATCTCAGGTCAGAATGGGTTAAGCCGAGAGGAGAAGGCGGACGGCTTTGCCCGCATGCGACTGATCTTCCAGCATAAGAACAAGTACAACACGTTCAAGTACAGGACGATAGTCCACTTCTCTCACAGAGTCATCACCTGCCAGATCGACCTATGCCACGATCAATGGCGACAGGATCGTGTGTGTGCTGCCTACTCGCACGAATTGCCCAAATACGGCGTCTCTGTCGGGCCGACGAGCTATACGCGGCGGCCTACAGCACTGGCCTGCGCTGCTGGCCCGTATAGGGTGCTGAGCAAGTTGACTCAGGATAAGCCCAAGCTACATCTATAGATGAGGTGTACGAGGGCCAGCTGGAGTTCATTGGCAAGGAGTTCAAACGTAGAGAGAGCGTTGTCGGATAAGCCAGGCCCGTTCGCCTGCTACCTGGACGCCGGGCTTTTCCAATACCACCACAGGCAATAAGGAGGCCTGTACATCACCCACAGCGGCAAGCGCTTCCCCGGGTACGACCCGAGCAGTAAACGGAGTGAAGAGGATAAGGCCGAGGCCTTCCGCGGGGCACCTCATGGGTGTCAACGTTTCAGAGTATACACGGCCGACCTGACGGAGGACGAGGAGGCGTACAAGAAGCAGTTCAACGGCTTCATCAAGGACGGGGGGTCACGGCCGATACGGCGGAGGAGATGTACAAAAAGGCCCCACGCCGCCATCCGTCAGAACCCTGTCATCAAACCCGACGTCACTGCTGTCGTCAACCCTGTCAAGAAGAGATGGAAGCTTACTCTGGCCCAGAGGAAAGGCCGTGTAGCCCAGGTCAAAGAATCCTTCATTAAAGCTGTCTAAGGGAGAATAAGGAGGGAAACCATTACAAACCATATAGGTTTTCAAAGCTAGGTCAAAATGCGCGCACGCACACACACACACACACACACACACACACACCATCGCCCCACCTTTCACGTTTTCCTTCTTTTTCTCTATTGCCTGCATGCATTTGCATATTTGGCAAAAAAAAAGAGGGGGAAAAAAAGATAAGTTATCCCACATCAGGGATTGAACTGTAGAACAAGTACTGGCAGGTAATCACAAAGGAATATAAAATTGACCGTGTTTCCATGTTAAACTTGACATCTTGACAACCAAGCGATAATCACTTTTTGGCTTTTACTTATCGTCGCTGTCGGAACCTCGTATCTCAATATTTCTACTTTTTATGCTCTCCCCCCCCCCCACACCGTAAATGTATGCCGTGCTTAGTCATGCCACTGTGTCCCACAAAAAGGTAGCAGAAAATTGCGATACAAGGTTTACACCTGACAGCGATACTGCACAAGCATATAATGAGCTTTTGCTAAAGCAGCGGGATCCACCTGCAGTATAGTCATCTCACCAAGCTGTCATGAAAGCACACACTATGACAGATTCCACCATTTAACCCATTCTGACCTGAGATCAGATTCTAAAAAATGTCTATTACATCCTGACAGTTTCATTATTAACCCATTCTGACCTGAGATCAGATTCTAAAAGTGTCTTCGATTCTTCAAAAATAGCAGACCTACAAGCTCGTATCGCGCCACTCGGTGGCGCGATATGAGCTTGTAGATCTGCTATTTTTCAATAGCTAAAGCATAACATGATGCCAACACCAAAATGGGTGCCCGTTCAGAATGGGTTAAATGAATATTCAATACTTTACTTTGTACATGAATAATCACACTAGCGTACTACTTTAAAAGATAATTTATATTCACACTGTACTACCGAGTTAAAACTGAAAAGTATGTATTTAAATTTAGGAATGGAGTTTGGCACGTTGGTTTAGTCAATATTCATAATGTGCTACTTTTGGAAATGAATATTCATGGTGTACTGACTGACAAGTAAAGGCCCTTCCGACGTAGAAAAATGTTTTTATTTATTATTATAACTATTATTATCTGATAAATATGATACATATGTACGACTAGATTGTGATATGTTTATGAATCATATTTATAACGTACACATATTCCCGCAACGAATCCTTAGCCATTATTTGTTCAAGGCTTCACTATTGTTTGTCAGTATGCTTTAGTATGCATTTTTCTGTCATTTTCTAGGTTTGAAGGCCACCTGAAAAGCCAGTTATTTCTAGCCTGGTTAATAAACCAGACTAATATCGCACGGATCCGCGGGATATTAGTCTGGGGAGGCTCAGCTTGGATTTCATTTCCAGGGAAACATTTTCTCTTTGACGCAATTGGTCAGAGCTACTGTCAGTCAAAGGTCTCAAGCATTGAACGTCACTGTACCAAAGCCCGCCCATATTGTATACCGTGTCCCTATTGGGCGCACACATTCTCGTGTGTAGGAAATGGGCGTAAAATTGAGCCTCTCCAGACCGAAATCCGCCGGTAGGCAATTTTTTTTGCCAACGGCTGATTCGGTCTGGTTTATTAACCAGGCTAAGTTATTTCACCTTTGTTTCCGTAAAAACATTTTTAAAAGGTTACGTTGGGAGCGGCATGTATTGCACTTAAGACATATATTTTTACATAAATGTTTCATATTAATATTATGATATCAATACATTAATTTTTACCAATCTTTGGGGGGCCACTTTACCCACAATATCCTCATGGCACAACAGTGGGCCCCGGCTGTTTGATAAACACTGCATTGAACCATGTAGGCCTATACCACCTCACCGCTTATGCCTAAATTAAACCTTTTTATATAGTGTACAAATGTGTACAAATGGACCCTAACTGTATTACAGTTGGTTCCATTTGTACACAGCGTCTCAGAGTTATACCAACCCATGATTAACCCATTCTGACCGGTGCATTTTGGTGTCAGCATCATGTTATGCTTTAGCTATTGAAAAATAGCAGATCTACAAGCTCATATCGCGCCACCGAGTGGCGCGATACGAGCTTGTAGGTCTGCTATTTTTGAAAAATCGAAGAGCGACTGACATTTTTAGAATCTGATCTCAGGTCAGAATGGGTTAAGGGTCCATTTGGGACGGCATGCGGAAGCATTCACTATTATGATGAATTACTTTTATGATGAATTCCTGTTCTGTTCTTTAGCTACATAGAAATGTCTATTTGTATGTCTCTAAATGTTTTGATGAATTGAACAATGTGGACCCTGTTGTAAACAAGTGTAATGCTTAATTGGGTCGTCCACTCACAGTTAACAGTCTTTGTATTGAGTTTGTGCTTGAAATGTACTGTAAATTCTGCAAACTGTTAATAAATATTTCAATCAATCACTGAACACACAGTTCAGTGATTGACACAGTGCATTGAAGGTGCATGGTGGTACGTATCATGGTGCTGTGGCACTGACTAACCGTATTCATTTACATCTCCATTTTTTCTCTGCTGCTGCTCTGTTTTTTTGTGACCAAAACATTACCATTTGGGGATGAATTAAACCTTAGGTTATCATATTCTATTAGCGATCCCAGGCTGCTTTAGTCACCATGCAGGCAGAGGAGAGACATATTCATTGTTGTAATGGCCGTAGGTCAGACAATGAAAATCCCAACATAGTCTGCTGCAATCTGTGCTGCCACCTGTGATGGAAAAATAAATCACATTTGTTACATTAGTAAAAGTATCAATACTGCAAAGCAGAATTACTCCGTTACGGGTAGAAGTCCGGTAATCAAAATTTACTTGAGTAAAAGTACTAAAGAATTGGTATTAAAATGTATTCAAAGTACCAAAAGTAGAAAGTATCTACAAGTTCTCCCTCAGGATGGAGCGGAGCACCTTGTAGATCTGCTGACCTTGCTTGGACTCCACCACACTGCAACACAACTGGAAGATTGTCTCGCGGTCTGCCCTCCACTGTGACTTCAGACTTGGTGTGAACTAGCTCCTAGACTGATATGAATGGGCAAAGCACTCACAAATATGTGCAAAAACCAACCCCCCCCCCCCCCAAAAAAAAAAAAACCCACCACACACCCATCACAGAGAAACATGTGCGTAATTGAGTTTGTTTTTTATTAATAACAGTATCTTTTTAATGAACATTGCAGATACATAATAGAAAATTAAATGAGAAAACAGATGAGACGTCAATCAGCGTCTCAAGAGTTGTGAAAGTGCCTGGAATAATTCTGTGCTATATATCGTCATTGTTATTTCTCTTTATCATCATGGTCATCGTCGTTATCATCAAAGCCATCATCACCAGAATGATTCGATTCGTTATAAAAAAACCTCTATCACCCCACTCAGAAATATGCAAACACTTTTTGCTAATATTCACACCGTTCCCCAAAGTAGGAGGGCTAAATAACTCTTTACAGCTTCATCCATGCTGGAGGTTCATCTCTAGACATCCTTAGTGTTTCTACTTTGAGAGGCTTTGTGAATACAAAACCGTTGTATTTTCTCTCTTTTTTATTTATTTATAAATATGGCTCGATTGTCGTTATCTTATTACGGTCTCAATATTATATTTACACAATGCCATAGAACCCCCATCATAATCCAAAAAGTTACTTTTCAGCAGGGAGTGAACTGAAGACTGGTGTGGCTTGACTCTGTAAAAGGTATTCTCAAACTTTTCTGGATCACTTGGAAATCTCAACGTTTTTGCGGCCCACCCATCCAACCCCTTAAGTGGTCAGATAGGTGGTCTGCATGCATTTTAAGGGTCAATCGATTGATTGTGTTCCGGCTAGGATCAATGGAACTTAACATTGTGTATACTTTAAGTTCATCCGTATCACAATGAATACACATTTCTTTCTAAACATACAACTTTCAATTAAACCTGTAATGATGTAACTTTTCTGGTGAGTAAAATCTTATTTTGTCGAATCCCTATTGAGTCTGTTAATGCAACAATATAACTTATACAAATGGGGTGGTTATATTTGGTCTCCCTCCTCATCCATTGAGACATTTAGATCCTGTGTCTTTTCTCCCCAGAGCAAGCAGGCAGGCTTGTGGCGCATACTTAGTTTAGACTAGACATGGGTTAAGGTTAGGTTTAGGTGTGCTGCCCCGTGGGAGGTTAGGTTTAGGGTGAGGGTTTGAGATAGGTTGTAGTTGTAGGACTAATGACTGGTCTAACCAATGACTAGTCTAAACCAAAAACTAAATATATATATATATATATATATATATATATAATATTCAGGTTACATACCGGTAGTTCAGCTTTAAATTATCATTAAAATTGACCAATTATTTGGGGGGCCCACTTGCAATACTCTTCGCGGCCCACAGGTTGGGAATTGCTGAGGTAAAATAAATTGGTGACTGGATGATATTGCTAGGCTGTCCAAAGTTAAATCGCACAGGAGTACTGCTAAATGCAGAACGCGTTCCTTGCCTCGCATGCCAATCAGGGTTTTTTTTTAGCACAAAGTAGCTGTAGATAGCATTAAACCCTGGGGGTGAAGGGTTAATATCCTTGCTGTCAGGCAGAAACCTTCTATCTCCATGTTTCAACTTTTCTTTTGTTTGTTTTAGTTTTTTTGTAAATTGATACCGTCTTACAAACAAGAGTGTAGCACAAAAGTAGTGAAAGTATAGCCAATCTACAAAGGTCACAATGCATCGCGGTTAAGCTTGTAGATCAGTAGATCACCTATTTTATACTATTAAAAAGTAATGGTTTTGGACATGTTTCAACCCGACAGTGACGATATGTTTTGAGGAAGGCCCCGAAATAAGAAATTGAAGGTGGTGCTGCTTTCTTGTGGGTTAGACTTAAAAGGCAAACGAAAAGAGAAAAGTATTGAAAAAGGCCATCGGGCCAAACTCTGTTTGGATATTGAATAAGCATTGGGTTAGGGGGAGGTAATCAATTCATCCTTTTTGCATATATCTTGTGGTGGTGCGTGAACGTACAACCTCCCACTATAGTCACGAGGTTAGTTTCCCAGATGCAAAGCAAGTGGCACCGTTGCAGAACAACTGAAACGTTAGAAGCGTACAGGCCACGCATCATAGCCGTTGGGTGGAAACCTTGTATGTCCAGAACCGTATGAACCCGTGTTCCAATGGATCCAGCGTATAGTCATTTGTCAGCAACAAGGCCTTGCTAACACATTCTGACCCGAGATCAGATTCATAACGAGGTTTCCACTGGACACACACTGGTCTGATTAACCCATAGCCTGACCTAAGCAGAGACATTTCTGGTCTAGAGGGGCGGGTCGCGCCTCAGAAATGCGCGCACCCTGATTGGATCTCATCGATCTGTCCGTCACCCCCGGCCCCTCCTCTCCCCCCTAGTGCAGCGCTACGTCACATCATTTAGAGCGACGCCCACCCGGAAGGGTTGACTCCCACTTTTAGACTGGTTCAGCCCACGGCTTTTTCCAGGCTTTCATCTTTCGCGCAGACGAAATGAAAGCCTGGGTATCGAGGCTAATTAACCCATTCTGACCTGAGATCAGATTCTAAAAAAAATCAGTCGTTCTTCAATTTTTCAAAAATAGCAGACCTACAAGCTCGTATCGCGCCACTCGGTGGCGCGATATGAGCTTGTAGATCTGCTATTTTTCAATAGCTAAAGCATAACATGATGCCGACACCAAAATGGGTGCCCGTTCAGAATGGGTTAAACACACCTAAGCCACAGAAACGCTTAACAGCTTCCACTTTAGAATGCACTTTTTAAAATTGCAAAGTAGTAGTAACCAGGGGCGCAATAGGGTAGGGGACGGAGGGGTTTCGTCCCCTGCCAGCCTCACATTGGTCCCCCCCAGATGTGTTAGTGGGTCCCCCCTGGCTGGGGGGGTCCCCCCCTGGCTCCAAAGTTATCTTAGGAGTAATACTTTTGAAATCCTGCGTTCATAAACGCGATATATTTTGAAGCATATATTTGATCCACCCCTGTTTAAATCCCAAAATGGTTTGGCCCGTTCTCTCAACTTTCGGAAGTTGGGAGTTGTTACACCGCAATCAGTGACCCAATGTGCTTTGCACTCTGTAATGATTCTAATAATACAGGAACAGAATTCAATAGGACACCACTTTTGGTGTCACGCACCACTTTGGCACCGTCAGACGATCAATAGATGAATGGATTTACTTTATCCTTTTCATGTCAAGGACCCCCAAATGGACACGTATTAGCCTGCGGACCCCCCCCATTTGAAGAGAAGAGAAGGACCCCCATAAGAGAAGATTTATACAGCTCGGACGGACCCTATTTTAACCATTTCTAGCGGTGGGACTCCAATTGATAATCAATGTTAATTAAAAAAACTGAGAGCGTCCACATGACATGCCACAAACTATCATGTAGTTGTACCTCTGGGGGTCCCCGGACCCCACTTTGGGAATTATATTATTATTTTGGGGGATTTGGGGAAAGGAGGAGATCGACGCCGCTATTAACTGTCAAGACCAGGTAAGGCGCTGCAGGTTTTTCTTTCCTCTCGAGTTGCATGGGTTGAACTAAACTACATTAAAACATCCTCTCCTGAAAACCTCCCAGGTGTTGTACATTTTATAGGATAGGCTAACTTACAGATCAGATGGTCAGTGAGTTTTGACCTGTTCGAGGCGCTGCTGATAATGTGGTTAAACTTTTACGTTTTGAGACAAATGGGGAGGAGGAGGAATCACAGCCAGGTAATTCATAATAATAATAATAACTGTGCCAAAACGCAGTTTTGTATGTACATTGAGTCACTGGAACAACCTCTCTGTAGTTCGACCACAAACCCTAACCATAACCCCACGTTTGTGGTTAGACCCCCCCATCCCCCCCTCTCCTAGGGTGGTGGGGGGGACGGGGGGGACGGATAGCGTTCGGTCCGTGTTGCGCCGCTGGTAGTAACCGATGTGAAAACTCACAACGCGTTGCATCACAGCGAGTTGTGAGCTTGTCTACTGGCTATTTATTTCCTACCATTGCGTGACATTCTCGTACGACAAAGTAGGGCGTTCATTT
Source organism: Protomyctophum parallelum (assembly GCF_964188405.1). Lineage (NCBI taxonomy): Eukaryota > Metazoa > Chordata > Actinopteri > Myctophiformes > Myctophidae > Protomyctophum > Protomyctophum parallelum. Next base: position 5,391,084 of record NC_139715.1, read on the forward strand.
ACAAGAAGAGCATATACTCTAAGTTAAAATATGGAGTTACGTACACGGTTTCTGCCCGACAGCGACGGTGTACAGGCTTGTTTGGAAATGTGAGAGCACTTCATCTTTTGTGTCAGACATTATCAAGGCCAAGCCAGCCGACGTGTATGCTTTCAGCTGAAGGAGAAACAAAAGGTACCTTTGATGAGGGTGTAGCTTGCTTTGGTCTAACTCACTTTATAAGTCTATTTCTGTGGTTACACACATACACACTCAAGGGTTTTCATTCGCATCTTTTAAGTACATTCTATAGTCATCCTCTAAAATTACTCACAACATTGTCTGCATTTTTAAAGAGGTTCATTACAAAACTAGCCACCTAAATCAGTTTCCCCCGGACAACGCGCCTTGATGACTATTAGAACTCCGTTTCAAAATAAAGTATGCAAGATTCATTTCACGGTCTTGTGTAGATTTAGGGACATCTCATTTTGGAATTAAATCTTTTGATTTAGTCTGATCACAAACAATGGTTCTCCTTTGAAAGAAACAACTCAGCTGGTAAATGTTTTGCGTTGACTTGACACCATCGTTCACAAAGAGTCACCAGCTGTCTTTTTTCAAAAGGCGGGGACATAAAACAATAAAATGATTGGTGAGCCTCCTGTGTAACCTGACGCTGCCAGATCCAAGAAGCTTGCTACACAAATTTGTTTCACAGCTTATTGGGATCTGGGATCGCGGAAGCAAATTCGATGACGGGGCTGTTCCTTTTTTTCAAGATACTTGGTAGATGATTGGATGGGACCGTCTGTCTATCACCGTGTGGGCGTGCAAACACAACCAATCATATTGACGTGTCTATATAGCTTCACATCCGGTTTCGCACATATCCCGCCCTTAGCTCACGCTGATTGGTTCGGTACGGAACGGATTGGTGTTAGCTGAACTCCCTGAGAGATCCCAGATGGAGGCTGTGTTGGGGAACATGGTTACCCAATACCGCCCCCATCTGGCAGCGTCAGGTTACCTCCTGTGGTCCTATGGAGGAAACTGGTGGATCTTTTCAACTACAAACCTTCACCTAACGTTGAACTGTCCAGGACCCGTGACGTTTATTGTTTTTTTGTTTGTTTAGGATACCTTTCTATTATAACAAAAACCCATGGGGAGACTGCATTGCTTTAGTGTACCAGTAAACACTCATTCAATTCAGTTGCTTCTGTTAATAATACTAATGCTTTTCCGTTCTGTATAGTACAGGGAATATCGTGTATCTCACACAGCTGTGTGGAGACGAGGTTAGTTAGTACTGAGCAGGGCCAACATTTCGTACGCCTGGAAACGAACCCAGAGCGTGTGAAATACTTCACACGACTGCACTTGGTTCTGGTATAGTCGAGAAGAGATATAGGTCAACTCCTGTTCCAAATGCCTGTGTAAGCGGTGCCCCCCAATCTACACCACTAAAATAAGTCCCAACTCCGAGAGCTTCCAAATGCATCCAATCCATACTTGGACGCTCTTGGAGTTGCAGAGTTGCCCCAGGCCCAGTTTGAGAACCACCGCTCTGAAGAGCAGTCCATACTGATTCCGACCACCGAACTTTTCGTCGGAAAGATCAGACTTAAATTTTTTCTCCGAAGTAGAGTTCGGCGAGTCACAACATCTGGGAGTGCAGCTTTCAGAACAAGAATTTGGAGGAATGCGTTTCAGAAGTTGCGAGTGACGTCATGTTGTAGTTGTACCGGAGCTTTCCGACGAAAAGTTTGATGGTCGGAGACAGTATGGGGAATGGGGTCAATCGAAATGGTGCACTTTACTATGCAAGGTGATCTTCAAACATCTAAACTTGCCCTAAAAATTATGATCTTTCAGCGATGAGAAACATCACAGCAGCCCCCTCCCCCGCCAATCGCCTGAAATAACCAGGTTAAGATATTTAGTAGATGACTACATATCGTAGCCATCGATCGGGTGGAAATCTTGTATGTCCAAAAGCGTTACATTTCAGGAAATGGAGAAAATAAATCTCTTGTCAAATCTATTCATTGGTTAAATATTTATGAAACCAGCAGACACACTTAAAGCGCTACTTCACACCATTTGCAACCATATCTTATTTTAATGATGTTTGGGAGACAAGACACACTTTCCTGGGGTTTTTATGTGGGTAATAGGCTATGCATTTTAAGATATTTTAGTATTTCAAAGTGTGATGTCATGGACTACAATTACCATAATGCTTTGCTGCACTCACCCCACATTGTGGATAGGGGGAGGGGTGTCTTACTGAGACAACATGTAGTTCAGGAAGGAAGTGAGGGTAGCTATACCATGACATCACAGACTTTGAAATAATAAGCACAAATTACCCACATACAAAACCCAAATGTTTCTTGTCTCCCAAACGTCATTAAAATAAGATCTGGTTGCAAAAGGGGTGAAGTGGCCCGTTGACCACTTTAACTTTCACTTAACACATTCTCTGTCAGCATTAATTCATACATTTGCCGGTTAACCGCCAGCATTTTTCCTTCTTCAGTGAAACCCTTATTTTTGAAGGATCCACCGGAACGCGAAAACCAGAACCGGATGTAGACCAACGCTGTGGTGCTGTGATGGACGCTAGTGTATACTTTCACTCGGGGAGAAGACAATGTGTAACCGCGATTGTCAGTTCTTTGGCTGTGGGGCCGTTGAATAAAGCTTGTTTTGACCAGGGGCGCAATCTGGGAAAAAGGAATCCGAGATAAAAGGCATTTGAAAAGATGTTTACAACAACGAGTGGACGCCCGTGGCCATCTTGCTTAAGGGTGCATTTTCTGTTTACTTCATTGCCTAGCAACCCAATGCTAATGTACGTAGCATTACGACCGCGAGCTATCATAAACCACTATAAAGGACCATTTGACGTAGATCTACATCAGCGACAGGTGAACGCTGAATTAAGATTTGACGCAGATCTACGTCAGCGTCAGGGAATGTGTTAATTTTCTTCCAAAATGCAGTACGTTGTCATCATGTAGATTGCCCTTTTTCTGCTACTTTTGTGCGACACTCATGACAAAGTAGGGCATTAAAATAAAACAAACACACAAAGAAACATAAAAATGTAGGGCATTAAAATTAAAACGCATACACAAACATAAACAGTTGAAATATGGAGATAAAAGGTTTTTCCCCCGACGACGGCGATATCGCCTTTTGTGAGCAATGCATTTCCACATAAGAACGTTATTGAAATTGTCTGCGTTAAATTCCTTCCCTCAGAGAGGAATGGTTGTTGGTATACAGTAAGTATGTTTTATTTTTCTTCTTTTCTATGCAAATATCACTCGGTTACAAAAATAGACTTTGTCATTAAAATAATACACATAATAGATTTTTAGGTGATATATTCATCTGTTAAGGTAAATAGCAAGGCTGTTTTCTTTTGTTATTGAGAGAGACAGACAGAAAGTAGACCCACGAGCACCATTTATCTTCATACCGTCTTGAGCTGCCAGGACTTAAAGACTAATTTTAATGTTTGTTTAATCCAGTTGAAAATATGTCATATATATATTAGAGCTGGGACTCGATTAAAAAAAATAATCTAATTAATCAGAGGCTTTGCGATTAATTAATCTAGATTAATCACATTTTAATCGCATATCATTATTTGAGTGAGAAAGCAATTTTTTCAAATGGATTTTGGTATACTAGTGAATCAATGAATAGTGAATACATAAGTTTAAGCAATAAAACATTGTTTTTGTAGTAATAGGGGTAATAATTATTTATTGAATAATTGCACACAACTGTGCTGTAATCCACGCTACCATCGGATAGCCTTTTAAATCCTATTTCCAAACCACGGGGACAGGCAAAGTGATCTCAGCGGCTTCCCCCAGTCTGGTGAACTGTCTGCGGTTTCTGGTGGTGTTATTGTCTGAAGAGGACACGGTCACTTGGTGCGCAGGTCCGTCTGAAAACTGTCCAGTGACAACGTTCCGCGGTGAAAAATATAGTGCGATTAAAATGCGTTAATTTTTTTAATGCATAAATGTTTCTGTAGTTAATTAATCGTAATTAATCGCAATTAGTCCCGGCCCTAATATATATATATATATATATATATATATATATATATATATATATATATGACACAGTATAAATTAGCCTTCAACCACTTAAACCCTATATACTGCACGTCATTGACCGGGCGCTCCCCAGGGCTCTGTACTAGATACTCTAATATCTTCCTTCATACACCAAATAGCTACAAGCAATCAAGGCGTTCGTCCCAGAATAGGGACAGTACGGTTCAAGTGGGCTAAGTTCTTTCCCAAAAGCATTTCATGGCTAAGATCAGTGGTTCCCAACCTTTTTTCTTTTTAATCATTTTCTATAGCCCACTTTTCTTATAGATCAGTCAAAAGTTGAGACGCCCCACAGGTGCACGCACGCACTCACGCATTAACACGCACACGCACGCACGTCTACACTCACCGCCACGCACACTTTCATGTTTTTTTTTTTTTTTTTTTTTTTGCAACTTCCAAACTGAGATCTTTGACGACCCTCCTGTAAGGTCCCATATATACCCCCAGGTTGGGAACCACTGGTCCAGAAGACTAGCCCATTCTGACCTGAGATCAGATTCATGCGAGGTTTCCACCGGACACACACTGGTCTGATGAACCCATTCTGACCTGAGATCAGATTCTAAAAATGTCAGTCGTTCTTCGATTTTTCAAAAATAGCAGACCTACAAGCTCGTATCGCGCCACTCGGTGGCGCGATATGAGCTTGTAGATCTGCTATTTTTAAATGGCTAAAGCATAACATGATGCCGACACCAAAATGGGTGCCCGGTCAGAATGGGCTAGAATGGGTTTGGAGGAAACCCCCAGCCCCGTCGTCACAAGATGAATCATGCATGCCCCCGCCCCGAGTCTACATATTTATTTTTTGCATAATCTAGCTGTGTCGAGGAGTCCCTTCTGAGAACCAGATTTCACCTCTCAACATTTAACAGCAGCCGGTGGAAAGCATTCGTTCGTCTTCCCCCCGAAAAACATGAAATGCCACACACCTCGTCTCCCAATTTTTGCTATAACGTGAACATAAACGAGAGCTTTGTAGCGTATACCGGGCTGACAAGAACTCAAGGTGAAAAGGTAACGACGGTTTTACAGACAGACCTTCACTGGCCATCGCTTGACTTTTTTTTCTTTTTTACAAATAGAAAAAAAAAAAAAATCTGAAAGAGAAAAGGAGTCCAAATTGATGACATAAAGCAACAAAAAAAAAAAAAGTCTCAAACACCAATGCTACAAATAATTATAAATCATTATGTACAGGACCCTGTATTCCTTGAGTTTCTGGGTAAATTAATGTATAGATGGCGGCTTGTTGGTATGTGTGGTGTTTATACAGGCATACAAAAGAGTTTTTTTTTTGTTTGCTTATATTTCTTTCCGTCTTTTGTTCGTAGTTGTTTCATAAAAAGTTCTTTATGGGACAGACGGGGGGAAAAAAAACCTAAAACTAAACAGAAACGGATAAAACCGCCACCAACTGAACCAGTCCTGTATGTCTCCTTTCCCCCCCGTTGTTTCCTGGTGCAAAACCCCCCCCCAAAACGATACTCTACAGCAGCAAGTAGCTTAGTGCCATATAGGCCCTATGCGTGGCAGCCATATTGGCAAGAATTTGGGTCACTTCAGACGTCCTTCGCATGTGTCTGGTAGAGGCCGCCTGGGAAAACAGAAGGTCCCGGGTTCGACTCCAGGCCCCCGGCAATGTTGACATCGAATTTAATAAGGTACCGATGCTCCTAATTACGGCTCCGTTCCATTTAGTGTACCAGTGCTCTTCCAGTAAGCCTGCCTCCGTTTGACCAGCAATGGAACGCAACCTTAATTGGAATCGTAAGGTAACACCAATGGTAATGAATTGGCCCAATCTCTTGCCAACATGGCTGCCATGCATATTGGGGCCTTTTGGGGTCCCAAGTTCCAACGACGAGTCTTTCCCTGTGATGGACCATCGTATAGAGATCCCGAACGGAACGTGTTTAGACCAGTGCTTCTCAACGTGGTGTGGTCCGGGGACCCCCCATATAGGGGTCCTTGAGGAGGAGGTTACAGGGGGGGGTCCCCCAGAATAATCATTGATAGTCAGGAACCAAATGGACCCTTACAGGTCGCGGTATCTCTGAGAGTGTACAAAACGTAACCGATCCGTTCGGTTTTTACGCTTCTATCGCTCTCAGAGTTAGGAGTGGGGGGGGGGGGCTCCGTGGGCCTAATACCTACCAAACGGGGGGGGGGGTTTGAGTCCGGGGGGGGACGTCCCATCCCGTGTCACCAGATCACGCTGGAGATGCTGGTCTCCCTGGGCAGCAGCGGCAGCATGGCGTTGTTGTTGGCGTGCGCCTCCTCCAGGCTCTGCTGCCGCGGCGACTTGGCCTGTGGCCGCTGTCCGTTGAGCAGCGTCATGGGGATGTTGCAGTAGGTGTGCTGGCCGCCGCCGCCGCCCAGCGACGGCAGGGTCCCGGCGTGCACGTGGTGGTGGTGGTGGTGTTGTTGTTGGTGGTGGGACGGCACCGCCAGCGTGGCGGCGGAGGCGGAGCCGGCGGCGGCCCCGGCCGGCGGCAGGTCGTAGTCGTAGCTACGGTAGTAGTGTTTCTGCTGCCGCTGCAGCTGGGCGGCGGCGGCGTGACACGAGCTGTGGAAGGACGGCCGATGCAGGTCCGGGTGCGCCGCGGCCATGGCGGTGGAGGTGGCGGCCGCCATGGAGAGGGCCGACACGGTCTGCAGCTCGCCGAAGGGGCCCGCCGCGGCGTGCTCGCTGACGTCCAGCACCTGCTCGTGGGAGATGCCGGCCAACGGCTCCACCATCAGGCGCTTGAAGGGCATCTCGTAGCGCAGCTGCTTCCAGAACTTGGAGGTGAGCTTGTTGCTGGGCGGGCCGCGCCACTTGACCACCGTCAGCGTCTTGATGGTGTGCTTGAGCGCCTCCACCTCCTGGTAGTTCATGACGCCGCGCAGCTCGGCGCACTCGATGAGGATGACCTTGACCTCGCCCGACGCCAGCATGTTGCGCAGCCGCGTCTCCAGCTCAAAGATGCTCCAGCCCCGCCGCACCACGTAGTTGGGCGTCATGACGATGATGAGCCGCTTGCTCTGGTCCACGCAGCGCGCCACGTCCTCGATGTAGGCTGGGAGAGAGACACACGGAGGGACACACAGAGTCAGGCAGTTGCTTCTCAGACTTGATTTTTTTTATTTCAAGGCAAGTGTTGTTTTCGTCGACTAAAACTTAAGACGAAAAATGTTCGTCGACTACCTTTTTTCACCGACGAAAACGAAATGGAAACGAAATGAAAACTAAGCTACGATGTCTAAAACTAGACAAAATATATTGACAATTTCGTCAACAGATAAAAACTAGACTAAAATGCTAGGAAGGGACTAGTGGACAAGAGATCCAGTATAAGTCATTTTACACTTGGTTGCAAGTGTAAAAACAGTCCTTACGACGGCATCAATGCCCACCAAAATACATACTAAAATCTTATGACATTTAGTCGACTAAAACTAGACTAACACTAAGACATTCCAGGTGACTAAAATGTGACTAAAACTAAATGAAGTTTCAGTCCAAAGACTATGACTAAAACTAAAATAGAAATTTGCTGCCAAAAACAACACTGTTTCAAGGTCCCCCATATAACTCTGAGGCCCCTTTTCCACCAGGTTGGTTCCCAATGGGAACCGGAAAACTATACCCTATCTGACCTGAGATCAGATTCATACAAGGTTTCCACTGGACACACACTGATCTGATTAACCCATTCTGACCTGAGATCAGATTGTAGAAATGTCAGTCGTTCTTCGATTTTTCAAAAAATAGCAGACCTACAAGCTCGTATCGCGCCACTCGGTGGCGCGATATGAGCTTGTAGATCTGCTATTTTTCAATAGCTAAAGCATAACATGATGCCAACACCAAAAGAGGTGCCCGTTCAGAATGGGTTATATTGTTTATAGGATCAATACAAGTAAATTAATACATGATAACCCTTCCACAGTAGTAGCTTTATCCTGTTTTCGATTATTTTGCATATTGTCCTACATAATGCCTCATTTGCATGTTTAAAAATGTAAAATGTGTAATGCAATAAATCATTGTCTTCGTGTAAGTACTCAATTGGGGAAGTTTCATGGTGATAACAATCTAATATAGGTATGGTTTTGCTCCACTCAATTCATAATTAACGTTTCAATTTTGGAGCTCTGGCTCATGGACAAAAAAACCCAAAAAGAACTGAACCGGTTCCCACTGGGAACCAACCGGTGGAAAAGGGGCCTCAGAGTTACAGAACTGTTAAGAGTGGGTTAGGACCCTGAGGGTCCCTTTACTTTTTTTTAGGAGGGGGGGGGGGGGGGGGGGGGGGGTTGGGACTAACCTGACGCTGCCAGATCCAAGAAGCTTGCTACACAAATTTGTTTCACAGCTTATTGGGATCTGGGATCGCGGAAGCAAATTCGATGACGGGGCTGTTCCTTTTTTTCAAGATACTTGGTAGATGATTGGATGGGACCGTCTGTCTATCACCGTGTGGGCGTGCAAACACAACCAATCATATTGACGTGTCTATATAGCTTCACATCCGGTTTCGCACATATCCCGCCCTTAGCTCACGCTGATTGGTCCGGTACGGAACGGATTTTTGTCAGCTCAACTCCCTGAGAGATCCCAGATGAAGGCTGTGTTGGGGAACATGGTTACCCAATACCGCCCTCATCTGGCAGCGTCAGGTTAGGGGGGGACATGATAAACAATGATTCAGCTACATTCAGATGGCCAATGAAAACTTGTTGAACAGAGATAATGAATGGCAAAAAAGACGGCAAGAAAAAAACACACAATGAACTGCATAAATGGTGACCTTGGGTCTTATCTGTAAAAAAGCTTTTCATTCACGCTGAATCTTAAAATGTCTGTCCGTTCACATTAATTCGTTTTTTTTTAATGGGCTAATATGTCTTCAATCATTATAAAGTGGACATGAGAAAGTGCAGGGTGACGTCTCTGTATAACTAGCAGACCTTCACCCTTTAAACAAACGCTCATGTGTGCTTAACACTTAGCTCGCTTAAGTGTGTGTGTGTGTGTGTGTGTGCGCGCGCGCGTGCGTGCGTGCGTGCGTGCGTGTGTGCGTGTGTGTGTGTGTGTGTGTGTGTGTACACGGCCCTTCAAATGTAAGAAAACTCTGAGTCTCATTGCAAATATAGCGCACGCATCCCCTAATGACTGGTAGCGGTGGACAGGATTGTGCAGTCTCTGGAAAATAACGATATTTACTCAAGATACTGTAGGCCTACTACAAATTTTGAGAAATTTGTACTTCTTCGATACCATTTTCTTCTACTCTCTCTCTCTCTCTCTCTCTCTCTCTCTCTCTCTATCTCTCTCTCTCTCCGTTTTGCCAATAATTTGGGTCCCACTTGCAACATCCTCGCGGCCCACCCGGTGGGCTAGTCTTTGAGCCAACAACATCCCAGCCCTCTCCCTCGCATTATGGTGCACATTCTGACCAAAAACTCTCTCTACATTCTCGGCATCTCACAGAGTGAACTCGAATGGCCTTGTTGGCATATTGGCCTGAGGGGTTTGCGAACGAGAGAGAGAGAGAGAGAGAGAGAGAGAGAGAGAGAGAGAGAGAGAGAGAGAGAGAGACGTGATTAGAGTAAACTTGTATCTGAATTCCCCCCTCATTTCAACGTGACAAGTCTATCTCATTTTCTGTTTAGTAATTACTCAGCATTTCACCATGTTCTGCCCCCAAGGTGCAGCTCCCCACTGCAACTTTCTTCTTCTTTTCTTTGAACCCGTTCTGACCTGAGATCAGATTCATACGAGGTTTCCACTGGACACACACTGGTCTGATTAACCCATTCTGACCTGAGATCAGATTCTAAAAATGTCAGTCGTTCTTCGATTTTTCAAAAATAGCAGACCTACAAGCTCGTAGCGCTATGAGCTTGTAGATCTGCGTTATAAGGAAAGGAGGAAAATGTGTCAAGAGAATTTTCTTCTATATTTGTCAGCCCTTATTTGTTTTGCTATTTATCTAAAAAATACATTTCTAATCCTAATGATCTGTAGAGCGGGGAAGTTGAATACAATTGTCTCTGTGTCGGTGAGTAGCGAATTTGTTTTCTTTATCCTTATTTCATATTCGTGGAGACGTCGCATGGCAGTGGAAGTTTCTGTCTATGTGGCTAACGCTCTGGACCCTAGCCCATTCTGACCGGGCACCCATTTTGGTGTTGGCATCATGTTATGCTTTAGCTATTGAAAAATAGCAGATCTACAAGCTCATATCGCGCCACCGAGTGGCTTGTAGGTCTGCTATTTTTGAAAAATCGAAGACACTTTTAGAATCTGATCTCAGGTCAGAATGGGTTAATAATGAAACTGTCAGGATGTAATAGACATTTTTAGAATCTGATCTCAGGTCAGAATGGGCTAGAGCTGAAGCATAACCCCACACTGAGGGAACACAGGGATGAGGGAGCATTATGTAAAGGTATTGGGGCCGAGGGGACATTACAGACATGACTCCCGTGAGGCAAAGGCTTGTGTAAGAAAGTTCAGACGAAAAGGAATGAAGGGATTTTTTTTCTCCACAGCAATGTACTGTATTTGACCTCTCGGATCTCTCAGGCGCATAATGAGTGAACACAGCTGGAGGTATACGTTTGATTAGAATGACAAGACGCGGACCCCCCCCCCCCCTTCCCCCAACAACAACAACACAACCCCTACTTGGTTCTCCATACGGATTAACCACTTAAACTCCGTATTGTGGAGAAAGCTTTCGCAGGAAAAAAAAGCAGCGATCTGCTATTTTCAGCAACAGCTGTGTCCCCAGCTATATAGAGCCCTGTCAACCATATGGGGCTCGAGTGGTTAACCCATTCTGACCTGAGATCAGATTCATACGAGGTTTCCGCCGGACACACACTGGTCTGATTGACCCATTCTGACCTGAGATCAAATTCTAAAAATGTCAGTCGTTCTTCGATTTTTCAAAAAATAGCAGACCTACAAGCTCGTATCGCGCCACTCGGTGGCGCGATATGAGCTTGTAGATCTGCTATTTTTAAATAGCTAAAGCATAGCATGATGCTGACACCAAAATGGGTGCCCGTTCAGAATGGGTTAAAACAAACGCCAACACTGTGTCACTGTTGGGTATAGAATGTATAAACTTTGAATGTAAAAAAAAAAAAACCTGCAACTTTCCAGGAAATGGAAGAAAAACTAAATAACCCATGTGTAACTTGTGAACAAATAATAACTACATTGGTTCCATTGGAATGGAATCTAGTGTACAGTGTGGTCTAGTTATTATTTATTCACAGCTTATCGTTAATGCTTTTCATCCGTTCAATATTTCCAAAATCCCACAGACACACATAATCACTTTCACTTTCAGCAGCTTGTAGATATCTGCGTTTTCCTTTAGCTTATAGGATCCACTATAGGATCCACTTGTAACGACAAAGTATGGCATTCATTTACAAACAAGAAAAACACAACGGAAAACAAAACAAAAAAAGCTGAAATATGGAGATGATACACAACAGGGACAAATTGTATTGTGGATCATGGTGTTATAAACCTACTGTAGGTCAAACAACTGTGACAGAAATGCACGTACTTTTAATGGGGGGAAAAAAATCACAGGCTGGTAGGGTTGACAACACAAAAATATGGGTACCTCTAAGTAGTCTTGTGTCATCCTGGAAATGATCATTGGTGAAACCTAAACATAGGATATTTACATTCAAAGTATGATCAAAGAAGACATTATTAACACAATAAGTTTCTTCAGAGAGGGGTACGGGGGGGGGGGGGGGGGGGGGTGTCATTCTGATATAAACACGCGTTTCTAGCATTCGCATCGTCCAGTAAATACCAGTTAAATATGGGACATACGGTATAAAAAGCCATCGTGAATCTTTGGACATTACAATAGAGGGACAGAGAGACTTGTTTTGTTTTTTTTTGTACACATTTACGTATCGGGATGGAGGGATGTCCCTAGGCAATCTGGGAACCCATCTGCAAAACAAATAAAGAATAAATACAAATAAAATAAAATAAAAGCGCCCCGTTTTCCTTAGAATTTGCGCCTGGGGGGCGTTGCCAAACAGAATGTGAATAAAATAATGTTGACCCGTTCGCTCCGCCGTAGCCCCTCCTCTTCTGGTGGGGCGCCCATGTTTCCATTCCCACTATCAACAATGTGTACACGCTCTAAATGCCCCTGCCGACAGATTCTGCTCTGAAGAAGGCTGTTGCTGTGGCTGTTGCTTTGCTTTTTGGTTCATGAGTTAAGTATTATTTGAAGCGGAGCACCCACTGATTTAACCGAGGGCAGTTTTCGTTCTGTACTAATCGTATGTCTATGATGCCACACACACTCACTCAGGAATACAATCATTCTCGCCCCGAAAACACGCTCCCCCGGGGTCAAATCCGGAGACCTCGGAACGGTCTTGGCTATTTTATACCATTTATGTCCCATATTACCACAGGAAAAGGAGTCAATATTAACCACTTAAACCCTATAGAGTTGACCAGAGTGCCTCAAGGGTCTATGCTAGTAGCTCCCTTTTTTCTTCTATAGAGTGGTGGCCATTTTGTTTAACCCATTCTGACCTGAGATCAGATTCATACGAGGTTTCCACTGGACACACACTGGTCTGATTAACCCATTCTGACCTGAGATCAGATTCTAGAAATGTCAGTCGCTCTTCGATTTTTCAAAAAATAGCAGACCTACAAGCTCGTATCGCGCCACTCGGTGGCGCGATATGAGCTTGTAGATCTGCTATTTTTAAATAGCTAAAGCACGACATGATGCTAACACCAAAATGGGTGCCCGTTCAGAATGGGTTAAGGGCTCTGGTTCCACAGATAGAAAGCCCATTAATTCAGCCCATAGAGATTTCAAAATAAATAAATATATATTTATATAAAAAAAGTTGTAACTTTTTCTCTTTCTTTCTTTTTTTCTTTGCAGCTTTCAAATAATGCATTGGCACGTAATCAAATGCTTTACGGTCATCATTCACCAGGAACCTGGATGGCTCGGTCCCAGGCTTAAAATAATTCATATAAATATTTTCGGATATCTCTCCATGGGCTGAATGAATGGCCTTCCTATAGTAGCCTACCTGTGGAACCAGAGCCGGTGAACAAAATGGCCGCCACTGCTGCTCTACGCGAAATCCTCTAGAAGCTCACAGAAGGTCACAACGTGAGCCTGTAGGTTAAGGCCTCCGAGGGTTCATGTGGTTAACACCATGCCACAGATAATTAACAATTCATAATTATGGCACAGGATGCACAGGATGTCGGGTAGGTAACAACACAATAACAGCTCAGGTCAAGGCTGAATAGTAGGAACGGCAAGTATAGACCGATTCCGTAGCGGGTTTCATGGTCGCAGCCTACGTATTTCCTGCAGGCGGACTCGACGTAGCTGCGGGGGTAAAACCCTCACCAGGCGCACCTCTTCCACTACAGTGAACGGCAGAGTGACTGATGTTAGTTTGCCTCAAACTTTACTCCTTTACCTGCTTTTTTACTAACACTAACATTACAAAGATGCCCAGAACATCGAGATGAACCTGTGTAGTTTATGGCTGCTCCAACAGTAGTGGCAACATAACAAATAAAATTAAACGGAATGTCTAATATCCACCGCGGTGGCGGAGACCAGAGCCATTGAGTAATGGTTGAGACGAAGCAGTGAAAGATACATAACGCCAGTGTACTTTATACCTCATACTTTAAATGCTTAGTATGAGGTATAAAATACAGCAGCCTTGTGTTCATAAAACAGAAAGATTTGGTATTGGGTAAGACTGGCGATATGTATCTTTCCCTGCTTCGTCTCAACCATTACTCAATGGCTCTGGTCTCAGCCACCGCGGTGGATATTAGACATTCCGTTTTATTTTATTTTTTATGTTGCCACTACTGTTGGAGCAGCCATAAACTACACAGGTATTCATCTCGATGTTCTGGGCATCTTTGTAATGTTAGTGTTAGTAAAAAAGCAGGTAAAGGAGTAAAGTTTGAGGCAAACTAACATCAGTCACTCTGCCGTTCACTGTAGTGGAAGAGGTGCGCCTGGTGAGGGTTTTATCCCCGCAGCTACGTCGAGACCGCCTACAGGAAATACTTAGGCTGCGACCATGAAACCGCTACGGAATCGGTCTATATATATAATCTGCCAAAGGGGGCGCCATTAGACATAACACTGTAGTGTACTTAAAACATGCATACATGCATACAGGAGTTCTCTGACTTGCACAGTAGGGATAGTAACAAAGGGCTTCATGCAGTTAAAAGTGTTTTATGGAGCCGGATCGGGCCCACATAATTATAGGCTTGATTTCTACTACGGTAATTACCCCTAAGACAACTAATTAAATCTCCCACTGACTTGTTACATTGCGGAGTACATATGTATGGCTTCTATTTAAAGTAATAGACTCCATGCATGATTTATTATGGGTCTCAATAGTATAGCATCAGTTAAAAAAAAAAAAAACGACTCCCTGCAGAAGCCCACAGAGCCAGACTGTAAAAGGTGAATCATGCACCCTTAATTTCTACTTCTATAATTACTCGTCTTTCAAGCAGTTAATTTGTACTTTCTGACTGGCTGCCTGCTTGGAATTATCCACCAGCACGCGATTACACAGACGCAGGCCTCATATACACATCAAACGGACATTCTGCGTTCCGTCTGTGTTTCATGGCCGCCTCAATACTGTTCCAATGGAAGTCACGTGCTTTGACCAAACACTTGTGTTTGATGGGGAAGGGGGGGGCAATCAAACAAGTGTTTGTTCAAACCACGTGATTTCCATTGGAAAAGCATCGAGGCGGCCATGAAACACAGATGGAACACATAATGTTTGTTTAATGTGTGTGTATGAGGCCTCAAATACGCACGTATCAAACTAATGTTCTGTGCTCCGTTTGTGATTAATGGCTGCCACAATGCAATTCCAATGGGAGTCACATGGTTTGACCAAACATTTGTGTTTGATTGCTGATTGCTGCCTCCTCAAACACAAATGTTTGGTCAAAGTATCAATACTGCCATATAGAACTACTACGTTACACGTAAAAGTCGGCAATTCAAAGTGTACTTGAGTAAAGGAACAAACGCATTCGCATCAAAATGTACTTAAAGTACTAAAAGTTAAAGTACTCATTATGCAGAATGTGCCATTTCAAGTTTTCAAAATGTATAAACATATTTTGAAAATAGCAGATCTACAAGCTCACAATGCGTCGCATCGTGCGACACATTGTGAGCTTGTAGATCAAGTACAAATACCTCAAAATTGTACTTAAGTACCGTACTTAAGTAAATGTACTTTAGTTACTTTACACCACTGGATTCCTTGGTTTTCATACTCTGATACTGTGTCATACTGTGTTTCACTTCAATCAGGTTAGTTTCCCAATTGCTCAAATAGATTATTGACAGTCACTCTTTTCGAATCAAAAGACACAAAACTGGCGTCTCTTTCTTTATTAACGACGTTCCATGCTCTATAACAGTAAGGTGTTTATTTATTTGTATTCATTTATTTGACAGGGACAATGCTCATTAATCAACACGTCAGTTTGAAAGTTTTTTGTGCGATCTCTTGTATGTTGCTAGTCATGTTGATACATTTAAAATGTGTCTCTTTTCGACTAAGAAGTATAATCCAGAACCGTCCATAACCAGAAACTTTCCAGAACCCGTGACCGTTCTGTGTTTTTACATTACAACCAGAACCAAGGTAAGGCCATGAAAAAAATATATATGAACTTTTTGAACAAGATCTGAATTTCGGGGGTTCCAAGAACTCAGGATTCTGCTGAGCAGGGGCCCGCTGTAGCTTCTGCACGAGAAGCTTATCTGAAACTGTCAGAATCTTATCTGAAACAGTCCCCACATGCACTACAGTCAACAAATCCAGAAGCTGTTAAACAGTGGTGGAAAAAAGTGATTTAACTTAAGTCCAACATATCAATACTGCAATGCAGAAACTGTTACAAGTAAAAGTCCGGCAATCAAAATGTACTTAAGATACTTAAGTACAAAAATATTGGCATAAAAACATGCTCAAAGTACCCAAAGTAAAAGTACTAATTGTGCAGAAAAGGTATCATGTCTACAATTAAAATCTATATATATTTTTTGAAAATAGCCAAGTATATACAATATAACTAGAAACTACATTTTCAAATAATTGTATTGGAGTAATATAGTATAGAACATGGGAAATACTCCAGTAAAGTAATACTTGAGTACAGAACTTAGTTACTTTCCACCACTGTTGTTAAATACGTTAAGATAAGAAGCCACAGCCATGGTTATAGTTCTTGCAGTAGAAAAGAGCTCATACTGTAACTACACGTCCAAAGGTCTCCTTGAGACATACATGCACCCAAACAAAGGTCTCCTTGAGACATACATGCACCCAAACAAAAGGTCTCCTTGAGACATACATGCACCCAAACAAAAGGTCTCCTTGAGACATACATGCACCCAAACAAAGGTCTCCTTGAGACATACATGCACCCAAACAAAAGGTCTCCTTGAGACATACATGCACCCAAACAAAGGTCTCCTTGAGACATACATGCACCCAAACAAAAGGTCTCCTTGAGACATACATGCACCCAAACAAAGGTCTCCTTGAGACATACATGCACCCAAACAAAGGTCTCCTTGAGACATACATGCACCCAAACAAAACATTTGTTTGGAGTCAAAGCGTCTCGGTTCTATTCCAGGGCCTCAGTCAGTGACGCCAGTGGTTCTCAAAGTGGGGTCCAGTGACTCTCACGGTTCCTGGAGGGGGTTCCAAATTGACCCTTATACAAGTCTGTAACTGTGACAGTGGCTACGTTTACATGAAGGGTGATCATTCCGAATAAATACTTCCGAATAAAATACATCCGATGTAATGTTTTTTGCCGCGAGTTTACATGGGAAATGGTCATTCCGAATGAGTGTTATATGGAGAAGTGATAGAAGACCTCGGCGCGCCTTGGATATGAGGCTTATGAGTTGGAGCGCAATGGAAATGAGCATGCTCAGAAAGACCAGAATGAATTTACATCCGAAGCAGTGTATACATGAGTCCAATTTTCTTTCAATCGCATTGAACATCGGAGTAATCCGGCCAGTGACATCGGAATGGTTTTTAGATCGCATCGAGCGTTTTCATTCGGATGTAAGTTTTTGTAGGTGTTTACATAACAACGTTTAATAGGATTGAACTTCTATTCGGAATGAAAAGGGGATTTAACTGCTCATGTAAACATAGCCACTGTACAAATGGAACCAACTGCACCATAACGGGGTCCATTTGGCCCGTGTCTGGGGGAGGGAGGGAGGCCGGGGGGAGGGTGATTTTTTTGTCACTGCACGTACTCCTACGAGCTGGAGCGGAACCTGTCAGCGGCGAGTGTTGGACAGGAGGAGTAGGAAAGAAAGACTCTACGACTACGTCCTCCCGGTGTTGGCTCCTCGCTGGCAGGTGAGTCACTACGACCCGCACAGGAATGCGTGCGGGGGAACAAATTTGGCATGCCGACTTAGAATCGTGGAGAAAAAATGGGCAAAAATAAATGCTTTATAACTTTGAGGGCCACTGTTATACAAAACACAAACAACACAAAAATGCAAGAACGCCACGACCAAGAGGCAAGCCAAACAAAAAGCCAGCGACGAACGGGGAAACCAACTCCACGACAACACCGATAACAGCCAGCGACAGAAACACATTGGACACACTTTTTTCAAGATGGCCACGAGAGAGAGGAGGGCTTACTTCCTGTCGGGATCAAGTCCCTGTCTGGAATGAAGAGTTTATACCCATAGTGCTTCTCCAGGACGTCGGGGAGGATCTCCAGGGCAAAGCGCTCCTCCTCGCAGGTCTCCTGGCTCCACTGGTCTGGGTCCACCTTGGTGTAGGACAGGTAGGCGTCGTAGTCCTTGTTATCTGCCAGGGAGAGAGAGAGAGAAGGGGGGGGGGGAGAGAGCAATTTATCGTGGGTTCTCAAATGTCTTTATGTCAAGGACCCCTTAACCCATTCTGGGCGGGCACCCATTTTGGTGTTGGCATCATGTTATGCTTTAGCTATTTAAAAATAGCAGATCTACAAGCTCATATCGCGCCACCGAGTGGCGCGATACGAGCTTGTAGGTCTGCTATTTTTTGAAAAATCGGAAGAACGACTGACATTTTTTAGAATCTGATCTCAGGTCAGAATGGGTTCGTCAGACCAGTGTGTGTCCAGTGGAAACCTCGTATGAATCTGATCTCAGGTCAGAATGGGTTCGTCAGACCAGTGTGTGTCCAGTGGAAACCTCGTATGAATCTGATCTCAGGTCAGAATGGGTAAATTAACAGGCAGGAAAGAAGAGCACACACCAACATTACAGAGGTGCTGCTGACGGCGCAAACGGAGCCACGATGCAAATTTGAGAGGACCCCCCCAAATGAAAATGTATTTGCACGGCAGACCTCCATCCGAAAACGTTTTGTGCCATGGACCCCCATAGATAATAATCAATCAATCAATCAATCAATCAATCAATCAATCAATCAATCAATACTGATTGATACCCCCCCCCTGGTTTTGGATGTGTAGCCTGCTGTCTTGGTCGGTGAAGGACAAACTGTCCTGCACACAGCTGGACAAAGTGGGGTGTTTGTATTCACATTAATGGCAAAAGCAAAGACACGATGCAGGCTGTCCAGCCACTGCAGGGCTATAATGCTATAGCCGGGCAACACAGATAAATTGAATATGAAGGACCCACGATGGAAATAAGCAATAGGCTTCCTTGGGTTTTTAAATCCTCTTGGCAGATGTTGTATTGAACTTTACTTTCCTGTGCATTTTTTTGTCTGTTAATCTGTTAACCCATTCTGAACGGGAACCCATTTTGGTGTCAGCATCATGTTATGCTTTAGCTATTGAAAAATAGCAGATCTACAAGCTCATAGCGCGCCAACGAGTGGCGCGCTACGAGCTTGTAGGTCTGCTATTTTTGAAAAATCGAAGAACGACTGACATTTTTTAGAATCTGATCTCAGGTCAGAATGGGTTAATCAGACCAGCGTGTGTCCAGTGTAAACCTCGTATGAATCTGATCTCAGATCAGAATGGGTTAATCTGTTAATTCAGTATTCAATCAATCAATCAATCAATCAAACAGCCCACCGGGAAAGAAATGGGCATATATAGCATATAGCATATAGCACCACCACAACATCGCTTTCGCTGTACACGAAGGACTTGATTGGCGGCTGAACTGACAGGCAGCCCCGAGCGGCTTTGCTACACAAAGACTATTCCTTCCCCCGCGCTGTAACGTTCTGAACACTACAACACCGCAGGGAATCCCGGGAACGCTACGGGGAAACGGGAGAGAGAGAGAGAGAGAGAGAGAGAGAGAGAGAGAGAGAGAGAGGGAGTCCGCTGGGAGGAGAGTGGAACAGCAGGCCTGTCTCTCCATGTCTCTCTCTTTCTCTCTGTCTATCTCCCTCTAGGGTTATATATACAGGATGGGGGACGGGGCTGTGGCATTCTACTCTCCATTACCTCTGGGATGCAACGCAATCTAACCCTCTGCCGTTCCCCAGGGCCGGATTAAACACCTCTGAGGGCCCCTGGGCACTGAAGCTAGAAGGGCCCCCCCTTCACGCGCACGCAACATTTTTGCTGTTTTGTAGCCGTTTTGGGGCAGTTTTATGCCGTTATATTGGCGGCCAATCTAGCGCATTGTTGCTGCTTTAGACACAATTGCACTTTTCAGCGGCCCTTCTCACCAACAATGAAACACTAATCTTTTTAGACACCATTTATTTCATTCGGGTTAGCAGGGAAAGTATCTGTGGAACTAAAATAATTAAAAAAAAAAAAAACTTTTTTTTTTTTTTTTTTTGAGGGGCCCCTGGTGCCCATGGGCCCCTGGGCACGTGCCCAACGTGCCCATATGGTAGATCCGGCCCTGGCCGTTCCCCATTACAGTGGACCACCTGTTGTGCAAGGAGCTACGCAAGCGTCACGCTTCAGTTGCATCGGCACGAGAGGAAACCCAAATAAGAGGGAGAGAAGGGAATTAAGGCTTTGAACTCAGTTTGCACAAGTTGGTAGTGTTTGTGTACACACTCCGTGGTTTGTGGAATTAACCCATTCTGACCTGAGATCAGATTCATACGAGGTTTCCGCCGGACACACACTGGTCCTGATGAACCCATTCTGACCTGAGATCAGATTTTAAAAAATGTCAGTCGTTCTTCGATTTTTCAAAAATAGCAGACCTACAAGCTCGTATCGCGCCACTCGGTGGCGCGATATGAGCTTGTAGATCTGCTATTTTTAAATAGCTAAAGCATAACATGATGCTGACACCAAAATTGGTGCCCGGTCAGAATAGGTTAAAATGTTATACGTCTGTCTGTCTCTCTCTCCAGTGTCTCTCTCTTTCCTCTGGGGTCTATTACATACGTCAGGGCTGGACTGGCCACAGGACTGGCCATCGGGCATATTCCCGTTGGGCCACGACCGTTATATGATATGATAAAAGAATAAAGAAATAAAATAAATTGACAGGCAGGCAGGCCAATATATAGGCCACCGGGAAAGGTCCCAGTGGTCCCGCGGGACCAGTTCGGGCCATGATCATTTCACTGTATTGTATCAATCCTTTTGCCAGTACCATTCTTGTGAGAGCAACAAAGGGTTGTGTAGTTGTCTGTTGGTTTGTATCATTTATGTTGTTCTGTGAAAGTGGTGGCATTAGGGCTTGTTTACTTTGTTTGTTTGTGTGTGTGCCTCGACGGAGCGGGCGGTAGACTGTCTGCAGAGATGGGCAAAATACATTGAAAATGTATTTTGATACAAAATACAAATACTGGGTCAAAAAATGTATCTAAATACAAAATACAAAATACATCTTCCATCCCAGCGAAATACAAATTACAAAATACAGAAAAAGTATTTCAAATACTGCCCATCTCTGATGGGCAAAATACATTGAAAATGTATTTTTGTACAAAATACAAATACTGGGTCAAAAAATGTATCTAAATACAAAATACATCTCATTTCTTCCATCCCAGCGAAATACAAATTACAAAATGGTATTTCAAATACGTATTTCAAATACATGTATTTCAAATACTGCCCATCTCTGACTGTCTGCTATCTGCGTGCTGGTTGTGGTGCGCCGGTCTGGGCCAAATTCGCGCGAAAATGGACCGGGGCAATTGTTTGGGGAGGCATACTATCATCCGAGGTGCGCTGCGGGTCGGGAGAGGGTTGCGGTTAGGTTTAGGTGTCTGCCCCGGGGGAGGTTAGGGTTAGGGTGAGGGAGGAGGTAGGTTGTCGTTCGGACCAATGCTCCGTCGGATGAAAGTACTGCATTCATTTTTTTGTCCCAGTCCAGCCCTGTACGTCGTCGTCCAGAAATCACCTCAGCTCATTTCCTCACCACTCGTATATAGCCTGGAAGACGACCTGGCTATGGCCCGACACCTCTGTAATTTAATCTAATGCATTTCAGTAGGAGAAGAAGCATGCTATTAATTTGATAACTTTAGGGGGAGGGGTAATGTGAGAGACATTGAAAATGGACCTGACCGAACCCATCTCCGTCTCCGTCCCTCCCATAGCTCTTCTCATGGAAGGAGACGGGAGCTATCAAGAGCTATTTAACGCATTCTGAACGGGAACCCATTTTGGTGTCGGCATCATGTCGTGCTTTAGCTATTGAAAAATAGCAGATCTACAAGCTAGTGGCGCGCTACGAGCTTGTAGGTCTGCTATTTTTTGAAAAATCGAAGAACGACTGACATTTTTTTAGAATCTGATCTCAGGTCAGAATGGGTTCATCAGACCAGTGTGTCCAGTGGAAACCTCGTATGAATCTGATCTCAGGTCAGAATGGGTTAAGAAGATGTCCTCTGGTGAAATTAAAGTGGGGGCCGGCAGCAACGTGGGGAGAGGGGGTCGTCTGAATCGGAGGACAGTTGGAGCAAGGATATTTAATATAATTTTAAATGTACAATCTCATCTACAAGCTCACAACGTGTATTATTGCTATTTAAAAATGTATATGAAAAAAAAATCGATTCGAATTAGGATTAAAAATCGATTAAAAATTTCCAAAAATCGATTTTTTATTTGATTAATTTTTTAGATTTTTTTTCTGCTTACAGTTACAGTTTACACTACGTGGTGTTTGTGATATGAAATGTAAGCTTACCCTAATCACAGTAAACATCATGTCTTCAGTCATTTTCAAGTTACTGTAGTCCGTACTACATGTATTGTAGCATTGAATCGAGAATCATTTTGAATAGACAATCGTTTGGAATCTGGAGAAAAAAAACTGCTTTCGAATTTTCATCGATTTTGAATCGCATCGTGACCCCAAGAATCGGAAATCAAATCGAATCGTGGGACACCCAAAGATTCACAGCCATATTTAACAGACTAAAGGTCAATATACCACATTCCCGACGCCGGGAAAGATCAGTTTCGGACGGATTTTCCATCTTTGATTATATCATTGATGTCAGGCAGGCAGTGTTTTTGGTAAATCTACTCCCTGCTTGACCATTCTACAGCATCACACAAAATACATTAAAAAAAAAGGTTTGCAACACGTTTCGAGCTTGTAGATCGGCTACTTTTGATATTTTTGAACGTGAATCATGAAAAGTAACAGCATTGGACATACTGTACCTGTATGAGGTTTCCACCTGACAGAGACGATATTTAATAGCTGTTGTTCATTTCTTTTCATTTATTCTTCCACTATTTGACTCTCCTCATATCAATATGTTGTACACGTACATAATCATGATTCACTACTAATTGTCAATTGTGTCAATTCCCCAAAACTGCAAGAATGAGCTTTGATGAAAATCAGACCATTTGAGAATATATATGCAGAATGTTCGGAAAAACATGGCACTTCATTAGCATAATGATTTACGAACGGAAATATACATACATTATCATGTTACATAAATACCGCAAAGGCAAAATGAATAATCCAACACGATGTGTTGTGTTGGGGAGAGAGAGAGAGAGAGATAGAGAGTATTGTTTTATGTAACCACAGGGCAAAGTTACCATAACTATGCCTTCAACATAAACGACAGTATAAAACATATCATTGATTTCTCTTAGGCAAAAAGCATCTCAAATTAAGACTGAAACAAAGTCTTTATGTAAGTCAGGAACACGATCGATGAGTGAACAATTCCATTACTACTCCAGTCGTAATTTGTCTGTGTTGCCGTGCGGTGGTTGAAAAAAGCACACGAAGCAAACACACCTGGGGGAGTGCAAAGCTTGTGGAAAAAAACATGTGGATTGCGAACCTTTTCTCAACCTCTGACCGTTTCCACCCAAAAAACCCATTCATCTCTTCGGGTCATCTCTCTTCACTGACACAGAGTTTCACGGGAATCCACATATCCGTTCTGTGGTTATTTCTCTGGTTGTTTCTAACCCCCCCACCAGAACGAGCAACTGCATTTATTTAATCACATGTGAAAAATGTGGTTTACAATATGTCGGAGAAACGGGTAAAACAATATAGGTACAAGGCTGGGACAACACGGATACAATATTAACAATGCAAAAAAAAGACAACCACAAGATTTGTGCAACATTTCATGGCTCACGGCCTTGAAGCTCTAAAATGCGCTGGACTTCCAACACAATCCCAACTGGACAGTTTTAGGACAAAGACGTTTGAATGAAAAACAGTGGATTAAGAACCTCAACACGGATTTTCCTGGAGGCTTAAACATGCCTAAAATCAGATCTTGAACACAACAAAACTTTAAACTCAGGATTAAACTGGAGAAATCTAAAATTGATTGGATCAGACTTCCTTCGGATACATGGCGAATGCATTTATTCCATGCACTGTGCCTGCACATGACCTTCGGACATCCAGAGCTTGACCGAAACCCCATATGAACACTTTGTGGAGACCCTATAATAGACAGTGAGCTTGTCTATCGGCTATCGTCGGTGAGGATATTGAATGAAGGGTGAAAACAGACTAGAATAGAGCCCTGAGGGTGGTTAAGTCCCTCTCTCTCCTCTCTCCTCGGCCCCTCTGAGCGCCACCACCGCTGGGGGGCTTCAGGGGGTTACGGTGACGCATACAGCCACACAGGTTGGACCGGAAACTTCTGAACCGGAGCCATTATTTGAGGCACAATCGTCGCCTGGATATCCCATTAGATTTAATGGAGGCCATGCAATTCCAGTACAGTAGGAACGTGAGCAGGTTGGCAGAGGGAGTGTAGCACCCAGGCTTATATTACACAACTGACTGTGAAAAGAAAATGTGTCCAAAAACTGTTACTTTTCATGTACTGTACTGGGGGAAAAGATAACCTAAACAATATAACCTAAAGATAACCTAAAAAAATATAACTACATCTGATCCGATGTAGTTGTAACAAAATCTTAGCTTGTTAATGCTTTTCATTAGTTAAATGTATATAAATAAGATGCACTTTATTGCCGTAATTAACATTATAAAAAGTTGCGGTTGCTGCTTGTTACCTTTGGAGAGTCAATGCGTCGTAATTCTAGCTCCGTACCATGATTATCCAGCTAAAAATGGTCCCACCATTTGTTATTGAGCCATTCTGACCTGAGATCAGATTCATACGAGGTTTCCGCCGGACACACACTGGTCTGATGAACCCATTCTGACCTGAGATCAGATTCTAAAAATGTCAGTCGCTCTTCGATTTTTCAAAAATAGCAGACCTACAAGCTCGTATCGCGCCACTCGGTGGCGCGATACGAGCTTGTAGGTCTGCTATTTTTCAATAGCTAAAGCATAACATGACGCCGACACCAAAATGGGTGCCCGGTCAGAATGGGTTAAGCCACTTCCACAATCCGACTCACAAACAAAGAGCAGAGCGACTCAAGACTGCCCATACCCCCTCGTTCACTTTGCATAATTGGACTCAGAAGCCCTTGCGAGCCAGTTATAGGTTGATTTCCGGTACACGTCTACACGATACAAACGTTGTGGGATAAAGATTATAATAATTGAAAAGAAAATGAGTACTAAAAATAAATAATAACGAAGCCCCTGCCTTGTTATCGATTCCAGCCCCAGCCGGCAGAAAGCCAATAGCACTCTTTAACTAAAGGGCGCTGATGACAAGTCCACCTTCTCGCAAAAACCTTAAGATGTAATTGTAAACCATCGCTGTCAGATGGAAATGTCGCATGTCCAGAAACTGTTACTTTTCATGTACTGGGGGAAGAAAAATGACCTAAACTAGTTCCTGCGAGAGTGAGGTCTATAGCCAACACCAACTCGGGATTCCCGAATCGCTGCACTCCACAATTTCCTATCCAACATCAGGTCCTTGAGCTCTGCAGTGTTGTCAGCCAAGCTGTCGCGCCGCAGCACGTCTACATTAGGTGGTACGCTTCTTTCCCCTCCTGGCTTTGCCCTGGGCTGGCTCCCATAGGGTCAATTTACTTTGTCCGTGATCCGTGGTATAGGTCCCCATAGAGGTCCACATTTCTGATGCGGTCCGTCCATGTGACACCTAGTGCCATTCGTAGCATTCTTGTCCCATCCAGGGCTTTTTCCTGTTGTATTGTAAGTGTCCATGTCTCGGCACCCATACAGCAGTATTGACTCAACACTACAGTAGCTATGAACAGCCGCCTCTTATGGTCTTCTCCCATATATCTGATTTACACACAAGTGCTCTCCGAACCTTCAGATCCTGTTCTGTTGAGGCAGTCCGGGCCCAGAGGTACTTGAAGTCCTCAACTCGCTCTGCAGTGGAAATGGTTTTGTCCTCGGTGTCGACTTGTTCATAACCTAAACAATATAACTACGTCGGATCCGATGTAGTTATTCACAAACTCTTAGCTTGTTAAAGGGATTGTGACATTAAAAAAAAGGTTTTGGAATTGTAATTGTTTTTTTTAGGTTTTCTAATCTCAATTGCACCCAAAAAACATGAACTTTTAAAATTCAGTAGATTTTCTGTGATCTGGGGTTTTCTGGCTCAAACAGGTGCTCTGATTTGCCGGCAGTAAGTGACATCACTTACTGCAAATCCCATATATGTCAATGGGATTTGCCAGCAGATGTCACTGTTTCACTGTGTTGCCTGTTTTCATTGTAGCTCAAAAGGCCCAAAAAACCCCAAAGAAAACTTCAGACCACAGAAAATCCACTGAATGTTCAAAGTTCAGGTTTTTTGGGTGTAATTGAGGTCATAAAACCTAAAAGAAAAAAGAAAAAATAAAATAAATGAAAATTAATGTTATAAAACCTTGAATACTTTTCATAATTATAATCACTGTATGTATTTTCAATTGTTTACTAACCTTAGTATTATGTAAATTAGCTGTTTGAACTTGTAAGAGTGATTGATTCCCCCCCCCAAAAAATAAGAACAAAGTGTACGACTGTACGTGTCCCTTTGCCATTTGATTACTTAACCCATTCTGGACTGACCTCAACATTTTCTCCGGTTTTCCGAAATCAATATTTTCACGACTTTCACAAAAATAGCAGACCTACAAGCTCGTAGCGCGCCACTCGGTGGCGCGCTACGAGCTTGTAGATCTGCTATTTTTCAATAGCTAAATTACAACATGATGTTTCAAACGCCAAAAGGGGTTATCCCGCCCAACATGGGTTAACCAGTCCACTTCTCAGTCAACAACAACAGGTATTGCATACCATTTTCCCAATTTGGGACACACATTTTTGTTTCCAAAGTAATATTTCTGTGTTTTAGTTTTTTTTTTTTTACCACTGAGCTATAAATAGACCATACCTGCTTGCTCAGGGGAGAAATTATCATTCTGGTCAAACCAGAGACAGGATGGTGTCAAAGGCTGTGTCCGGCCGATAGGATCCAAATGTCTCAATAGAAAAGAACAGAGAGACCAAATATAGAACCGGTGTTGTGGGACTCTCACTTATTTTCTAAAAAACATGTGTATAATTTGAAATGGGACTTTCTGTATAATGAGTACTTAAAATATCTGGTACGTGACTTTGTATTTTTAATCAACAAAAATGTTGAATACTGTACAAGTCACGTTTACTTGTAACCCGGGTAGATATGTTTTTGGTGTCGATACAAAATCTCCCATTCCACCACCGACGACACGTTGACGAGCGCTGCTGGAAACACCAAGATAAATGTGGTCAGCGTGTGGAGGAGATGAAAAGGTTCAGTGTGGGGAAAATAATTCACACCCGTGTGAACCGAGTGGTGCAACTCCCCCCTCTCTCTCTCCCCCCTCCCCTCCTTTTTTTTTTTTTTATATATTTTTTTTATCCCACGATTTTGTAACCCATTTTTCACCCCTGTGTCAATCATCTAATGTGATCCTGGGCTCTACACACCCTCCACCAACCTAGTCCCCATATATGGGGGACAAGGGGAGAGCAACGGACTTGAACTCATGCTTCCTTCGTGCCTGAGTGTCCAAGTTGCTCCTTTACACCTGACAGGGGGGGAGTTTCCCTGGTTGGACGTAGCGCGTGGAAGGAACACGTTATTCCAACCAGTTCCTTTCCCCTCCATCAGGCGCCCCGGCTGGCCAGGGGGAGGCAGTTTAGTGACCAGGATTACTGCATGTTTTTTGTGAGGGTATCTACCCTATAGGGGACACGGGGAGAACATGCAGACTCCACACAGAAAGGCCCTTTCACCAAACCCCGCCTTCGGGGAATACTGGACTACTCGCCCCGGTGCGTGCCCGTTTTTCCTCCCGGAATTTTCCTCAGTGAGGGGGATAACTTGTAATATGCTATTGGCTGTTTGTATTCTTTTTGGAAAAATATAAAAAGATACTCCTGTGGAAAGGCTATATTATTTGACTTATATTGAACCTATAAACAATTTAGTATTATTTAGTATATGTAAGGTTTTGCCCACTCAAATGGTACCTCGTCAGATAATCCCCACATATCCTACAACAATTTCTGTGAACAGACTTCACTGTAGTAGCTTTTCATAAATTATATTTGTACTTAGGCTGTTCTGCTGTCATGAAAGTTTATAGTTAGAGAAATTCAAAGTCCAGCCGTCTGCTGTCCAGCCTCTCCCACCCCTCACTGGGGAAGATTCTGGGAGTAAAACAGAAACGGGGCGAGTAGACTTGTTACCCCTTCAGGTATGGGCACTGATGACGCGGAGGAGGAAACACGCCACCAGCACCCACAGCGTCCCGAGCGGGAATCGAACCCAGGACCTTCTATAGCTGTGAGGCGACACTCCCCCTCCCCTCCTCTCTCTCTCTCATTAGCAGGCAACAGTGCAGCTCTCTCTCTCTCTCTCTCTGTTTCTGGCACAACAGCGCCCCTACAGCACCCCTACTGGTACATACTGGTGCTCATTAACGTCACAAAAACTGAGGTGTAATGGCGTGTGCTGATGAACAGGAGAGGAGACGCGGGGAGCTAGCACCTGATTTCTCAAAGCATCCGCCACTTGTTTTTTTCTGTGCCGTGGTTACCATAGAGATGAGATCTCTGTTCACTGCCACTAAACCATTCTATAGTCTGTGGAAAACCTGTCTGTCTGCCTGTCTGTCTGTCTGTCTGTCTGTCTGTCTGTCTTCTGCCTGTCTGTCTGTCTGTCTGTCTGTCTGTCTTCTGCCTGTCTGTCTGTCTGCCTGTCTCATCTTATCTATCTATCCATCTAGCCATCTATCTATGCTGGCCTCTGTCGGCAAAGAAAGCTCACATGTCCATGCAAAAAATGCCACTTTTTCAGGATTCAAATTCGAAACCGCCAAAAGCAGCAGATCGACGAGCTCAAAACGCAGCGCGAGCATCCATATCCGCTACTTTTCATGCTGATGCTGATGGCGTTAGCATCATGTCGTGCTTTAGCTATTGAAAAACAGCAGATCTACAAGCTCATAGCGCGCCACCGAGTGGCGCGCTATGAGCTTGTAGGTCTGCTATATATTTATTTTTATCGAAGAGCGACTGACATAGAAGACATTTTTAGAATCTGATCTCAGGTCAGAATGAAAAACTGTCAGGATGTAGAAGACATTTTTAGAATCTGATCTCAGGTCAGAATGAAAAACTGTCAGGATGTAGAAGACATTTTTAGAATCTGATCTCAGGTCAGAATGGGTTAAAGGTTTCATGAGATTCATTATAATTTTTAAATTTTCCGTTTGTCTTTTAGGTTTTATGACCTCAAATTACACCCAAAAAAAAAATCTGAATTTTGAACATTCAGTGGATTTTCTGTGGTCTGGGATTTTCTCGGTGTCTGTGGAGCCGTTTGAGCTGCAATGAAAACCGGCAAAACAGTGAAAACTGAACCTTTTTGGGTGCAATTGAGCTCAGAAAATGTATGGGGTGGGGACCATGGGGTGGTCTGTCTGTCTGTCTCCAGACAGTATCGTATGGGGCGGGGGCTGTGGTGTCTGTGGTGGTGGACGTATTGATATACGTACTGTGATATACTTTGTAAAATGTTGTGGAACATTCAATAAAATACTTAACCCATTCTGACCGGGCACCCATTTTGGTGTCGGCATCATGTCGTGCTTTAGCTATTGAAAAATAGCAGATCTACAAGCTCATATCGCGCCACCGAGTGGCGCGATACGAGCTTGTAGGTCTGCTATTTTTGAAAAATCGAAGAGCGACTGACATTTTTAGAATCTGATCTCAGGTCAGAATGGGTTCATTAGGACCAGTGTGTGTCCGGCGGAAACCTCGTATGAATCTGATCTCAGGTCAGAATGGGTTAAAAACGTGGGGTGGTGGTGTGGAGGCTAGGTGGTGGTGTGGTGTCTGTCTGTCTCCAGAGAGCTGTGTGGAGGCTAGGTGGTGGTGTGGTGTCCGTCTGTCTGTCCGTCTGTCTCCAGAGAGCTGTGTGGAGGCAGTGCGCTTTGTGTGTTTTATTGAACCTGATCCCTCTTTATATCCCAGAACAAATAAGACAATCTATTTCCCCTCGCCGAGCACTCACTCCGGCTGCCGCGATTAAAGGAGACAACCGCCGTTTGGCATTATAAGCTCAAGGAATGACACGTTTTATGTATTTCATTTACTCATATACTTATACTATTCTCCTTCTTAGCGTCTACTTTTCTGATTTGAGGATTGGAAGAAGTAGGCCTACTCCCATTTTGTTCTACAAATAGCAATAAAACATAATGTAGAAATACTCTTGAAATTGTGACTTGAGTGAAAGTACAAAAGTAATACATGTACAGTATATCAAGGCACGTATATCATCAATATATACTTAAAAGAAGCAAAAGTAAAGGGTCTCATTATTATGCAGAATGTCTCATTTCTCAAGTTTTCAGATAATTGGCAGTAAAAAAATACAAACATTCGCCTCTGAGATGTAGTGGAGCAGAAGTATAACTATTAGAGAAATGGACATAATACTCAAGTAAAACTGTGAAAGTACAGTACCACAAAAATGGTAACAGTAATGACACCTCATCTACACTGCCAGTCATGCGAGCGAGCGAACGAACGATGACATCTCATTAGAACACGTTTTTCAATTAGCCCATTCTGACCGGGCACCCATTTTAGTGTCGGCATCATGTCATGCTTTAGCTATTGAAAAATAGCAGATCTACAAGCTCATATCGCGCCACCGACGCTCCCATGTCCGTTCTTCGCGCGATATTATATTGCTGTTGGAACGCTCACTCCTTGCCTGTGTGTAGACGAGGTGTCACTCTTCATTGAAAAGTGTGATGTACGGTAGCATCCATCACAGAGAAACAGGCCTTGGGGGCAGGAGTGTCGGCAGCAGAAGGATAGAGAGACTTTTTCTTCCTTAAAAACACTAATAACTCTCCATCGCTCTTTGCCTTGTCCCTCCAGCTGTCTTAATATCCTTCGCTCTCTCGTTCTCCTGGCGGGTCGGCGACGCTTGGACGATCAGCCTCTCCCAACGAACACCCTTCCCCGCCCCCATGTTTTTAGGATTGACTTTAAAATTCTGTTACTTGTCTATAAAGCTCTCAATGGTCTCGCACCTCCGTACCTCCGTGACTGCCTACCTAGATACAGTATGTCCCTAGCCGCCCCCTCAGGTCCTCCAATGCTGGCCTACTTGAAGTGCCTAAAAGAATGTGCACAAAAAAGTATGGTGAGGCAGCTTTTTGCTTCTATGGCCCAACAGCCTGGAATAAACTTCCATTCGAGCTCAGACACGCACCCTCTGTAGACATTTTTAAATCTCAACTCAAGACTCACCTCTTCACCCTTGCTTTTAGTTGAGTTTTATTTTTATTTTTGTATGTGTTTTTATTTATTTTATGTTCTTATATTCGGTTTTGTTCTCTGCTATTGTTCTATCATTTTAACTACTTGTGTTTTATTGTATTTTATTTTTGTGTCCTGCCCTGTGAAGCAATTTGAGCTGCATTTATGTATGAAAAGTGCTATAAAAAAAAAAAATAATAATAATAATAATAATAATAATGCTAATAGGAACGGCAGGCTTTCTAGTCCTGGAAAGTTCGGATGCTACAATAGCAGCCGAAAACCTTGTTTGAAAACCCTTGGTATAGTAGAATATAACTTTAGCACGTCTGCTGTGGTTGGAGGAGGTCTCCCTGCTCCTCCTTTGGACAACCCTGGTGGTGGTGTCTGCTACTGTACGTAGGTCACCTACTGGATGAAAAGTAGTTCGCTACTAACCGCACAATATCCCCCCCTGCAGGCCAAGCCGGGGATTTCCATCTTGCAAGTGCGGTAGAACTCCTACGGGGGGGAGAACCCGGGTTCAGATGGCTTAACCCATTCTGACCTGAGGTCAGATTATAAAAATGTCTTCTATACATCCTGACAGTTTTCATTCTGACCTGAGATCAGATTCTAAAAATGTCTTCTATATATGTCAGTCGCTCTTCGATTTTTCAAAAAATAGCAGACCTACAAGCTCGTAGCGCGCCACTCGGTGGCGCGCTACGAGCTTGTAGATCTGCTATTTTTCAATAGCTAAAGCACGACATGATGCCAACACCAAAATGGGTTAAGTATGTATAGCAGTCATGGCCCTTCGAATACCTGACTGACAGAGGCGATGCCGTGAAAGAAAAAGGGCAGATAAAAATATAGGTTCTAATGAATTAGTAAATAATGTATTGATTATGTTGCGGCTGGGTTTGCATGATACAGTAACATTATTGATGTAGACGTTCAAGGAGACACTTAACTGTCAGTGGTGTAATAGCTGGATTTATAGAGCCAGTTTGCATGTTCTCCAGTCAACAGCTCCTCCACAGTTCCCAAACCTTTGAGCCGTGACCATCCAAAAATACAAGTAAGACGCGCAAACGCGGGAAGCGAACGCAGCTCGTAAATGGCAATAACAACAATTAGAATGAATTACATACTTTTTTAAGATTTTATTTTTAAGTTAAGTTTTTTGAAGTTAAGTGTTTAAAAAAAAATTAAGTTAAGTTTTTTTGTGTTTTTTGAAGTTAAGTTTTTTGAAGTTAAGCGTTTTTAAAGTTGTTTTTGAAGTTAAGTTTTTTGTGTTTTTTTAAGATTTTATTTTTAAGTTTTTTGAAGTTAAGTGTTTTTTAAGTTTTTTTTAAGTTAAGTTTTTTCTTTTTCATTTTAAGTTAAGTTTTTTTTAAGTTACGTTTTTTTAAGTTAAGTTGTGTGTGTGTGTGTGTGAGTGCGTGCGTGCGTGTGTGTGTCTTGTGTGATACAGCTGCGCCCTCTGGTGGCGGGCGGGTGGTGTAACAGCGGGACAGACACACACACACACACACACACACACACAGACATGATCTGCAGGGTCTCATAGTTAGTGCTCACTTCGCAATCACTGCATTCGCAATAATCATATTTGAACCTGGGGAGGGCGGGGACCACCCACCCTGACAAGCACGTGGAATTGTGGGAGTTGAGGCGTTTGTGAAAATAGCGAAGGCAGTGCACGTTAAAGGACCACTTCACAACTTTTCAACCTATCTTCATATAATAGGTATGGCACGATTTCTTTCTACTCAGTCTGTGTCTCATAGGAGGGCTGTGGGCAGTTCAGAAACCGTCTTCCAGTGACATCATCATCATCATTATGCAGATTCTTTTTTAAATTAGATTTTTTTACAAAAATGTTTAGATTTTCATTATCGTGAGAACGATGGCTTCCATTTTCGCATTGCAACTTTTCAGGACTAGAAAGACTGCAGCTTCTATTAGCTTGTATTCCCCATCTAAATCCCGCCTGAAGACCCACTTCTTTACCTTGGCTTTTAACGCCGCTTGAGTTCCTTTGGTCCTTGTATATGTTTTGTCTCACTGTGATGCTGTTGTTTTTCTGTTGTTTTCTGTAATGTGTCTCAGTTGTTGTCACTGTTTGTACTTTGTTTTCTCGCTGTTGTTTTTCTGTGTGGTAGCTTTAGTGCACTTGTTTTTATTTTATTTTATTCTCCTGTACAGCACTTTGTAAACTCTGAGTTTTAAAACGTGCTATATAAATAAAGTGGATTGGATTGGATCGATGATGTCACTGGAAGACGGTTTTTTCATGATTATTAGTGAGGACCTATTATATGAAGCTAGGTTGAAAAGTGGTGAAGTGGTCCTTTAAGGTGCTGTGGTATGCCGGGTCAGGTTGTGTTGCGATCAGGTGAGTTGCGTGGCGGCTTCGTGTGGCGTTGTGTTTTTCTGTTGGTATGTTTCACGGTCTTAAGTCTGATATAGGCAGGGCTGCACACAACTTTTTTTGGTCTAGTCCTCAGAGGAGCACCTGGAGGAGTTTCTTGGTGCTCCTAAAATGCGGCGACCCGTCTCGCCGGATGGATAAAAGAGGGATGAATAACTTATAGCTATAACGATATTTATTGGATGAGTGGGGAGTCAATGGAGGGTATTGCAACTCTAGATTTAGCCCTAGAATGGCTCTTGTTGTAGATTCATCCCGTTATTAAAAGAAATCTAAATTTGCTAAAATCTAGGTCCATGTGTGGTCCAGCCCTATGGAATGCATATTCTAATAAAAACAACTTAATACTTCCTAAATAACCGATCTACTAGCTCACAACGTGTCGCGACACGTTGTGAGCTTGCAGATCAGCTATTTTTTTAACATGCGACACATCGTACGGCGAAGCATACATCAGGCTTCCCTTTTGTTTTTAGCCGAGGCGACGTAGTCAGACAGTCAGACACACATGGCTCCTCGGTGCAAAAATAAACAGTGTACACTACCCGACTTTACGATAATAAGGGACAGTACTGTATGTCAAGACACAGTGTTCGTGTTGGGCAGCAGCAGTGCCAGTCCGCAATGCTTTAAACTCTTCCCACTCCACTATGTCGGAACTAAAACCTTAGTACCCGTAAAAAGTCGGCGGCCGGTGCCTATAGGCTGTGAGAGACGGCATCTCACACGAGCAACCATGCTGCTCCAGCAGCCGGAAAACAAACACAAGCACAGCGGCGAATGGTAAGAGTGCAAAGCATCCAAAGCATGCCCTTTTACACCGGGGACTACGGTAGTTTGCTATCTGAAACGGAGAAGACGAAACTATCAGGTCAGGTTTCCTCAGTAGTAAACTCCTGTCCTCCTGTCAACCGCCCTCCTCCCAGCAGAAAGCAGCATGGAATCCTCCCCCCTTTTGAGTAAGGACGCGCTGTGATTGGCCACAATGGCCAGTGCACTTGTGCAAGACGTGCTGTGACTGGCCAGTAGCCACTTTGAGTGGCAGTCGGTGGGAAAATGCTCTCGCCACAGAATTGACTAGTATTCTGGGCCATAATAATCATTCCAGGCGGCCCCGGCTGTTGGTATACGCAGAAGCGCTTCCCGGCGCTTGATTGACAGCGCATTTTGAATTTTGACGAGGCATGCGCGCTGGCGCACCGCTTACGTGCAGCCCTGGATACAGCATCAACTTACTGTTTTGTTTTCGCTTACCTCACCTCACCTCACCTTCAACCGGTTCAACATGACATTATACAAGCGTTTGGAAATTGATTATTTAATGATTATCTGCGTGGCCGCAACAATCACCCCGTTTAGCCCCCATTACCGCCTGTGTGCATACACAAAACAATCAAGAACACAAACACAAAAACAAGTGCTATATCTGCATAATGTGGTTGCAGATGATTCATGAATGCATTCCCTATACCTCACCGCGCAAAGCGTGCCGCGACTACAAAATAGCCGATCTACAAGCTCGCGACACGTCGTGAGCTTGTATAGATCAGCTATTTTCTATACTTCGGAAATCTTTTGAAAGTGGTTCACTGTGTCTGAGGGTTTTATAAGTATGTAACCATGGAAAAGTATTAAAAAGAGCTTTGTGGCTAAATAATAACCACATTGGAACGCAGGTTTCCTTATTTACCTGTTCTGAAAGGTAACGGTTTTGGACGTACGTTAAAATAAATTCCACCCGATATAATATCTCCTTTGTAGATCCAAGAACCAAGTATGATGCATATAATATTACCTCCTCATGCTTCTATGTACGTACATAACACAAACAAGTATGATACAAACAAGTACTATGCATAATGTATACTATCACAGTGCCTCCTGTGTACATGCATTAATGCACAGGTACATTGCATAATGTATATATGTCATTACCGCCTGTGTAAGCGATAACTCACGACAGGCCGGGTTTGCGAGTTCATGCTTTTATAAAACACTTACCAAAATGGCAGTATCAAAATCATACACACGTCCAAACAGTCGTCCATGTTCCAATTATAACCCCTTTGCAATAACAGTTTCATAATGATAATAATCTTTCCAAGCAGCCTGCGCGCACACACAAGGCAGGTTGCTATGCAACGTTTGCGTACGGTGTTATGCAGCAAGTTTCTAATAATGGAAATAATGTAACTCATTTACCATTTCAACCTTTTTTCAATACTTCTGTTTTCATAGCGCACAGAGTGATACAGAAGTTAACTGTACAAGGATTCATAGCCAATGCCATGCTATATTAGATGGCTATTATCCCATTCTGACCGGGCACCCATTTTGGTGTCGGCATCATGTTATGCTTTAGCTATTTAAAAATAGCAGATCTACAAGCTCATATCGCGCCACCGAGTGGCGCGATACGAGCTTGTAGGTCTGCTATTTTTGAAAAAAAATCGAAGAACGACTGACATTTTTAGAATCTGATCTCAGGTCAGAATGGGTTCATCAGACCAGCGTGTGTCCGGCGGAAACCTCGTATGAATCTGATCTCAGGTCAGAATGGGCTATTATAGGTGATATGCGCGTGACATCTTCATCATACCTGGAAGTTATGCAGCAATACTTTAGTTAGCTCCGAGTGGTGAGAAAATGACTTTCTTACAGCCCATACTGTACATCCAAACAGAAAAGTCCTATCTGATTGCATTAAACAACGTTAAACTCACTTTGCAACTGGACTTGCCACTCACTTTATGCACGCACATAATATACCCTCCATACAAAGTGGTTCCCAAACGTTTTGCTAGCTATTGACCCAAAAGATACATTTGATGTTTTACCTGGGACCCAAAACTAGTGAAAATAGCAGCTCTACTGCACAAGCTCA
Source organism: Protomyctophum parallelum (assembly GCF_964188405.1). NCBI lineage: Eukaryota > Metazoa > Chordata > Actinopteri > Myctophiformes > Myctophidae > Protomyctophum > Protomyctophum parallelum. The sequence continues at coordinate 5,427,771 of NC_139715.1, forward strand.
GAGATTGTGAGATTGTTTAGATCAGCTGTTTTCGCTACTACGGGCGCGTTCGGAAATGTGCCCTGAACGCACTGGTGTGTGTCGTATAATTTTCTATAAATTAACTAACTAAATAACTATGGTACTATTTTCACTGAGTCAAGTAAAATGTTTTAGTGATCCCATGCAACAGAAGGTCTTTCACTCAGGGGCTTCTGACTAAATTTAACATCTATTGTTCTAAAAAACCTTTGAGGCAGCTCAGAGGTGTGAATGAAACCAGATCCTATTGTCTGCCACAAGAACCTGTGTTTTGCATAGCCCTGATAGCAGAGCCGAGAGGAGTTCTTACTCTTAGGCTACTGAGTTACTGGGTCAATACTGTTTTAATTCACTTCCATTTCAGTTCTGTTATAATTAACTACGTTCACTAGAGTGCTCAGTTTCATCTAAAAGACCGGTTTATGTTTTAACTACAATTTGTCATGGGATCTGTAAAGTAGTAATCTGGTGTTTTAATGTAAGGTTAGATACTCATGTCTAGCCAGAGAGGCCCGCCTCTGTAACTCTGTGAAACATGACTCTGGGCTACTTTCATTGGTCAAAAGAGTCAGGAAGTGCCTGGTTCAGCTACTGGAGGAGGGGGGATCAGATCTGTATATAACACCTTGTTTTTCTTGTGAACTAGGCTGTTCGAACGAGTCTAAACATTTGGCTCCCCTAGGCTGGTTGGAACAGACATTGGCGTGTACCGTTTTGAGACATGCTTGTTTTGTAGCGAATTGGAATCTCTTTGTGTTTTACCAAATAAACGCTAAGATCCGGAGAAACCTTTGTCCTGCTTTTTCGTCTTCACTCTTCATACTGACTGACACACACGGGGAAAGTATACCACATGTGCTCTCTTGTCGTTCGTTTATTCAGTGCACTCAGTGCGTTGTCGTTCTAAAATCCAGTGCGCTGCGCACCGGGTGTGCCGAGTGCACGCACTGAGCAACCCTACCCTCAGGGTAGGGTTGCTCAGTGTGAATGGTGTGTTGTAACTGGTCGTTCGTAAATAAGGCACACTGAACGCACTCTGTGACGTCACCGCCCACCACACTCAACAAACTGACCACATTCCCGGTGTGCATAGCCGAACGCGCCCTACATCTTTCTAATACATAGAATTTCTTAGATTTGTCTTTTCTTTCTTCATGAAATGACTGGAAAAAAAATCATTGAATTTGTTTTTTTATTTCATGGAAATTTCTTATTTTGGGAAAATGTTTTGAAATAATATATATATATATATATATATATATATATAAAAAATGAGGAAATGAGGAAAAAATAAAGGCACCCATACAAAAATATGTCAGCGACCCTCAAATGGGTCCTGACCCTGTTTTTTGGGAAACAGTGCTTTATACCACACCTTAGCAGCCAATAATTATAAGATGACGATCAAGATGTTAACCCATTCTGAACGGGAACCCATTTTGGTGTCAGCATCATGTCATGCTTTAGCTATTGAAAAATAGCAGATCTACAAGCTCATAGCGCGCCACCGAGTGGCGCGCTACGAGCTTGTAGGTCTGCTATTTTTGAAAAATCGAAGAACGACTGACATTTTTTTTTAAATCTGATCTCAGGTCAGAATGGGTTAATCAGACCAGTGCGTGTGTCCGGCGGAAACCTCGTATGAACCTGATCTGAGGTCAGAATGGGTCAAAAAGCTCGACGTTACCTCCGTCCAGGTCCTCGCTGCCAAAGTGGTTCCTGTAGAAGAGCATGAGCTCGATGCGGTAGCACTTGTAGAGCGTCACCGTGCAGATCAGCAGCAGCAAGATGGCCCCCAAGCCCCCTGCCAGCTCCACCGTGTACATCAACTCTGCTACAGTATGGGGAGAGGTGGGGAGGGGGAGAGAGAGAGAGAGAGAGGGGGGTGAAAGGCAGGAAAGGAGGAGGACATGGTGGAATTAACACATTTAGTACAGGAAGTGCCTTCAAAATAAAGGCTATAGAGTGCCAGAGTTGTCTGATCGCTTTTACTTTGAAAGCCATGAAACAGGAAACACTTGCCTAAAAAAGTTGACTTTACAAAGGGACCTCACATCCCCGGTCATCTTAATATATTGTTTTACGCTCCAAAAACCGTTCATATTTTGCGGGAGAGACGGATGAGGAGCAGAAATGAAGCGCCAGCATATCGATCCATTCATCACCACGGAGAGAGCGCCCTGGATTAGGAGATACGAGTCATTCTTTCCGCCGCGCTAACATGGGAGTCAATGACAAGCTAATAGTTGCACAGAGCGTTAGCATACGGCAAGCGGAAAGCGAAATGCCAAAAAAAAAAAAATAGGAAAAATTCGGAATATTCTTATCTCGCCCCGCGTCGCTGGGACGTCGCTAGGACGTCCTCACACGTCAATAGTACTAATATTTCGGGATCCTTATGACGTTCTCAGACGTCCTATGTATAGAATCTGTTAAATGGAAGGAAATATTTTCATTTGAATTGAAACCTAGATACGATGATTTCAAGTAAGTGCCACCGCCTCCTGAGCAGAGCTGATCATCGTATGTGAAAAGCATCACTGAAGATAGCATTTCTGTAGACTTAGATAGCATTTGATAGACTTATAGCGTGTTATGTAGACAGCACTATAATTGCATTGTATATAGTCATAGCACGTATAGTAGTATATATGTATAGTTTATATGTATAGTCTCATAATATAGATATTCCACTGTTACTTTCTTAGCTTACGCATGTTTCATGATAAATGCTTTTTTGTGATGTATTCCCATGCTTTTTTGTTCTTGCTTAATGTAAGTCGCTCTGGATTAAGAGCGTCTGCTAAATGCCTAAATTGTAAATTGTAAATTGTAAGAAGCCACCCTCGAGTGTAATATTGCCGTCAAAATAAAACATAAAATTGCGGGGGAATTCCACTCTCAAAATGACAGCCTTTCTGCAAGTGTTATCTCTTTTATCTTTTATCAGTGATTAGAGTCACTAGTTTACCCAGCCGGTCCACTGACAACTTTTACCAAACTAAACACAAAGAATCAAATCGTTGTAATTAAGATATTGGATAGAAATTAATAAAAAAAAGATAATATGCCAGAAACGTCCCATGCAAACTGCCAGCCACTTCTCTGCCGAGACTCCGTCTGGTCAGCATGCACAGCTTTTATATGTTTATTAGTTTCGTTTGAGAACGGCTAGGTGTGCTGTGACTGTGAGGCTTGCTATTTGAGCCCATATTTCAACCAATCTGATCGCTTGGTCGGATCTTCTCCCGTCGTATAATCTGGGTTAACCTTCGTTTGAAGTAAAAAAAGAGCCACCATGTTGAAAACACGCTGCTATCGGAACCAGTCTTGTTTTATTTGGGGGATATTCGTATTATCAGTGAAATGTGTCCTCTCTCAACCAGTTAGTACTGTGTTGACATCAAGACAGAATGAATCAAGAGGGAAACAACACAAATCAAAACATTTTTGTTTTGCTTCGCAAGCTGTGTACATGTCATGATATTGACAATCAAACAGTTCATACAATTCCACGAGAACTGAGTGGTCACCGGGAGTATACTACGAACGCACAGAAAAGATCAACAATCAACAATCAAACCGAAACGGGAGGCTATAAGAAGAGTGTAATGGAACGTTAACAGATGCACTGAGACAACGTGATGTACTGGAACTGCGGCGTCTGACAGCTTCCCACTGACACCCCCATGCTGAGTCTACATCACGCAGCGGCGGAGGTGAGTGTGTGTGTGTGTGTGTGTGTGTGTGTGTGCGGGGGGGGGGTTACTACAGTATATAGTGCCAGCCAGGACAGCGTGTGTTGCGTGTAGCCGTGCACGTGCACTTGTATTACTATACTTGTAAGGGTCCTCACGAGAGCAATGTAAAAAAAAAAAAGGAGAAAAAAAGATTTGTAACGTTTCCACACGTGAGGCTCTCTATGGATCCTCGAGGAGTCTTTTTTTAACCCATTCTGACCTGAGATCAGATTCATACGAGGTTTCCGCCGGACACACACTGGTCTGATGAACCCATTCTGACCTGAGATCAGATTCTAAAAATGTCAGTCGCTCTTCGATTTTTCAAAAATAGCAGACCTACAAGCTCGTAGTGGCGCGATATGAGCTTGTAGATCTGCTATTTTTAAATAGCTAAAGCATAACATGATGCTGACACCAAAATGGGTGCCCGGTCAGAATGGGTTAAGTGGTGCAACCACTTCTACATCCAGCATGCAATGTCCGTGTGCCTGTGTACCTGTCTGTGATGTGTGTACCTGTGCGAGCATGAGTGGTGTGCGCATGCGTGAAATTGGAACGAGAGAAGTATGTGACATGGCTGCCACCTGCTGGACGCAAACGATACAGAGAAGAAGTTGGAACGACACAGAGAAGAAATTGGAACGATACAAATTGGAACGATACAGAGAACCAATGGACGGGAGTTGCACCACTCGGTTCACACTGGTGTGATTTTTCATTGTGTCATTTGTTATGTTTGATGTCAATGACTTGCATGTACTGCATGGACCCCCTGTGTGTCTGGAACAAAGTTTCAATTTTAAAATTGTGAATTTAGACAAAAATATGTATATGTAGACGTTATGTTTAGGGGTTTGGAGATGGAGTATGCTCAGTTGCACACCGGTCTGCATGGTACACCGGAAATAGCCAATTTACAAGCTCATAATGCGTCACACCACTACGCACTGGCGGGCTTGTAGATCTGCTATTTTCGGCTTTAGGGTTTACGGTGGAAAAACAATTGACAAACATTGATGACATAAAAATGATATTCACTTTGTTCACGTTGAAATGTTCATGTCCTCATAACTATAGTGATACAAACGTGTGTGTGTGTGTACTGTATGTGTGTGTGTGTGTGTGTGTGTGTGTGTGTGAGAGAGAGAGAGAGAGCAGTCAGAGCTTGTGGCCATTAGCTAAAGCCGGTTTGCACGGATCAGCGGATGGAAGTGGTCCACTGTCTCCCTGTCATCCGTCATTGCCCGCCAGCCAGCCAGCCAGCCAGCCAGCCAGCGGTAGCCTCGACAGCACCAGCTCCCCGACAAGCCGTCTGCAGCCAGGCCTGACAAACACCCTGCACACTGCTTGGTGTCAGCATCATGTTATGCTTTAGCTATTTAAAAATAGCAGATCTACAAGCTCAAGACCTACAAGCTCGTATCGCGCCACCGAGTGGCGCGATACGAGCTTGTAGGTCTGCTATTTTTGAAAAATCGAAGAGCGACTGACATTTTTAGAATCTGATCTCAGGTCAGAATGGGTTCATCAGACCAGTGTGTGTCCGGCGGAAACCTCGTATGAATCTGAGCTCAGCACTCCACATACTCTCTTGGCCTGCCCCAATTTCACACTGTGTTGCTGTTGGTTTGTTTTGGAGTTTCGTATATCTTCTCAAAAACGTAAAGAAGTTTGCATTGTTCTCCCCCGTGTGTCTCTTAGGGTACGCACCCAGCGGCGGAACTACCGGGGGTGTAGGGGGGGTGGTCACACCCCGGCCCGGACCTCCTGAGGGCCCGGGCTGTCAGCTGACCGATTGACGATTTTTTACACAGTCACTCGTCACGACTGATAAAACCAGCGGGCCCCGCGAATCCCGCAATTAACCAGATACAGAGCTTATATAGCCTATATAATAGCCTACACTTTAGCAAAATATCATGTCTGATGAGAATGTACTGCGCTGGACTGTACAAGCACCGTGGAGTCTGTCTCAAGCCCACCACACACCGGCTGCGTCCGCCGCGCGGCGCGGACACAGCCGCCTCCATTATTTTCAATGAACCTAACGCACACCGGCTCCGTCCGCCGCGTCGCGCCGCGGCGCCTGGCGCGCCGATAGAACCCAGTTCTATTTTCCAGGCGGCGCCACGCGGCAACGCGCCGCGCCGCAGACGGTCGCAGACGGTGTGTGTCAGGCTTCACACTCTCTCCAACAGACATCCTCAGCCACGCTCCAAAAGTGCAGCACCTGTCACTCATTAGTAGGCTAATCACTCTGTGAGGATTTAGGAGTGCATATGTGTGGATAACTTCCTTTTCTCCACAACGGACTGTTTAGATTCTAAACCCCTTCTTGTTTCTTTTCCCTGTGTGCGATCACTCAGAAGGTGAAACAGAACACAAAGATGAGTAGTAAGTAGACTATTTATTTTTTAACACACTGACGCACGCACCTCTCTCTCTCTACGTCTCTCTCTCTCTCTCTCTCTCTCTCTCTCTCTCTCTCTCTCTCTCTCTGTCTCTACGTGTCTCTCTCTCTACGTCTCTCTCTCTCTCTCTCTCTACGTCTCTCTCTCTCTCTCTCGTGTGTGCACTGCTGCGCAATGTCACAGACACAGGCGCGATCAATAATATATAGCATAAATAATAGGCAAAATATAGCACTTTCCCTCTATCTGTGACTGTGATCAGCTCCTTACACACAACTCCTCTCTCGACTCTCGTTCATGCACGCCTGCTCAAATTAGCATCAACTGTTTGCGTAAATGTTTTTTTTTTTTTCGTCGGGGGGGGGGGGTGGTGCTGTTGAGAGTCAGGTTCGGTGAGGCCCGGTCGTGCCGTCTCACACCCCGGCCCGGGCCAATGTTGTTCCGCCACTGTACGCACCCTCGCACAAAACATGCAGTAGCCTACTCCTGGTCTCTAACCCATTCTGACCTGAGATCAGATTCATACGAGGTTTCCACTGGGACACACACTGGTCTGATGAACCCATTCTGACCTGAGATCAGATTCTAGAAATGTCAGTCGCTCTTCGATTTTTCAAAAAATAGCAGACCTACAAGCTCGTATCGCGCCACTCGGTGGCGCGATATGAGCTTGTAGATCTGCTATTTTTCAATAGCTAAAGCATAACGTGATGCTGACACCAAAATGGGCGCCCGGTCAGAATGGGCTAAACTAGCCGGGGTGCCTGATGGAGGGGAAAGGTAACTGAAAGGAGCTGGTTGGAATAACGTGTTCCTTTGCAGAGGAGCTTGCACTCCCCCTTTTCTGTTTGATGGGTAGATTGTCACGAAACTTGGACGAATTGAGACATGTCCTGCCCCTGAAGAGATGATGGACTTTCGGCATTTTGTTTTAAAAGTTCTAGTCATGAAAAATAGGGTGTAGTGGGGGGGGGGGGGATTGACCATTGATCAAAAATTGTATTAACCCATTCTGACCGGGCACCCATTTTGGTGTTGGCATCATGTTATGCTTTAGCTATTGAAAAATAGCAGATCTACAAGCTCATATCGCGCCACCGAGTGGCGCGATACGAGCTTGTAGGTCTGCTATTTTTTGAAAAATCGAAGAACGACTGACATTTTTAGAATCTGATCTCAGGTCAGAATGGGTTCATCAGACCAGTGTGTGTCCGGCGGAAACCTCGTATGAATCTGATCTCAGGTCAGAATGACTTAATGTCCATGCGGCATGGATGAATAAAGATTAGTCGTGTAGGCCGCCAACAATAGCTCAGACGACAGCATGTTGACTCCCGTCTATACGAGAGGGACTATAGCGACTCTGGGACGACGGGTTGACACCGTAAGGACAGTGGGGCTGTCACGCGCGAGGGGACGAAGAGCCAATGACACGGGGGACGCTGAACTGATGTCACGCGACAGCGTGGGTGACACTTCCGGGCCATCAGCGGCCGCGCTGCTTAACCCATTCTGACCTGAGATCAGATTCATACGAAGTTTTCCACTGGACACACACTGGTCTGATGAACCCATTCTGACCTGAGATCAGATTCTAAAAAATGTCAGTCGTTCTTCGATTTTTCAAAAATAGCAGACCTACAAGCTCGTATCGCGCCACTCGGTGGCGCGATATGAGCTTGTAGATCTGCTATTTTTCAATAGCTAAAGCATAACATGATGCCAACACCAAAATGGGTGCCCGGTCAGAATGGGTTAACTTGTGCAGACAGTCGCGTGCATCGTCCTCATCCCCTTTTGATCTGCTTCCAACTCTTTCAGCCTGCGGGGTATAGGGGTTTTTCCTATACCGGCGAACGCAGGGGTCTCTTCTTATAGATTTGCGACCCCTTGGCTTGCCTTCGCTACGCCCATAGACTGTAAAAAGAAATATGGACAAAGCGTTCGCCGGGTCTGACATGGACGTAAGATGAAGCCGGTCAGTCCTTGTATTGTAAATCGCCATCTTTCTAGATCCGTTTGGGCCCAGCTGCAGGCCCATTGGCTGGCCCAGACAACGAGGCGGGACTTCCCCCCCCTTCTTCTTAGTTGGTTTTTATTTTGACTCGAGTTGGTGGGGGATCCCGATCATAGACTGTAACGGTAGCCACGCCCCTCAGAACATACGCGACTTTATGGTCATTATTTTAATAAATGGGACCATAATTGTATGACATGAGAAATGAGACTTTAAACTATTAGTGACTGGAAGCAGAAAGTATTCATGACCATGTTTATTAAGGTAATACAGTCTAGGTGAAGTTGGGCCCAAATACATGGACCTCTATGGGGCTATGGGGTTTTTTTTGGGCCCAATGACAGCGCCACAACAGGCCATTATATGAACTTTCAGGATGTCCCGATTTCCTTATAGTGGCTTCATGAAATATGTGTCTGTCTGCCTCTCTGGCTACGCCTCGCAAAATCTGTGTGGTCAGCCTTCGTTGGTTGACTAATGTCTGACTACGGAAGGGCTGCACCTCGCACATATGTGCGCACACAGGCATGTAGGCAGGCAGACACACACACACACACACACACACACACACACACACACACACACACACACACACACACACACACACACACACACACACACAGCTGTCGAGGCAGAAACCTTGTATCTTAAAAAAATAAATTGTAAATTAATGCCCACTTTGTCACAAAATTGTGGAAAATCGATCTATACAATCTCACAATGCGTTGCAATGCCTGCATGTGTTGTGAGATTGTACTGTAGATTTGCTAATACACACACACACACACACACACACAGTGTGCAGAGTGCGCGCGGGGCCATCGCCATCCATCAGGGACGGACATTTAACCTGGTTAGGGAGGGTGATGCGGGGCACGGTGCGCGGCGCCCATCGGGGCCCGACAGCTCCCGTGATGAGGGATGATGTTCTCAGCGGGCTAACGAGCGACGGCCGCGGGCGCTTCATCACGGCTGTCCGGCCGTGACCTTCATGCGCTCGCGCGCAAACACGCACGCACACACACGCACACACACACACATGAGTAAACTCCTTTCTGTTCTGTTCTTCCATTTTCACCTGAGCCGTCAACTCGTCTTCTTCAACGTGTGACATTCATTCATCCAATACACATGCTTCTCCTCCCCATTCATCTGCTGTTCTGTTCTGTTCTGTTCTGTTCTGTTCTGTTCTGTTCTGTTCTGTTCTGTTCTGTTCTGTTCTGTTCTGTTCTTTGTTTTTAGAAATACTCCGGAATAGTCCGGAATTTAAAATGCACCCGAGTAAAAAATACAAACGTATTGACAGAAATGTACTTAAAGTACCAAAAGTAACAGTACTAATTATGAAGAATAATGTCCCATTTCAAGTTTTCAAATGTATAAAAATAATTTGAAAATAGCAGATCTACAAGCTCACAGTGCGTTGCGATGCGACACATTGTGAGCTTGAAATGTATTAATGTATGTTTTGTAATGATAATCTAAATCTTCAAAGTAACTAATGTTTTCAAATAATTGTAGTGGAGAGAAGTACAATATTTGCCACTGAGATGTAGTGGAGTAAAAGTATTGGAAATTATAATTACTCAAGTAAAGTACAAATACCCCTACATTGTACCTAAGTACAGTACTTAGTAAATGCACCCTACTTCGTTACTTTCCACCACTGAATAGCAGATCTAAGCAGCCATTTTCACTTTTTTCAGCGAAAGCTTTCCCCACTATTCAGTATTTAAGTCCGACGTCATGTTGTAGTGCTACGTTACGTCCGGGTCCAAGTGGCACCAGCTCCCGTCCGCATCCCATTGTAAATTGAATATCTAAACGCGTGAATATTTTTACAGTGACGTTATCTTTCAGAAAGGAAGCCATTGAGGGTTAAAATGGGTCTTAATGCTTCCAACTCGAGTGGAAATATTAATGTTTTATACAAGTGTCCATGACAACAAAAATATATGATGTGGAGACAATAAAGACTATTATTATTGAAGGTGGCAACAGTCCATTTGCTCGGTAAAATATTTCGGGGGATATTTAGAATGTGTGCAGGCTTGAGTATGTTGCATTATGAGGATTTATTTGACACAATAAAATAAAATGGCGATAGTATTCCATGTGGGACAGACGGCCTGTCACTGTCAGATTTGGGAGAGCAGCGCAGCTTTGTTGTTGCGAGGAAAGCGGTAAAATTTGACTTTCGTGGTTGTTTTCGTCTCAGATTTAGTCCGGCGGAGCGTCACAGTAAAACTCTATGGGGACACAAAAGCGACACAAAAGTAGGACCCGGAAATATCTCAGGAGGGGGGAGGGGGCGCTCACGTCACGGCTAAAATACTGAATAGCACCCTGAGGGACTCCGCTCAGCCATAATGGGGTTTAAGTGGTTAACAGAAGATTCAGTCAGCCAGGCCAAAGAAAGTCCTCTCTCTCTCTCTCTGGCCCTGTAGCTCAGATATGTGGACGGTGTATAACCCATTCTGAACGGGCACCCATTTTGGCGTCAGCATCATGTTATGCTTTAGCTATTTAAAAATAGCAGATCTACAAGCTCATATCGCGCCACCGAGTGGCGCGATACGAGCTTGTAGGTCTGCTATTTTTTGAAAAATCGACTGACAGTTTTTTAGAATCTGATCTCAGGTCAGAATGGGTTCATCAGACCAGTGTGTGTGTCCAGTGGAAAACCTCGTATGAATCTGATCTCAGGTCAGAATGGGATAACAGGCCAGCTGTTCCTCCCAAGCATCAGCGATTACAAGCGGAGGAGGAAGACCGATTCTTCTCCGCCTGGCGCCCATATGGCGGCAGCGGTGCGATGGGACCGATTAAGAGAAATTAACTTGCGGGGACCGTACGACACTGCATGGACCACGTTCATACTACAGCGCATCTGATGATGGGGCTCTCTGTACCATCTGCATATCATTAGTCCTTCAGGAGACAGACAGACAGACAGACTAGGAGAGAAATACATAGTTATAGAGAAGATAAAAGGGCAGAGCACGCGCACACACACGCACGCATTTTACTGCTATTATTATCTGTAAAGCACTTTGTAAACTTGTTTTTGGAAAGGTGCTATATAAATAAAGTTATTATTATTATTATCACACACACACACACACACACACTTTCACTATTTTCATCCCAATTTGTAAATTCCCGCTCACCTTGAGCATACTGCCGGGGTCACACAAAGTATTAACCCATTCTGATCAGATCAGATTCAAAAAATGTCAGTCGTTCTTCGATTTTTCAAAAATAGCAGACCTACAAGCTCGTAGCGCGCCACTCGGTGGCGCGCTATGAGCTTGTAGATCTGCTATTTTTCAATAGCTAAAGCATAACATGATGCCAACACCAAAATGGGTGCCCGGTCAGAATGGGTTAAAAGCGGCAGATCCACAAGCAGGAAACGCAATGGGAAGTATAGCGTGTTTTTTGAGCTTGTGTAGAACTATTCAAACAAACCGATGCAGGGATCATGGATTTAATCAAAAGCCATTACAAGTTCAAGCACAGCATCACGTAAGAAAGAACACACTACCCGTGAACGTGAAGTATACCCTAACAGATTATGAGTCTGTTAGGGTACAATGCAAAGAGTATTAGGATTGACCGGGCACCCATTTTGGTGTCAGCATCATGTTATGCTTTAGCTATTGAAAAATAGCAGATCTACAAGCTCATAGCGCGCCACCGAGTGGCGCGCTACGAGCTTGTAGGTCTGCTATTTTTGAAAAATCGAAGAACGACTGACATTTTTTTAGAATCTGATCTCAGGTCAGAATGGGTTAATCAGACCAGTGTGTGTCCAGTGGAAACCTCGTATGAATCTGATCTCAGGTCAGAATGGGTTAAAATGTTGTCACTATTCAGACCACAGAATAATATGTAAGAAATGATCCAGCCCATGCTTGTCCACCCTGCAGGGTCCACTGAAGGCAGTGGAAGAATCATTCTAGCCAAAAGATGGCCGGATCGAGCCTCAGTTTGTCCACTGCTTGCAAAATGAATTAGCCTCATTTGCACTGCCAGCACTGAAGCACACATGCTGCCGGAGCGACCGGAGTCATTTCCTAATTTTTCCTAATCCTAATTTGACCCCCACCCTGGCAAGCCCTTGAATTGTAGTAATTGAGGCATTGCTTTTTGGGGCATTTTATTTTGAACTTTACCTCTGAAACAAAAAGCTGTTTTTGAACAAATAGGAGCGTCGCATCCCTTCCTGCTATGGGATGTAGCGCCGTTCCGTGCACTGCAGGGGTTCCCATACCTTTTTGGCCCAGGTACCCATTGGGGGGAAGATTTTCTTTTTCCAGGTACCGCCTCATCCTCGCAAAACACCGATAAGCATATTTTACAACCTTACATTCAGTTGCCATTGGAACTATCTGTATTAAAGCTTTTCATTCAAAGTCACAACATTTATTTAAGATGCTCTCTTAGAATAGATGTAGACCTACGTATTTGACGGTGCAGAAACATAATTGCCTTCCTTGATGCATCAATTAAGCGTCAACGACCATCAGCTGGTCACAGACACAGACACTCAGCCTCTGCAGCGCTAACTGTTTCATTTCTATCCAAAAGGCCCTTGAATGATGGAATATGATTAAGGATTACTGTGATTATGGTACGCTCACATATCACTGAAGCACTGAGAAAACTGTTGCGCCTTTCTTCGTCCTTTTTTTCTCTCTTCAAACTTAACTACGGTAGCGGTGGTCTCAAAAACATAAGGAAAACTTTGACTGGAAAAGACTCGCTCACCGTATAGAAAAATAAGTAAAACTCCTTAGACTGAGAAAAATATATTTTCTTTTATTTTATCATGCTGTGCTCATGGTGCTCTGTGCTCATGGTGCAATTAAAAAGCAAACGTTTCGGTCCTCAGACCTTCGTCAGTGCTATGGTTTTTCACAGACAAAGAACTTACTTTTACACAACTCCAAAACAATACAGCTCAGGTGCTGAGAATTACTAATTGGTGACATCACCTGATTGTGGGCGTGGACATTACAGAAAGGATATACAAAATCACAGGAAACAAGAATATTACATACATCACATGTTGACAGACTTATATAATCACTTTTTGAATATAACTTTTTACTTTATAGGTAGCACTGGAGGGAGAGATCTTCATTTAAGCCACCTGGATTGACAGACTTTAAATAAAAAATCCATCTAGATTCAGTTTGGAGGAGTTTAGTGTCTAAATCACCCCCTCTTCTAGATTTCTTAATTTGATCAATGACTGTGTAAGACAGATCTGCTGTGGAGTGACCGGCTTCCATGAAGTGTCTGGCGACAGGAGATTTGATGTCCTTGCGTCTGATGGCACTCATGTGTTCTATGATGCATGTGCGGACTGCCCTAGATGTTTTGCCTACGTACTGTAGATTACATTTACATGTGATCATGTAGACTACATTAAAGGAACTACAATTCACAAATTGTCTGATAGTGTATTGTTTGTTAGTAACTGCACTAGTAAATGTGTTTGTTTTCTTGGAGTTTTTACAGGCCACGCAATGTAGGCAAGGGTAGAAGCCGGTGACTCCATCCAACCGCCCCGTGTGTTGCTGGGGGGGTATGTAGCAGTCTGCTATCACCATATAGTCTCTGATGCTTTGAGATCTATAATGAGAATACATTGGCATATGGCATGAACATATCACACATACCATAATTCACTGGCAAAAAAAAAACATTTTTGAAAAAAATAATGGGAATTATTCCTGGCTGTGCGTCGCGGACCCCACTTTGGGAACCACTGGCCAAGTGCACGCGCGTGCAGTTTGTCACAGAGAGACGGGCAGCAAAGCTCATGGCTTATTTCTAACCTATAATATTTTCAGATAAATGTTTTTCTGCGCTGATTAAGTTTAAAACGAGTAATACCTTTTATATGAAAAATGGAAATTGTTTTAGCAGAGATTGGTATGCCCATTATGATGACCACGGAATATGGTCCAAAAGTGTGAAAAAAACATATCTTGTAAGCTTGTAGGTCTGGTATTTTTGAAAACTGAAAACTGAAGACTTTTTTTTAAAATCTGATCTCAGGTCAAAATGAGTCAAAGAACCACCATTCTTCTGTGCGTTAGAATCTGATCTCAGGTCAGCATATGCAGATCATCCGGGGACCTCCCCAAACTCATTTGGGGACCCCTGTGCCTGGGTTTGGGGGTCCAGACTCATAGTTGAGAACCACTGCCTTATCCCATTCTGACCTGAGATCAGATTCATACGAGGTTTCCACTGGACACACACTGGTCTGATGAACCCATTCTGACCTGAGATCAGATTCTAGAAATGTCAGTCGCTCTTCGATTTTTCAAAAATAGCAGACCTACAAGCTCGTATCGCGCCACTCGGTGGCGCGATATGAGCTTGTAGATCTGCTATTTTTCAATAGCTAAAGCATGACATGATGCTGACACCAAAATGGGTGCCCGGTCAGAATCGGTTATAGACAGAGGCTGAAAAGAAAGGCTGCATAAAAAGCCAGTATCACATAAATAAGGACATTTAACGAACTGTGACTCATACAAAGCTACTCCAGTGGAATCCCAGAATAAAACACAATAGCTAGACATTAGCATAATAGGTCCCCTTTAAATGGCAACGCTGAGAGAGGTTGAGAGGTTCGAGTGCAGTACTTTCATCCGACGGAGCATTGGTCCGAACGACAACCTACCTCCTCCCTCACCCTAACCCTATAACCTCCCCCGGGGCAGACACCTAAACCTAACCGCAACCCTCTCCCGACACGCAGCGCACCTCGGAGCCTCTGTCGGATGATAGTATGCCTCCCGAGAGGTTCTCGGAGCCGAGTGAAAGGGTCCACAATTTAAATGGCCATCAGTAAACATCAGTTCAAAAACATGAAGTCTGCATCATAGCATGTCTCAGGTGCCTGAGTACAATAAAGTACCCGTCCAGTTTGGGTTCTCTTGCGGAAAACATGTGTTCTGGTCGGTCTCGCGCACACACACGCGCACACACACACACACACACACACACACACACACACACATACACACACGCGCACACATGCACACACGCACGGTCATGCAAGCACCCACACGCACACACACTTGAGTAAATTCAGAATGCAGCGACTTTTGCACTTTTCCCATCACTGTTAAAACGGAACTGTTTCTGGACATACAAGGTTTCCGGTCTAATGGTTTCCACATGGCTGCATGTGGAAGGAAGTTGCTTTGTGGTTTAAGGCCTGCTCTGGTTGATTAGCCGTCCCTTGTTCACGGTCTGCCTGCATCTCTTCTTTCTCTGTGGCCCTTTCATGGGGGAAAACATCCGACTGTTTATCATATTACTCTTCACAGATGCATATATATATATATATATATATATATATATATATATATATATATATATATATATATATATATTAGAGCTGGGACTCGATTAAAACAAAATAATCTAATTAATCAGAGGCTTTGCGATTAATTAATCTAGATTAATCGCATTTTAATCGCATATCAATATTCAACCCGAGAACAGCGAGAAACCTTTTTTTTTAATGTTTTTTGGTATCCCAGTGAATCAATGAATAGTGACTACAGGATACCACTCATTTTCAACATTTTACTGCCATTAATATACCTGTTGTGGAAATAATAATAAAAAGTCACCCCATTCTGTGTTGACTAGAACTGGAGGTCTGAAAGAAAATTACTAACAGTAACAAGTACATCTCAGTGACATCAAAAAGCTGTACTTACTTCATATTGTTACTGTTTTTTGTCAGACCTCCAGTTCTAGGCAACACAAAATGGGGTGACTTTTTATTATTTCCAGTTTTCAGTACTATAGAAAAGCGCCCAGTGAGAAACGTTCCGCGGTGAAACAAAAGGTGCGATTAATTTATCTGTAGTTAACACTTACAGCACGTAGGACGCCTGAGAACGTCATAGGATACCGAACATATAGTTCTAATGACGTCTGAGGACGTCCTAGCGACATCCCAGCGATGCGGGGCGAGATATTAATATTCAGAATTTTTCCTATTTATTTTTTTGGCATTTCGCTTTTCGCTTGCCGTATGCTAACGCTCAGTGCAACTATTAGCTTGTCATTGACTCCCACGTTAGCGAGACGGAAAGAATGACTCGTAGCTCCTAATCCAGGGCGCTCTCCGTGGTGATGAATGGATCGATATGCTGGCGCTTCATTTCTGCTCCTCATCCGTCTCTCCCGCAAAATATGAACGCTTTTTGGAGCGTAAAACAATATATTAAGATGATCGGGGATGTTGAGGTCACTTTGTAAAGTCAACTTTTTTAGGAAAGTGTTTCCGGTTCATGGCTTTCAAAGTAAAAGCGATCAGACACCTCTGGTATTCTATAGCCTATATTTTGAAGGCAGTCGGCGTACTCAATGTGTTAATCGCGATAAATTTTTCTGTAGTTAATTAATCTAAATTAATCGCAATTAGTCCCGGCCCTAATATATATATATCTTCAATATGTATGCATTTATTGTGAACGTCTCAGATTACTATGAAAACCTGCAAAACCTGTCAGTGACTCCGTCAGTGATCCCCCCCATAATAGTCCGTCACGCCTCGTGGCACGCTTCATATACACATTTACGCTAACGTTGTGCATCTTTAACTAATTAAAAAGAAACAGACTCTGAATCGATTCCTTAAGAGGCAAACAGCCACAGGTCACAGAGAGGTCGGGCTGTGGTGAAGAATAGTTTGAAATCCGGAACAGTATTTCTTAACGCATCTTTAGTGGCTAGAGGTTTAAAAAGGAATCGATTGAGTGAAAGAGCACTGTTAGTCAACTAAGGTGAAGTGTGTGCGTGTGCGTGTGTGTGCGTGTGCGTGTGTGTGTGTGTGTGTGTGTGTGTGTGTGCGTGTGTGTGTGTGTGTGTGTGTGTGTGTGCGTGCATGCGAGAGAGAGAGAGAAAAAGAGAAAGTACAGGCTATGCGAAAAGTGAAACCTGTTTTACTTTTTTCACCTAATAGTCCCTCAGTCTTTGATGCATGTCTTGCCTACTCTCCCTTTTTGGCTAGATAACCCACCTGCCACCTCCTCCCTCCATCCCTTCCCTTCCCTTCCCTTCCCTCGAGGCCGCGGCGGACCACTCCAGTCCCTGGATCCTGCACCTTGTACTTTCCAACAGCTCGCTCCCTGGCAGCGGGAGAGAGAGAGCGCGCCGGGTCTGTTCTCAAAGTATAAAGGCCGGGTGGCATTAACCCATTCTGAACGGGCACCCATTTTGGTGTCGGCATCATGTCATGCTTTAGCTATTTAAAAATAGCAGATCTACAAGCTCATATCGCGCCACCGAGTGGCGCGATACGAGCTTGTAGGTCTGCTATTTTTGAAAAATCGAAGAACGACTGACATTTTTAGAATCTGATCTCAGGTCAGAATGGGTTCATCAGACCAGTGTGTGTCCGGCGGAAACCTCGTATGAATCTGATCTCAGGTCAGAATGGGTTAAATGACAGTGTTTTTGCCGGCGGAGCTATACCGAAAAGAGACGCCGCCGTTGAACAAGTATTGATCAAAGTCTTTGCGCTGCACCCAGCATTCGGTATACGGTTCACTTTTACAGCGCGCCGGCCTGAGAAGTGAGTGAACTTTCTTTTTTTTCATCTTGCACTCAACACAGCATACTCAAGCGTCCCGTTTATAAAGAGGGGGGGGGGGGTAAGTCGTCACAAGATACTTCGATGTACAGTATACAGAGCTGTCAATGTCTGATGTAATGCACCTGTGAATAATCAAATAGGGGCATGGGCGGAGCTTGAGGGGGTTCAGGGGGTGCACAGCACCCCCTGGCAAAAAAAAAAACTTAACTTCTGACTGTAGTTTGTAATCATCTCTCTTATCATGATATGATGACTCGCTGTATGGCTGTAGTGCATGTGTGTATGTGTGTGAGCTGCTGTACTACCTAAATAACTCATTTTTAGGGGTTAGGGCATTGTAAAAACGCTAAAATAATCAAATAAAGGTAAAAAAAAATCGTGCGTGCGGGTGTCGTTGGCCAAGCAGTCGCACCCCCTATGAATAGGGGCCATATTCTGGATCCGTGCAGTGATGCATCTGTGAAGATGCATATGTACATTATGTGTGTGTGTGTGTGTGTGTGTGTGTGTGTGTGTGCGCGCGTGCGCGTGTGTGTGGTCATGTGTGCGCGGGTGTGTGTTTAGAGTTGACTTGTTTAGAGTTAGGCTCATACATTAGGGAAGGAAGAGTTTCGTTTTAGACTAGAGGTTATAGGATTACAAATTAGGTTAGCCCTAGAGGTCAGGAATGGAATCACGCCTGATTTGTACTCGGCTATGCAAACGGAAATAGCCACCGAGTGGCGCGCTACGAGCTTGTAGGTCTGCTATTTTTGAAAAAAATCGAAGAACGACTGACATAGAAACATAGCTTTTTCAGAAAACTGTCAGGATTTAGAAGACCTTTTTATTTATTTCGACGTCAGGACTAAATGGGTTAAAAAGGGACCGTTCCCTGTGTTTTGACGCGACACTGTGACGGACGCCCCCAAACGGCTGCAGTGGAGCCCCCGGGGGCGTGACATTATACAACATTGCCATCCTAAAAGGGTTATACGAGTATACACACAGCGATACTTGCGAGGACAAGTGTGCGTGCGCGCGTGCCGTGCGTGTGTGTTCGTCGTGCAGCACGTCGACCCACCTCTCCTGACGAGCTGGATGTTGGACTGCCGCCGTCCGTTCCCGTTCTCCACGTAGCAGGAGTAGTTCCCCAGGTCGGCCTCCTCCAGGGACTCGATGACGAGGGAGATGGACACCTCCTGCTCCCCCAGGTGCTCCTTGATCGTCCTGCATGGGGGGGAGAGAGAGAGGAGGGAGCACAGAGAGTTATGAAGGATAGAGAGAGGGTGGAAACGGGAGCGACGGCCCCGCCGCCCGCTGTTCACTTCCATTCTGACCTGAGATCGGATTCACACGAGGTTTCCACTGGACACACGCTGGTCTGATTAACCCATTCTGACCTGAGATCAGATTCTAGAAATGTCAGTCGTTCTTCGATTTTTCAAAAATAGCAGACCTACAAGCTCGTAGCGCGCCACTCGGTGGCGCGCTATGAGCTTGTAGATCTGCTATTTTTCAATAGCTAAAGCATGACATGATGCTAACACCAAAATGGGTTCACGTTCAGAATGGGTTAATTAGTGCCACTTCGACAGTGTCTCTCCAGCCATGTGGCTGCCGCCCAGAGGAGCCGTGAAAAATTGTTACCTGAAAATATCTTATATCTTATATCTGGTTGGAATAACGTGTTCCTTCCACGCGCTACGTCCAACCAGGTAAACTCCCCCCTGTCAGGTGTAAAGGAGCAACTTGGACACTCAAGCATGAAGGAAGCATGAGTTAAGTCCGTTGCTCTCCCCAGGTTGGCGGAGGGTGTGTAGAGCCCAGGATCACATTAGATGATTGACACAGGGGTGAAAAATGGGGTGAGAAATAAAATAATAAAAGCCAGACATAATGTGTTCATTTACGCTTTCCATTCCGCAGGGCTATACCGCGGCTTTGGGTCGAGGCAGTGGTCTTCGACCTTTTTCAATTTCAACGACCTCAGTTTGATGTGCACTAGGCCACGTATGGACCTGCATTCGATACACATCTTTATCCCTGGTACCCCGATCCACACGGTCAAATAGTTACAGGCCCTTAAGGGTCCTTTTTCGACCCCTGGTGGTCCACGGACCAAGCATTGAGAACCGTTGAGTTAACCCATTTTGGTGTTAGCATCATGTCGCGCTTTAGCTATTGAAAAATAGCAGACCTACAAGCTCATAGCGCGCCACGAGCTTGTAGGTCTGCTATTTTTGAAAAATCGGAAGAGCTACTGACAGACATTTTTTTAAATCTGATCTCAGGTCAGAATGAAAACTGTCAGGAAGTATAGAAGGCATTTTTAGAATCTGATCTCAGGTCAGCAAACGACAAACTGACGTCTTCTTGTCCCGCAGTGGCATGACTCAGACTCCATATGGGTCTAGACTCTAGACACAGCATCGGCTGTGACACGCTGGCGCGGCGAAAATACTTCAACTGTCACAATACGATTCCGCTGCACAGTGTGTAATGTCATGAGAAGTCACAAACTTAACCCATTCTGACCGGGCACCCATTTTGGTGTTGGCATCATGTCGTGCTTTAGCTATTGAAAAATAGCAGATCTACAAGCTCATATCGCGCCACCGAGTGGCGCGATACGAGCTTGTAGGTCTGCTATTTTTGAAAAAAATCGAAGAACGACTGACATTTTTAGAATCTGATCTCAGGTCAGAATGGGTTCGTCAGACCAGCGTGTGTCCAGTGGAAACCTCGTATGAATCTGATCTCAGGTCAGAATGGGTTAAGACTGGGTGAAACACACTCTGGGGTGACACAACAAAGGGAAGAACACACAAACATGCACGAGTCGGTTTAATATTCAACAAATGCTGTTTAGACGATTATCAATTCATTTTCATTGTTCTTTCCCCATTCACCACACACCTAGTGGAGAATATAGCAGCCTACATTTGTCCTCCGTTTTTTACCCAAAATGGACATTCACAATTGCCGACATTCATCAAGGAAAACAAAGGCACGCAATTAGCTCCAGCTTGAGGCTGTTGTGCCCCTTGGGCCTTTGGTTTCACCTATAGGAGGGGCTGGAATACTAACAAGCCATTTTAGGCAAACAAAAAAAGAGCCACACTTTACTGGTATTCGTCCGACACCTTGGAAGTTAAGCGCTTTGGTGGAAACCATAACGAAGCACTTCTTGAACCGGCCCCCGAGCGAGGTGGGTTCGTTTTAATGGTGAGTGGGTGTGAGTGTATAGCCCTACTTGTACATCGTTAATTCAAAGGGAGCATAAAAGCTAGACGGAAATGATATACGGTGATGATGGCGTACCTCATTTCTGTCTAACTTTTATGCTCCTTGAATAAAAGTTTTGAGCTATCTCGCAAGTCATAGCCCGTTTATCTCGCCATGGACGAAAAGTCTGTTTGAGCCTCGTTAGCATGATGCGTGCCACTTTAGTCGGGAGCCTCTGTTGTTGCATTGAACCTTTTAGCCGGAAACGGCAGCTAATGGCTAATGGCAGCCAGCTAATGTCTTTGAGCTATTAAAGGAGAATTCCATGCTAGAATGCTTTTTTATCTTTCTTACCTTTCTTTGTAGTTGTTACGTCCCCACCAAAGAGGTCCAGGTGTTTTTTGTGCAAAAACTCCTTATTGGCTATTTTCCCTACCATAAGCCCTCAATGAATTGCATTGAATGGGAATTGAATGGGGCTATGGGGTGTTATGCTAGTTCGCTTATTTCCATCGAAAGAAGTAGTAAAGTGTGCCGCTTGGGATATTATTTACATTATGAAGAGAGGATATATACAAAGAAATGGAAATAAGTTAGCACAACACCCCATAGCCTCATTAAATTCCCATTCAATTCAATGCAATTCATTTAGGGCTTATTGTAGGGGAAATAGCCAATAAGGAGCTTTTGCACAAAATAACACCTGGACCTCTTTGGTGGGGACGTAACAACTACAAAGAAAGGTAAGAAAGCCTTTTAGTATGGAATTCTCCTTTAACTAACTAACTAACTAATGTTTGCTCGCAAGTGACATGTTTGGAGAACCCATATAGGTGCGAGGACTGTCTGAACAGTGCTACATTCTAAATGAGAGCTGTTGTTGGTAGTGGGGATATGGGGTGGCTGGGGCTTTGCAGCAGGCAAAATTGATAGATTTACAAAAATGTTAGCGGCTCATTACACGTCGCTCCATCGCGGTTACAATATTAATGCTTCGGATGACCTTATTGGTTTTAGCAAAAAAGAAAAAATGCTTAGGCGATTAAAGTCTGGCAGCCAATGACTAAATCATTGGCTGCCAGACTTGACCCTTGGTTACTGGTATATCACAGGTGTGTATAAATGTACTAAACTCGGTCGTTCATCTCCTCCGTTTGCCATGAGGCCTTGGAACTCACCCACTAAACAAAACTAATCTAATTCCTGTTCCTCAATAGAGTGGAGCAAAACCGTGCAGATCATTAAGTGCGGTGCGGACGAATAATAACTGGACAACGCAGCACTTATTCTGCCATAGCAACGCCGTTTGTTCTTAAAACACTGCACTCCTTTAATTCAGCGCCCATTATGGAAAGTAATGGGGCTATATACAGAGGCTTTGCAGCAAACCAAAAAACCTTTTTTCCTCTGGCCATTACAATGGAGACCCCATTAGAGGCAATCTGTGGCATGTTTGAGCCAGCTGCTTCATAGAAACCCAATTACTGTCGTGTACAGAGTAACACCTTTTTTGAGACGAGGTGCTGCAGGGGTGCGGAAATAACTCGCCTCAGTCACCGCTGGGTTCCAAGGCCCCGGCTTTTGTTGCGGGGACATTAAGGTGTCAGATGTGTGTGTGCGTGCGCGTGCGTGTGTGTGTGTGTGTGTGTGTGTGAGTGAGTGAGTTTGTGCGTGCGTGCGTGCGTGCGTGCGAGAGGGAGATAGAAATCTATTTCCATTTGGGTGTGAACCCTGCGAGCTTTCTGTAAACCCTCGCCATCGTTCACCATCGTATGGTCAGCCAGGCAGCAGGCAGGGTCCGTGAGGGTGAGATATGGATCTCCGTTGATGGCTTTTTAAAAGGTGTGTGGGGGGGGGGGGGGGGACCATGTGTGTCCCTGTGTTGGAGAAATAAAAAGACACCGGTCCGGCATTCAGCTTGTTGTTGTCGGGCGGAAACATTGTGACCTTTCGCAGACAGCTGCAATGCACAAACGTGCTCGCCGAAAGGGTGACCAACCCACCCAGACCAGGCAACAATGCAGCACTCTCTCTCTCTCTCTGTTTCTGGCACAACAGCGCCCCTCACTGGTACTAATAGTCATAGTACCTACTGGTACTCGTGCTCACAGTCACATATAGGTGGGATAACGTCACATAGTTAGGCGGACACGGACATTGCTGTTCCTTGGAGTGGTTGCACCACTCAAAAAAAGACAACAAAAAAGAAAAGAAAATCACCCCCGTGTGAAGTGAGGTCAGGTGCGCTCTTATCATTGCACAGCATGACGTAGATTTCTCCAGTCATTGTCAATGGGATTTGTGTGTGTTTGTGTAAGACGGAAATCTACACTAATAGCGCCCCCCCCCCCCCAAAAAAAAATAAGAATAAGAATAATAATTAAATAAAAAAATAAAAATAAAATATATATATATATGGAGATACAAGGTTTCTACGGGGGTAGGAGATATAATCTATAATCGTTGCTGTGCCGTTACTGTTTCTGTGTGTGTGTGTGGTTATTTTAATTGATTTGGTGCATGTGCATTATGCTAATACAGTGATTAGCGAGCACACACACACACACACACACACACACACACATTATTATACATTAGTTTACACGAGAACATGCTTGTGAGAGGAAGCGGTGGCTGATTGGATGTGATTGCAAACGACAACGTGTTATGTACACTACCAGGAGCGTGCACGTTAGGCTGTGTGAACCAGGTGGTGTGTGTGTGTGTGTGTGTGTGTGTGTGTGTGTGTGTGTGTGTGTGTGTGTGTGTGTGGGAGAGAGAGTGAGGGATACTGTGGCAGTGTGCTGAACTGGCACAGTGGAGCTGGCGGGTGATGAAAGTACAGTGCGCTTGACATTACTGCTGCCAACCCTTTTCCATAGCATACCTTATCCCATTCTGACCTGAGATCAGATTCATACGAGGTTTCCGCCGGACACACACTGGTCTGATGAACCCATTCTGACCTGAGATCAGATTCTAAAAAAATGTCAGTCGCTCTTCAATTTTTCAAAAATAGCAGACCTACAAGCTCGTATCGCGCCACTCGGTGGCGCGATATGAGCTTGTAGATCTGCTATTTTTAAATAGCTAAAGCATAACATGATGCTGACACCAAAATGGGTGCCCGGTCAGAATGGGTTATAGCGCGTTTTGATGTACTGGCATGGATTCCAGTCATTTCAGTATGATATGAAAGTCAAACTGCAGGGAATTGAAACGTGTATTACTGTAGGTAATCCAACACACACCGACACCCCAGTGGAAGAGCATAGGTAGACCGGGGGCTGAACTTTATTCCAATATTCCACCATCCAAGAAAAAAACCTTGAGAGTGAGGTTAACACTATATATAAAATATATATGAATCAACTAACCAAATCGATTCATCTCTGCAGATTTTAACATTATATAGAGTCCATGTTGTTCATTCACAAATGTTGGTGTCACGCTATAGCGTGAACCAATTCTCGTAATACAGGCAAGCTGTTCAGTGAATACTCCAATGCGAGTCATTTCCACTTCAAAGGAAAAAATAATAATGAACAATAATTGGCGCAAATCAATTATTTACCAGCTGCTGCGTTATATCTCCAGAATTGTGACCACTAAGGTGACCGTGAAATGTATTTTTGTATTCCTACATGTCTCTAGTTTATATTTTGGTACGATAACTCTTCCAATTCAGTAGCTTAATGCCAGTTATCGGCAGTTATATATACTGTATGTGACCACACAGACAACCTGTATATAAGGAAACATTTTCCAAATGTCATGCTTTTTTTCATGCTTTAAAGCTGCTATAAGCAATAATATGTCAAAATGTAATGACCATTTATTTCCTTTTTTTTGTTGGTATTCAGACAGCCAGCAATTAACCCATTCTGAACGGGAACCCATTTTGGTGTTGGCATCATGTTATGCTTTAGCTATTGAAAAATAGCAGATCTACAAGCTCATAGCGCGCCACCAAGTGGCGCGCTACGAGCTTGTAGGTCTGCTATTTTTGAAAAATCGAAGAACGACTGACATTTCTAGAATCTGATCTCAGGTCAGAATGGGTTAATCAGACCAGTGTGTGTCCAGTGGAAACCTCGTATGAATCTGATCTCAGGTCAGAATGGGTTAATACATGAATTAATAAATACATGGGTAGAACACTCCCAAAAAATGTAGTCTCTGTGACACATTTAGGGGCCGCAATCTGCATTCAAAGATGTTCCTAGAAGCTTTGTCATTGGTCGAAAGAAAAACCCCGGTCGCAGTAACCAATCAGGAAGCAGACAGGCAAAACGACAAATGACAAAATCTTTGAATGCAGATTGCAGCCCCTATAGATGTGTCACAGAGACTTTTTGGGAGCATTCTACCCATTGCTGGCTGTCTGAAAAAAAGAAAAAAAAAGGTCATTACATTTTTGACATACTGTAGACATCATTTGGACAGCTTTAAGTAGCATGTGACGTATCAAACTAGGGGGTTTTCGTGATTGTAAATCCATTCCAAGCATTCGTTTTGCACGCAAAACACTCCTTGGCCTAAATTTGGCCATAGCCACTTGCCCAAGATGTGCCACATTTGTGATGAGGGCTATGGCCGTTTTTCAAGGAGTGTTTTTCATGTTAAACTAATGCTTGGAATGGATTCAGAATCATGAAAACCCCCTAGTTTGACATGTCACATGCTACATAAAGCATAATGAAATGCTGAAAATGTTGCCTTATATAGGTTGTCTATGGTGTGTTCACATTACATATAACTGGCATTAAGCTACTGATTTGGGGGAGTTATCATACCAAACTAGAGACAAAAAATATAAATGTTTTACGGTCACCTTGGGTGGTACCAAGTCATGAAAAGATCAGTGTTGGCCCCTGCACTAATTCTTGTTTTGCACATTTGAGCTCGCAGCCTCGCGCGCACCTCCACCCATTCTCGCACGCACACGATCTCATTTACACCGGTGACGGAAGAAGTACTCGCATGTTTAACGTCCCGAACGCCCCGGGGGTTATTTAATCCATTCAATCAGAGCGCCCGACGATTTATAGCAGCGGAAGCACATTCAGCGACAGACCGGATGCTATCCCGGATGTGGCTGGAGTAGCTTGATGTGACAACAACGGCATGGTATGATTAATTATAACGCGACTAGCGACGGGACCACGGTGGGCCGTCTAATAACACATAGTCTTTTCTTAGAATGGGACGGAACGATTTAGATCAAGAGCTATTCACGTTTTAAGATATTCAATCTCGTCGGCTAAAATGGGGGAGGCGACGACGTCCCACCGGGAAAATAACATTGAACGTTGCGCAAACAGACGCTCCCAGCGTCTAAGCGACTAAAAAGTACAATATTTGCCTCCGAGTAGAAGTTAAAGTACTGGAAATTGAAAATACTCCAGTAAAGTAAAGAATAACTCAACAATTGTATATACTTGCTATGAGTAAATGTGCTTAGTTTTACTTCACTGGCAAAATCGCATGCTTTTTCTGCACATTTGAGTTCACGAAGCTCACCTCCACTCTCTCTGTTCTCTCTCACGCGAGCCTAATTTTCACCACGCAGCACAAGAAAGCAGGGCGCTCGACGAATGCAACCAACCTACGCTATACGTGATACCCCCTGCCTCGCCAATTCCATCTGACTTACTATCTATTCATCCTCCCATCTGTGTTTCACTGTCGAGCCACCTGCCTCTCTCTCTCTCTCTTTGTCTAGCCCATTCTGAACGGAGTCGGGAAGCCATTTTGGTGTTAGCATCATGTTATGCTTTAGCTATTGAAAAACAGCAGATCTACAAGCTCGTAGCGCGCCACCGAGTGACGCGCTACGAGCTTGTAGGTCTGCTATTTTTTGAAAAATCGAAGAAGAACGACTGACATTTTTTGAATCTGATCTCAGGTCAGAATGGGTTCATCATTCAGACCAGTGTGTGTCCAGTGGAAACCTCGTATATGAATCTGATCTCAGGTCAGAATGGGCTATAGCAGAGGAACAAACAAGCTTTAGTCTTTCAGAGACACCGATGGAACCGAGCATGAACAAAGCGCCGCCCACGCTTCCGCAGCATGGCTCTGCATGGAGTCTGCCGCGCAGCCATTGGATAGGATATTTGTTTAACCCATACTGACCTGAGATCAGATTCATACGAGGTTTCCGCCGGACACACACTGGTCTGATGAACCCATTCTGACCTGAGATCAGATTCTAAAAATGTCAGTCGTTCTTCGATTTTTCAAAAAATAGCAGACCTACAAGCTCGTATCGCGCCACTCGGTGGCGCGATATGAGCTTGTAGATCTGCTATTTTTCAATAGCTAAAGCATGACATGATGCTGACACCAAAATGGGTGCCCGTACAGAATGGGTTAAGTAAAAGTATAAAAATACTGCAATATAGAAATACTCCGTTACAAGTAAAACTCCGGAATTCAAAATGCACTTGAGTAAAAGTACCAAAGTATTGGCATCAAAATGTACTTAAAGTAACAAAAGTAAAAGTATAGTCATTATGCAGATAGAATGTCCCGTTTTACATGTACATAAAACTATTTTGAAAACACCCGTTCCACAAGCTCACAATGCGTCGCAAATTCGCAACGTGACACATTGTGAGCTTGCCCATTATAGACCTGCTATTTTCAAATGGCTGAAATGTATATAGCGCTGAAGTGGTTACTGTATGTTTTGTAATAATAATCATCATCTACAAAGTAACTTAGAGCTGGGACTCGATAAAAAAAAAAAATCTAATTAATCAGAGGCTTTGCGATTAATTAATCTAGATTAATCACATTTTAATCGCATATCAATATTCAACCCGAGAACAGCGAGAAACCTTTTTTTTTTAATGTTTTTTGGTATCCCAGTGAATCAATGAGTAGTGACTACAGGATACCACTAATTTTCAACATGTTACTGTCATTAATATATACCTGTAATAATAAAAAGTCACCCCATTCTGTGTTGCCTAGAACTGGAGGTCTGAAAGAAAATTAGTAACAGTAACAAGTACATCTCAGTGACATCACAAAGCTGTACTTACTTCATATTGTTACTGTTTTTTTGTCAGACCTCCAGTTCTAGGCAACACAAAATGGGGTGACTTTTTATTATTTCCAGTTTTCAGTACTATAGAAAAGCGCCCAGTGAGAAACGTTCCGCGGTGAAAAGAAAGGTGCGATTAATTTATCTGTAGTTAATCGCGATTAAGTAACTACAAATCCCCCCACGACAGACACAGACACACAGACACACAGACACACAGACACACACACACACACACACACACACACACACACACACACACACACACACAGTCCCCTTCCTCCTCTATACGTGCTTTGCTGGGCTCTAATTGGCCTGGTGTCCTTCAGCGTGGAGCACAGCGTTACCGCGCTGACCCCAGCCATGTGTGTGAAATGCCAGGACCTCGTCTCATGCGGCTTAGACTTGACCTTTTCACTCGGGGGAGCCATTTGTCCACAACTTGTACTGCTTCTAGTCCTTTGTATAGCAGTGCAGTGGACACACATGCCTATATACTAGGTGCATGTGTGTCTATTTATCCCATTCTGACCTGAGATCAGATTCATACGAGGTTTCCGCCGGACACACACTGGTCTGATGAACCCATTCTGACCTGAGATCAGATTCTAAAAATGTCAGTCGCTCTTCGATTTTTCAAAAATAGCAGACCTACAAGCTCGTATCGCGCCACTCGGTGGCGCGATATGAGCTTGTAGATCTGCTATTTTTCAATAGCTAAAGCATAACATGATGCCGACACCAAAATGGGTGCCCGTTCAGAATGGGTTAAAATGCTGGTGTTGAACAAAAACATTTTGAATGGTTTCTCAGTACATATTGTGTATTAAATAATGTATTAAATACAAATACAACCACTAACTAAACGCCACTAACTACAATATTGTACGCCAGGTACAATATGTATCAAACAATAATGTGTGATTCAAGGTTCAAGATTGTACTTTATTGTTACATCTCGTGTACAGGTACATGCTGTAAGTCGTTCTTCGATTTTTCAAAAATAGCAGACCTACAAGCTCGTATCGCGCCACTCGGTGGCGCGATACGAGCTTGTAGATCTGCTATTTTTAAATAGCTAAAGCACGACATGATGCTGACACCAAAATGGGTTCCCGGTCAGAATGGGATAAGGAGTATACAAGAAAGAGAAAACAACGAGTAACAATAAGAAGGAGTGTAACCTACTGTATTATGTGCATGTTTTCCCTGTAGTAGCAAAGTTAGGTAAAGGTAGGTTGTTGTTATGTTCCATTACAATTATTAAAAGTTTAGAAAGGTGCAATTCGAGGCTATACTGTATATGTTCCATATATACAACACATTTAGTTTAGAAGGTGCATTTCGAGCAAATAGGATAGATAGGAGGGTGAAGGGGTGTGTGTGTGTGTGTGTGTGTGTGTGTGTGTGTGTGTGTGTGTGTGTGTGTGTGTGTGTGTGTGTGTGTGTGTGTGTGTGTGTGTGTGTGTGTGTTGGGGGTAGCATTTTCCTCTGCCCTGTTTCGCTCTGGTTCTTATCAATTCGTTCATGTATCCGATTGTTCAGGGAACAACTTTTTTTGCAGTCCGTTCCCCGCCGCTTTGAGACTGTGGAAACTTTTTCCCATGCGGTAGCATCTCAAACAGTCTGCGGGTGTGATGGCTTGAATCCTTCATAACGCCACCAGCTTTTGCCGATTGTCTCTGCTCCTCAAATCTGCACTGTGAGCTTGAACTGTAGATGGGCTATTTTTTTGCTATTTTTGAAAAAGCTTGAGCATAGCAATTATTTTCGCTCCTATGCCACCAAAATGTGGAACGCCCTACCAACAGTCATTAAGCCATGTGAATCCCTTGACTCCTTCAAAACCGCTCTCAAAGGGCACCTATACGGACGGCTGCAATTCGAAACTGGCCTCTGTAAAATCTGAATCCCCCCCACCGCCCCCCCCCCCATTTCCCCTCACTGTATATGTTTCTTTTCCCTTTTTCCTTCCTATATGATGAATTCCTGTTCTGTTCTTTAGCTACATAGAAGTGTCTATTTGTACGTCTCTAAATGTTTTGATGAATTGAACAACGTCCTGTTGTAAACAAGTGTAATGCTTAATTGGGTCGTCCACTCACAGTTAACAGTCTTTGTATTGAGTTTGTGCTTGAAATGTACTGTAATTCTGCAAACTGTTAATACATATTTCAATCAATCAATCAAGCATCTTATTAACAGGGGTCTCTTTTGGCCACTGCAAATTGTTCATATTGATTATTGGATAGTCAGTAATTGCTTTGTTTATTCCAGTATAGGCTTTGCATTGTATACTGTCTGTTGGGAAGAAACCTCACATGTTCATATGTTGTTTTTCAGGAGTTCAATTCAAAACACTTCCCCACTTTCTAATTTAACTGATTTCTAATTAGTAAACCCATTCTGACCGGGCACCCATTTTGGTGTTGGCATCATGTCGTGCTTTAGCTATTTAAAAATAGCAGATCTACAAGCTCATATCGCGCCACCGAGTGGCGCGATATGAGCTTGTAGGTCTGCTATTTTTGAAAAAAATCGAAGAACGACTGACATTTTTAGAATCTGATCTCAGGTCAGAATGGGTTCGTCAGACCAGCGTGTGTCCAGTGGAAACCTCGTATGAATCTGATCTCAGGTCAGAATGGGTTAAACTATCTGTCCTTTCAAGATGGGGAGTGAGTGACACAGGCGTTGTTGTCGCCTGGATCAGCGAACAGCCGTACTCCAGGTCTGCTCATGAGGGGTTACGGGATGCGTAAGACATAAAAAAAAAAAGCTCAATCCAGGTCTAGTTGCCCAGCGGGCGTGTGCACGAAACCAGAACGCGTGCAACAATTTCGTGGGGATGCACCCGTGGAAATCCACTCGTGCATTCACCCCTCAACTTCTCCAAAATAAACGCCCGCCCCTCGTTGAAAAGGAATTACGACGCGCGTCAGTCTGAAGAGGCCTCAACACAGACGGACACTTCCCCACCACTGTAACTTAATTCTATAAAACAGGACCAACACCCACTGTAACTTAATTCTAACACAGACTAGCACTTCCCCGCTGTGAGCTTGCTGCTAATCATTGCAGTTTGTAGACTCTGCGGGGTGTTCCTAATTCATCAGACGTGTCTCCCCGTGGCAGCTCTTAAAAAGGGACCGCCTGGCAGCACTTTGAGATGGCCTTTTCCAAAGACTTCAAACGGGTCGTTGGTGCCGGGTGGAAACCTTGTATGTCCAAAACCCTGTTCCTTTATTAATTATTGTTAAAACTGTGGATACTTTTGTGCGACACTCTTGTATGGGACATTCTATTTACGACATACACAGTTAAAATATAGGAGTACGAGCAACAAAGTGCTTCTGCTTTTTGTGTTTTTTGAAGATTTCACGCAAGTTTTTCGTTTTTTCGTTGTTTCAACGCAGTGGCCTTGGTGCGTCCTTTGCAGGACGAGGCTGGGGTGTCGGACAGCACTAGGCTGCGGAACTCCGACTGTTGGTCCTGTTGGTCAGCAGACCTGTTGGTCGGCGGAGGCGGGCCTGTGGGCAGGCGGGCCTGTTGGGGTCGTGGAGCCGAACGTCCTCGACCCTTGGCTGTCCGCTCGGCGCGGCTCATGGTTAGTGCACGACGACGTCAGTAGAGGCGGTCGATCTTTCTCCCCCCCCGGTCGACCGTGGCGTCCCTGCCAGTCACTCTGGGTATCTGGCGTCCTTGTTGAGTTCGTGGAAGGGCGTAAGGTGGTCGCCGGGGCACACTCCGCAGGGGCTGTGAGGTGGAGGTGAGTAGGTGAGGCTGCAATCCTTATCCAGGTGGCTCCTGCCGCACTTGTAGCAGCCTCTGTTCGTCTTCAGCCACTCTTCCTTCTGCACCTTGGTCATCTTCCGGAGGACCTGGCACGCGCCGGTGTAGTGGCGGTCCGTGTCGCAGACCGGACAGAACTTGTTGTTGTTGTCTTTGGCCGCGTTGAGGCGGCGAGTCACGGTCGCCGGTTTGTCGGGCGCTCGCGGCTGGCCGCGGTCCCTCCCCCCGCCACCTCGATCGCCCCTCCCCATCCACCTCGGTCGCCCCTCCCCCCGTCACGTCGCTGAGGCGACTGACCGCGGTCGCGGGGCGGATGGTGCCGTTGCGGCGGGGGGTTAGGGGGGCGCGGGTGCTGGTACCCGTTGTCGTCCGATTTCCGGGACGACGGTAAGGCGGGGGGGAACAGTCGCCATGTGTACGCGGATTCCTGCAGAAGCCTGCAGAGGTCAGCGATGAAGACGGGTCGGTCCCCCTGTTTGCCGACTATCACAGCCACCCTGCTGTCCCAGGCGACCTGTATTCTCATCTGCAGTCTGTCGACGGCCAGGGAGGCGACGGGGTTCGCCCGGATGCTAGTGTCGCGGCGTAGGTCCCAGAGCCTGCTGTCCAGTTCGTCGAGGAGGCCGACGAGGAGCTCGAGGTCGTCGGCGTCCGTGGGCGCTGGGAGCTCCTCGATGCGTCCGACGAGGACGTCGACTCGGTCCGGGCCGTCGTAGCGGTGATCGGGCTTCCTCATGGCGTCCGCGAACGCCGCGTTCGACCCGGTGTCGTCGATCTCGTTTTGGACGCACGCGCGGGCCTCGCCCGCGGCGTACAGCAGCAGGTATTGGCACTGTTGATCGTCGGAGTACCTCATATCGTCGCCGGAGCGTCGGTAGGACCTGGGATTGGTGCCGTCGAATTTCTCGAGGATGACGGCCTCATTGTTGACCCAATGCTGATAGGCTGGGCCGGCCGTGGTCCGTCCAAACGCTCCCGCGGTCCGCGGCAGGGCCGCTGTGGCAGTACGGGTCTTGGTCCGACGGCCGTGCGTCGTAGGCGTCGTCGGGTCGGTGAGCGGTGCCCCTGCGGTGTGCTGCAGAGGGCCGTGGGTGGCCGCGATGCGGCGGGTCTGCCGGTTGCTCGCTGCCGTATGGCGGGTCCATATGGTGGCCACTGGCGGATCCGCCGTGGCGGTTGGCGTCTGGGGGCGCGCTGGCAGGCGGTCCATGGTCCGAGGGCGGAGCCGGGGCCTGACGGGCGCCGCCTGGGGGCCCGTCGACGGGCGGCCCGGCCTCCGGCCCGGGCTGAGCCGGGGGTCCCGCCGCGCCTGCGTGGGCCCTGATGGCCGCGATGGCCTCCGCGTGGCGCCTGTCCTGAGCCGCCGTAGTTTCCTCGTGGCGCTGTTCTAGGGCCGCCATTAGCTCAGCGTGGCGCTGGTCTTGGGCGGCGGCCCGGGCTCGCGCGGCTCGGGCGGCCTGAGCGGCCGTCTCGGCTCGAACGGCGGTTAGGAACTCGGAGCTCTTCCGCCTGGGCCATGATGAAAGCTACTGTCTGGACTGTATGTAGACAGAGATCTCTCTCCTTGAGTGTAGAACCGGCGGTCGGTAGCAGGTCCTTGATATAGTATCCGAGGTCTGCTACGTGATCTAGGTCCGTCTTAGCTTAATCAAATAAATTAAAAACAAAGTCATTAAAATGTTGACATATTATTATTATTATTATTATATTGCTTATAGCAGCTTTAAATGCACTCATAAAGAGCTTCCATGCTACCGCAAAGCATGTATATCTGTTTGCATTATTAAACAAGCTTATGAAACATTCATGTGCATTGTGACATGTGTACAGCTGAGCAAAGCCATGTAATGGTTTGCTGTCAAGTCTGTCGATAAAGGTAGTAGGGAGCTTTGTAATCTAATTAAATAGGTCTATTAACCCATTCTGACCGGGCACCCATTTTGGTGTTGGCATCATGTTATGCTTTAGCTATTGAAAATTAGCAGATCTACAAGCTCATATCGCGCCACCGAGTGGCGCGATACGAGCTTGTAGGTCTGCTATTTTTGAAAAAAATCGAAGAACGACTGACATTTTTAGAATCTGATCTCAGGTCAGAATGGGTTCGTCAGACCAGCGTGTGTCCAGCGGAAACATCGTATGAATCTGATCTCAGGTCAGAATGGGTTAATGTGGGTTTCAATGCCTTCACAAATTCACTCAATTGATTTTGCGGGATCTTGACCTTATTGCAAAACTGTATCTGAAGTACATAAACGGTTGTCAGGTTGCCTGCAAAAATGCGCTGTTCTGACAATATCAGAACAAAACCTAAATTAACACTGACGATCCTTATAAATCACAGGAAAACAGAATGATACAAAGTGCACACATGGGTTCTCAATTTCAAGTTAACATACAAAGCTACAGGGTCAGCACTTCATATGTATGGAGAAGTATACAGGCTTTAACCCATTCTGACCTGAGATCAGATTCTGTAAACGTCTTCTACATCCTGACAGTTTTCTGAAAAAGCTATGTTTCTATGTCAGTCGTTCTTCGATTTTTCAAAAATAGCAGACCTACAAGCTCGTATCGCGCCACTCGGTGGCGCGATATGAGCTTGTAGATCTGCTATTTTGCAATAGCTAAAGCATAACATGATGCTAACACCAAAATGGGTGCCCGGTCAGAATGGGTTAAATTCCTGGGCATACATATCACAGACACATTCACATGGTCACTCAACAACGAGTACATCCTCAAGAAGGCGCAGCAGCGACTGTACTTTCTGAGGCGCCTTAAAAAAATTGGCTTAAGTACCCAAAAGGACTTTTATCGCTGTATAATTGAAAGTGTCTTAACTGGCTGTATCACAGTGTGGTACGGTAACACGACCGCTCAGGATTGCAATAGGTTGCAGAGGACCATTAAAACAGCAGCTAAAATCATCGGCACTACAGAATTACCCAGTCTCCATAACATCTACACCACTCGCTGTATGAAAAAAAGCCCATAACATCATGGAAGACACCAGCCACCCCGCAAATACCCTGTTCAAACTACTACTCTTCCAAAAAACGCTACCAGAGCATCAAATCTCGTACCACCCGTCTCAGTAACAGTTTTTACCCCCAGGCAGTCAGGCTGCTGAACAGCTGACCTTGAACTGTATTGCACTTCACTTCACTTGCACTTTTCTTTTCCTGTTTTTTTTTTCTTTTCTTGCACTATAGATGTTTGTTTATGTCCTGTGTGTATGTATGACTGTGAGTGCTCTGAGCAAAACAATTTTCATTGTATGTATACTCTGTATCTATACAAATGACAAATAAACCTGAACCTGAACATGAACCTGCAGATTTCCAGTGACTATATATAAAGAGCATCATAGATATACGGAAGCAATTAAGTCAGACCACATCAAATACATCTATGGTCGTCTTGATCCAAGGCTACAGACCTGTAAGTGGTGAAAAAGTTAAAGGTTTTATGACATTCATTTTCATTTCTTTTTCTTTTTCTTTTTTCTTTTAGGTTTTATGACCTCAATTACACCCAAAAAACCTGAACTTTGAACATTCAGTGGATTTTCTGTGGTCTGAAGTTTTCTTTGGGTTTTTTTGGGCCTTTTGAGCTACAATGAAAACAGGCAACACAGTGAAACAGTGACATCTGCTGGCAAATCCCATTGACATATATGGGATTTGCAGTAAGTGATGTCACTAACTGCCGGCAAATCAGAGCACCTGTTTGAGCCAGAAAACCCCAGATCACAGAAAATCTACTGAATGTTAAAAGTTCATGTTTTTTTGGGTGCAATTGAGATTAGAAAACCTAAAAAAAACAAGAACAATTCCAAAACCTTTTTTTTAATGTCACAATCCCTTTAAAGTATCAATAATCAAGAAATCTGGAATTAAAAATGTACTATAGTAAAAGTACAAAAGTATTGGTATCAAAATGTACTTAAAGTACCAGAAGTGTAGAAAGTGCTCATTATGCAGAATGTCCCTTCAAGTTTTCAAATGTATAACATCTGCTGTAGATCTGCTATTTTCAAATGTATAACATCTGCTGTAGATCTGCTATTTTCAAATGTATAACATCTGCTGTAGATCTGCTATTTTCAAATGTATGACATCTGCTGTAGACCTGCCATTTTCAAATGTATAACATCTGCTGTAGATCTGCTATTTTCAAATGTATAACATCTGCTGTAGATCTGCTATTTTCAAATGTATAACATCTGCTGTAGATCTGCTATTTTCAAATGTATAACATCTGCTGTAGATCTGCTATTTTCAAATGTATAACATCTGCTGTAGATCTGCCATTTTCAAATGCATAACATCTGCTGTAGATCTGCTATTTTCAAATGTATGACATCTGCTGTAGATCTGCCATTTTCAAATGTATAACATCTGCTGTAGATCTGCTATTTTTAAATGTATAACATCTGCTGTAGATCTGCCATTTTCAAATGTATAACATCTGCTGTAGATCTGCTATTTTCAAATGTATAACATCTGCTGTAGATCTGCCATTTTCAAATGTATAACATCTGCTGTAGATCTGCTATTTTCAAATGTATAACATCTGCTGTAGATCTGCTATTTTCAAATGTATAACATCTGCTGTAGATCTGCTATTTTCAAATGTATAACATCTGCTGTAGATCTGCTATTTTCAAATGTATAACATCTGCTGTAGATCTGCTATTTTCAAATGGCCAAAATGTATAGGGCTGAAGTGGTTACCGTATATTTCATAAGTACAGTATATAATACCACCTTTACAAATAAAGGAACTAGTAACTAAAGCTGTCAAATAAATGTAGTGGAGTAAAAGTTCAATATTTGGATCCAAGATGTAACGGAGTAAAAGTATTGGAAATTGGAAATACTCAAGTACATTTGATTTAGTTACTTTACACCAGTGGTTCTCAACCAGCGGTCCGGGGACCACCAGTGGTCCTTGGGGCGGGTCCAGGTGGTCCCCAGCTAAATGATGGGGAGTTGGTGTGACTCAATAAAGAAAATAGACCTTTCTTTATAAACCTTTAACTCTTGAGAGCATAAAATGAAACCAAATTAATGGACCCGTACGGGTCCATTTGGTTTCATTTTAACGCTCTCAAGAGTAAAATTATTGTTAAACGCATTCTGAACGGGAACCCATTTTGGTGTTAGCATCATGTTATGCTTTAGCTATTGAAAAATAGCAGATCTACAAGCTCATAGCGCGCCACCGAGTGGCGCGCTACGAGCTTGTAGGTCTGCTATTTTTGAAAAATCGAATAGCGACTGACATAGAAGACATTTTTTTAATCTGATCTCAGGTCAGAATGGGTTAAACATCTGCATTACTTAATTTACAAGAAGTTCACGCAATTAGAGAATGTAGAAGAAAGTGAGACGAGAAGGTTTTGGGTCGGAGAGAGGCTAAATGTCATGAAATGGTGGTCCGTGGGCTCAAATGCCCCAATACATAATAAAATAATAATAAACAAAGACCACAGCTGAATGTAATTATCGCCAGGCCTTACTTGATGTCGCTCTCCTGGACCCGCTCCTCGTCGAGGTCCTCGATGAACTTCTCTCCTTTCATCCAGTAGATCAGTGGACTGACGTCTCCGCTGTACCCAAAGAACGCTCTGCAGGTCAGGTTGAGGGGACTGCCTGTGTGGGAGACACAGGACACACTGTTAACCAATTCTGACCTGAGATCAGATTCATACGAGGTTTTCCGCCGGACACACACTGGTCTGATGAACCCATTCTGACCTGAGATCAGATTCTAAAAATATCAGTCGTTGTTTGATTTTTTTCAAAAATAGCAGACCTACAAGCTCGTATCGCGCCACTCGGTGGCGCGATATGAGCTTGTAGATCTGCTATTTTTCAATAGGTAAAGCATAACATGATGCCGACACCAAAATGGGTGCCCGGTCAGAATGGGTTAACATAATAATAATAAACACAATACACTGTCTTCATGAAGCGCATTTTCGAAAGCTAAGATAACAAAATGAAACCAAAACGTACAGTATACAGTAAATACACATATAGGGCTGTGGCATTTACAAATTTAAGTCGGCGATTAATTGTCACAAATAATTGAGTTTAACAACTTCATTGTGGGTTTTTTTTTTTGCATTGGAACATTGGAACGTTACAATTTGTATTTCTGTTTGCCTTTTAGGCTTCGTAATGACAAATTGCACAGGACAGACATGACTAATAACTTATAATAATAAGAAATCACGGATACATTTAATCATTTTTTATTTCCAAAAAAATAAAATAATGGGGAAATAAAATGACAAAATAGCTGAAATAGTTGATCTACAAGCTCACGTTGTGTTGTCTATCTTGTAGATCTGCTATTTCTGCCATTTTTGAAAAATGTTTGTAAATTGTATGGACATTTCTCAACATGGAAACGATTGACAATGATGCAAAAATAATTGTGACTATCTAGAACAAGTAAGACGCGCAAACGCGGGAAGCGAACGCAGCTCGTAAATTGCAATAACAACAATTAGTGTGTGTGTGTGTGTGTGTGCGCTACAGCTGCGCCCTCTGGTGGCGGGCGGGTGGTGTCACAGCGGGACAGACACACAGACAGACAGACAGACAGACACACACAGACATGATCTGCAGGGTCTCATAGTTAGTGCTCATTGCGTTCGCAATAATTGTGATTAGACCTAGCCTGGGTGCCCTCCCGGGCTGCAAAAGCAAAGCCAGATCAACCCTGGTGAATCTGGTGGTAACCCATTATGGGGGCGTGATTGCCATAACAACCTGGCGGCCGTACGAATCCCAGAATCTGCCTGCATCAGCGAACAAACAAAATAACCTCAGTGGGGCCAAGTAACTCTGAAATGATCTTGTAATACTGTAGCGCTCCACTGGAGGGAGCCATGGGACATCCAGTGGAGCAGTGTTGTTTTCGTCGACTAAAACTAAGACGAAAAATGTACGTCGACTACCTATTTTCACTGACAAAAACAAATGGAAACTAAATGAAAACTAAGCTACGATGACTAAAACTAAGACTAAATATACTGACAATTTCGTCGACAAATAAAAACTAGACTAAAATGTTAGGAAGGGACTAGTGGACAAGAGATCCAGTATAAGTCATTTTACACTCGGTTGCATGCTGAAAATAGCCAATCTACAAGCTCACAAGCTTGTGAGCTTGTAGATCGGCTATTTGTAAAAACACTCATTACGACGGCATCAAGACCCGCCAAAATACATTTTAGTCGACTAAATCAACTGTAGATTTAGTCGACTAAAATCTTATGACATTTAGTCGACTAAAACTAGACAAACACTAAGACATTCCAGGTGACTAAAATGTGACTAAAACTAAAGTTTCAGTCCAAAGACTATGACTAAACTAAAATAGAAATTTGCTGCCAAAAAAAACACTGCAGTGGAGAGTGCTACACAAGATCATTTCTTAGTAGACCTTTGCCACGTCCAGAACCACCACACAAACTCACACTATAACAAAAACAGACTCGAAAAAATTATTATTATTATTAGACCAGGGGAGTGAATTTGTTTTCGTGTTTTCTTCCACCACAAACACGGTCGAATGCAGCAAAAAAAAAAAAAAAATGCATACCAAAAATCAATAAAAAAAAACACCTTTTCACCTCTCTCTCTCTCTCTGTGTCTCTGTCTCTCTCTATCTCCTTTCTCTCAGGTGGAGCGAAGGGAACAGGCGATGTTATGAGGTTGTGTGTGATCAAGTGCAGAGTCGATTTGATGCCACAGCAAGCACTGACCCCAAACAAAACCCATACACCCCGGCCTTCTCTCTAACTCCGTCCAATTTATGTCTGGAGACTCTCTGCGCTTTGAGCTTTATATCCTTCAAATACAGGTTATTTTTGTTTGTTTTGTTTTGTTTGTTTTACCTGTTTTTGGACATTTACAGGACCATGACTGAGAGTTATATAGCGGCCCTTGAAATATAAGGTTTGAGAAGCACCGATTTACTGATAGTAATAATAAGAGCGTCATATAGAGTCTCTTTCTATAATATGTATACATTTGAAGGCGCTCAAGGAAGGCAGCGCTTGGAACTCCAGGGATTTAAACCATTCTGACCTGAGATCAGATTCATACGAGGTTTCCAATGGACACACACTGGTCTGATGAACCCATTCTGACCTGAGATCAGATTCTAAAAAAATGTCAGTCGTTCTTCGATTTTGTCAAAAATAGCAGACCTACAAGCTCGTATCGCGACACTCGGTGGCGCGATATGAGCTTGTAGATCTGCTATTTTTCAATAGCTAAAGCATAACATGATGCCGACACCAAAATGGGTGCCCGTTCAGAATGGGTTAAGCATGAGCCTTGCTGAGCACCATTTCTCCAGAGGTGCCCTAGCTCTAAAAACCTGCCGTGGCCTTTGGAAAATCCACACTCTGCCTCTCAATGCCCCCCTCCGCCACTCAGTGGTTATAAAAGTACAGTATATTCGCTCAAGTACTGTATGTACTGTACACTTTCAAGGCATATTTCGCTGCCGCCATCTCTATCTCACTGTCTACTGTACAGCCAAAATGTGCAGTTGTATTTAAGTCAATTCAACGGAGCTTTACTGGTCACCGTCATAGGCGGCCTCGCAGTGATCGCCCCACCCCGGGGGCCCGCTGTCATCTCGTTACACCGCTGCTACATTTTGGTATTCCTTTTAGTGTTTTAAACATTGTTATAATTTTTTTTTTTTTTTTTTTTTTTTATCCCACGATTTTGTAACCCATTTTTCACCCCTGTGTCAATCATCTAATGTGATCCTGGGCTCTACACACCCTCCGCCAACCTAGTCCCCATATATGGGGGACAAGGGGAGAGCAACGGACTTGAACTCATGCTTCCTTCATGCCTGAGTGTCCAGGTTGCTCCTTTACACCTGACAGGGGGGGAGTTTCCCTGGTTGGACGTAGCGCGTGGAAGGAACACGTTATTCCAACCAGTTCCTTTCCCCTCCATCAGGCGCCCCGGCTGGCCAGGGGGAGGCAGTATAGAGACCAGGATTACTGCATGTTTTTTTGTGAGGGTACCTACCCTATAGGGGACACGGGGAGAACATGCAGACTCCACACAGAAAGGCCCTTTCGCCAAACCCCGCCTTCGGGTTATAATTTAGCTATTGAAAAATAGCAGATCTACAAGCTCGTAGCGCGCCACCGAGTGGCGCGCTACGAGCTTGTAGGTCTGCTGATTTTTGAAAAAACGTGAAAATGTGGCACAAATCTTTGAATATATATTCCTTCATAGGGAACGTTTTTAACTCAAATCTTTGCGCCTGGAGGGTCCCTGCCAGGAACAACATATTTTCAGATGGGGCTCGGCGGCCAAATACATAATAATTCTGGGGGTCCTTAATTGACATGAAATCTTGAGCACCACTGATATAAAAACATGAGTTTTTTTCTGAAAATTGTCATTATTTAGAAGACATTTTTAAAATGCATTCTAAATTTCAGGTCAAAACGGTTTGGTTACTTAGTACTTTCCCCACCACTGTCTGCACTACCGTGGAGAGCAGCGTACACACTGTGCAGCAACAATGGTTTCCATGGTGAAGACGTAGGCCGCACGGTGTATCATCATTATCATCACTGACATTTTACACA